>NW_019154116.1:20660281-20943963 GCF_002288905.1 Enhydra lutris kenyoni | reverse complement strand
TACACACACACACACATACGTACACATACGTATATATTTATATATATATAATATATAATATATTTCCATATAATATATTTCCATCCTCAGTTCCACTCTGATTAATGTTGATTTGCTCTTTCATTAACTTCTATGATTTATTAGTTGTATATCTTTGGAGTATTAAGTACAAAGTAAGCATTTGGGGAAATGAAAAAAAAAGGATGATATTTCAACAAACTTATAGTCTGATGGGAAATAAAAATGAGTTGACAGGTTTGACATGCATTATAAATTTGAAATTTTAACTTACGCATATTTTATTTTTTTCCTATTTTATTTTGACCACAAAACTAAGATTTGCCTTATTTCTAGGTGACTAATTGTCTGAAGAGAACCAGAAAAGAAGAAAAAGTATAGGTGGGCAATGAAATAATTCTGAGAAAGAAGCATCATTTTAATGCCATGCATTAGGGTTCTGAGACAATAGGAGAACTGCATATTGAAGGAATCAGAGGGCCCCCCTATTTCTCCCACCTCACCAACACAGTCAGGCATCAACAGAGCTATATAATGAGAGAGCTGAACTGAATCTTTCTCTGTTTTCCAACAGTGTCAAGATATGGACAAATTATCTTAAATCTTTAGTGAAAAGGCATGTGCTTTTCATCTCACTGCATTTAAGGAGATGTTATATAAAAGTAGTGAGATAAGGATATATACAGATAGCACAGCAAGTAAGAACACAGAAAGGTAAACAAATCTGAAACTCATATGGGATGTCAGTATGGAGAAAAGTAGAAAAGGTATCTCTTCCTAACGCCTGGAAATTGTATAATCAACTTAAAAGTTAAGAGGCTTTTCCAGTGCATGCTTGCATGGTTGAGAGAAATGAAGAAAGGTCAGAAAGGAGAAACTCAGAAGAAATACAGTGTTGTCTAGAAACACCTTCATTTCAAAGATCTAAATCTGTTAGTTTTTTTCCTCTTACAAGGTCCATGATATTGACACAATTAGGCAAGGTGCTCTTCAGTCTTCCCAGATTTTTACGTTTACACATCTCATCATAGAATGATCAGGAGGGGGCTATTCTATTGGTATTGGAAGGCTAGAGAAGCAGGAGGCACAGATGAAAGATCCAGTTTCCATTCTGATATTATCATACAGCAAGTGCACAAGAACAAATCCCAGAACTTTGCTTCTGGTGCATACCGAGGATTATCACAATTTGTAAGACACCTTTTCTCAGGCAAAAAAGATAGTAAGAATGACTACTCTGGTTTATCAAGGAAATTGAAAGGAGCCTCTCCTATCCAAATTACTTTTTAAAAGCAGCATACAAAAGATGTACAATCTTTCAAATTTTAGGTTGTAGCTTATAAATTTCATATAACTTTAATATACAAGAGAATAAAAAGAATCTTAATCCCAGTGTTTAGAAAATGGAATGTTTTAGACAAAGGACTTGTCTTATTTGCTTTATTTTCCTGTATGATGAAATTTTAAGTTAAATATAGAGTCCAATGTATTATAGAACTATATTTCTCTTACTTATGTAGGTTCAAAGATTTGTTAGCATCTGTAACATTAACATTACTCAGAGTGTCAGTAATTAGGAAATCAAGTACATAGCTAATTATGGCCAAAAGCCCAGCCCATTGCAAGTTGAACACATCTGCCCCTAGCATATTAGTAGAACAATGGGATGGATGATAAAACATTGAAGGAATTGAGATTATTAAATAAGAGAGTCAACTTCAATAAGAAAGAACAAAATAAAAATAGCAGATAAATATTTAGGAAGGCAGGAAAATAATTTTCAAATTCAAACATTTTAGATTATGCTTCTTGTATAGCTTCTTTAATTTCTTCAAACTGGGAGTTAAGACATTTCTCAAATATACAGTGTATTACATAAGCAAAAAGAGAAATATTGGATACTGATCATCAGTCATGGTAATAGTCTTGTATACAAGTGATTTTTATTGGTTTTCCATTTTTGCTAATAAAGGCAATGTAACAATATTTGCATCATATTTAGAAGAAAAAGTCTTGAACCTGAAAATCAATTGAACTTAATTCAAAAGTGATTCTAATAACTAATTCCATAACTCTAAGTTATGTTAGGGCTTCCTGTTATATGCCTTAAAGTTAATTATTGTTTCATGCTATACCCAGCACACATGTAACTACATTTTTACAAAATTATGTCTCTCTTGAGGATTATAAATGTCATTAGGGTAAAAGGCATATCCAACTCTTAGTGTACTGCAAGAGACATACTATACCTTAACTATTTGTTTTGTATGATAAAGGAAAGATTAAATGTAATATAGGAGCAACTTCAAAATAGTTTAAAATCTAAAGCAAGTGATTAAGGCAGACAAACTGAATATAGGTTGTAAGCTGATATAAAGGCAGAAAAATAACCATTTCATAGCACAGAAACAGAAAAAGTTAGTTCTTCTTGGAGTTTATTTAAAAGTGGCATTTTAGTGGGTTCAAGGAGAAAAATTTCAACAAGGAAAATGTGTAATAGTTTTCCAAGGTAGACGTATTAAAACAGGTGATGGGTCACCAGCCTCCTCCGTGACTTCACATTGGATTTAGCACTTAAACATTGGATAAATGGAACTTGATGTTGTAGAAGAAGCATCTGAAAGTCCATATAAGATTTTAAAGAATAATGACTAGCAAGCTAAACAATAAGTACTTGTTTTCTTCATTTTTTTCTGGAAAACAAATTTTTTTTTTTTTTTAAGGTTGGGGAGTTGAGAGGACCATAGAAACATTGATAAGAGCTATATACTTGGGTGATAAATAGCAACTAAATACTACTTTACCTATTTGAATCTAAAATCATTAATTATGATTATATTTCTTTATTATTTATTAAAATAATAAGTTTTTCTCTATTTATATCTTATTTCTATTTTCTGTTATGTGATTTTCAAATATAAAAGATGCAAAATTAACAACATATAGCAAGAAAGTGGTGGACACCCAGTGTTAAGTATTTGAGTGCTTAAATATTAAAATTCTAATTAAATTTTATTCCTTGCTTTTGAATATCACAATGTATAATACAGAATTCTATTTATGTACAGTAAAATTATTGCAGCATATTTATATGATGTTTTAAATGATGTTTAAAAAGTCTAACAAATATGACTAATTATATGATTTTAGTTTCAGAGTTTTTTATTCCCTTTTTCTCAATATCTTTTTATTTAATATTTTTTATATTTGGAGATACCTGTGTCAAAGATGGAAAGGACTAAGTTAACAAATTGTCAATTCTGATCAAAATTGGTGTGCCAATTAACTGACACTTTGCTAGGTCCAAACTCTTAAGTGAATTTATAACTGCTGCTAAACTTATTTACTGTGTACTCTTTTTTCTTCAAAATTTTATTGAAGTTGTAGTTAGTTAACATATAGTGTAATACTGATTTTAAGAGTAGAATTTGCTGTTTCATCACTTATATAGAATACACATTGCCCAACATAACAAATGTCCTCCTTAATACCCATCATCCAGTTAGCCCCTCCCCACCCACCTACATCCAGCAACACTCAGTTTATTCTCTATAGTTAAGAGTCTCTTAATGTTTTGCTTCTTTCTCTTCTTTTCCCCATCCCCTTTGTTCACCTGTTTTGTTAAATACCACATGTGGTATTTGTCTTTCTTTGACTGACTTATTTTGCTTACCATAATACACTCTAACTTCATCCATGTCACTGCAAATGACAGTATTTAGTTCTTTTGATGGCTGAATAATATTCCGTTGCATACATATAATACATCAATATAATCCATTCATCAGTTGATGGACATTTGGGTTCTTTCCATAATTTGGTTAATGTTGATAATGCTGCTATTAGCATGTGCCTGTGCATGTGCCCCTTTGAATCAGTATTTTCATATCCTTTGGGTAAATAACCTAGTAGGGTAGTTCTTAGGTAGTAGGGTAGTTCTACTTTTAAGTTTTTGAGGAATCTCTATACTGTTTTTCAGAGTGGCTGCACCAGTTTGCATTCCTACTAACACCCTTCCTCTGTACGCTTGCCAACATCTGTTGTTTCCTGTGTTGTTAATTTTAGTCATTTTGACAGGTATGAAGTGATAGCTCATTGTGATTGATTACTGTGTCCTTTTTTTTTTTTTTTTTTTTGAGAAAGAGAGAAAGTGGGGAGGGGCAAAGGGCGGGAGAGAGAGAATCTTAAGCAGGCTCCATGTCCAGCCCTATGGGGGCTCAAACTCAAGGCCCTGAGATCAGACCAGAGACAAAATCAAGAGTTAGACACTTAATCAACTGAGCCATCCAGGCACCCTGATTACTGTGTACTTTAAATACAACTTCTAATTAGTTACACAGTGTGTAACTATTTTGAACTTTCTAAAATAAATACTGGAGATTTATTTTTCCCTAAGAGTAAGCATTTTAGTTCCACCTCCAAGGTCTCTTGAAATATTCCACTATATTGTATGTACATTTATATAGCACAGTTGTTAATATGAGTAGGCTAATTTCTATAGCGCAGAGCCTGTGTGTTTTTAGAATAGTTTTATGAGGAAATAGCTGTTTATCATAATGTTAAAATTGTGTTAATAAAATATCCTTTGTTTAAAAATCATGTTATATAAGGGATTAGTTACATTTTTCTAAAATATATTGTACATATAATCTCAAAAGAAGATATTCAAATCAAAAATGTGATTCTTTGTTCAGAAAATAAGTTGTGGATTAGTTGAAATTCAAGTCATGGAATAGTATCCATTTATTTTTCATGTATATTGGTCAAAGGAGGTTGATCAACAATTTTATTCATATCCTATTAAAGACTATTCAATGATCTAGACAATTTTCTGACTATTGAGCTCATCTCACAGTTATTAATGTTTATATCATATTATGTATGTATAAAGAAATTTCACAATAGTAGTTTGTTCTTTAAATTTGAAAATAAATGCAATGAATATTTTAATACATTTAATAGGGAAGGCCTTCAGGGATCATAAGCAGTAATTATGCTAACAAGCTTCTTAAAATTTTGCAGCAATTGAAATAAACAGGAATGTTTGTATTGCAGTATTTTTAACTCACATTTAGAATGAAATCAATTTTTTCAAGTAAAAGCATCTATTTTTTAAAATTACATATCCTTTGCTTATTGTTAAATAACACTAAATATTTTACATTTATATAAATATATTTATATATATGTGGAATTTGGCTGAATAATAGAATAATTTCCCTAATGCTTTCAACAGAGGAAATTCTTAAATACAATTCTGAAAGTGAATATTTTTTTTGGCCAGATCAGTTCCTCATTTGTATCAGAATAATTCAGTAATTATCATCATGTTTCAAGTGGCCATCACTGTCCACTTGGGCTTTTACAGTGGTCTCCTAATTTGTCTCCCTGCTTTCATCTTTCTCTGCTCTATAACCTATTTTCTATAAGCAGGCAGAGTTCCTTCTTAAATGTAAATATATTCATTCCAATTCCCTGCTCAAACCCTGTCATGGATTTCCAAACTTCTTAGGATCAAAGACCTTAATTTTGCTCCCAACATCCAATATAATTTGACTATCGTTTTTTTTCTCTGACCTCATCATTTGTTAACTCTGGCCACTCTGCCCCAAACATACTGCCCCCTTGATTCTTGGCCATGCCAAGTGTGTAGTTTTCGAAAATGCTGGCTTGATTCTCTTTCTTCATGTATTTGTTAAAATCATTCTCTTAAAACTTACAAAGTTCAGCCCAAAAACAACTTAATCAAAAGATTTATTGACTACCCTAAATCAAGTTTTATCCCTCCTTCATTTCATATCTTCTTACCCTACTTTCTTTTTCTTTAGAGAACTTATTTCCTAGTCATGCATTATGTTTCTCTTTTTTTATCCGCTTGTTATTTACTTTCTATGTCATTACCCCTATATAATCATGACAATAGTGATTTTTTAACAGTGATTTTTAAAAATTTTATTTTGCTTTTAGTTTTATATTGTATTTTGTTTTACTTCTATTCTTGTTGCACTATCTTTAAGAATTATAATAATTCTTGGCAAAGCAAAGGGGTTCAATGAAAACATTGAATGAATCAGTGCATATTATCATGTGGTTAAGCAAGATAATAGTTTCATGAGTTTTCATCATTTCCCTCTAGTCTTGTCTGTGTGTTTAAAAAAATTACATTTTTAAAATGTATAGGGACTGAATTAATGTAGGATTGTAAAAAAGTTAGAAAAGATACATTTAGGAAATAGTTCAGAAAGAATGTTTAGGAATTTGTCCAGCAGAGACGAATTACTAATTATTTTTCAGATGCATAGAAGCTTGAATAGAACTAAATATTTATTGGATGAATAAATGGATACATGCATAAATCCATGAAAAAGAGAGAAAAGAAAGAAAATGAAACACTTCATTTATGGACAGATGTGTTTTGTTTCCTTTTTGCTCCATTAACAAGGGAAAGATTCCTGCCATAGTTCATGGGGATGGCTGAACACAAAACACCTGATGTTGGACAGATGGGATTGACACCTGGTTATTAGTCACATACACTTAACAGCCAGGTGGCAGAGGACACTGTGTCACATAGGGCCTCATCGGGGTTTCACTCTAGAGCACACTGAACAAGCAGGGCCTGCAGGAAGCAAGCTTTGTAGTAATCAGGGGAAGGATGTGACTGAGTTATTTGAATAATTCTGAGAGTTGGCAGAAAATGAAATTTGATGCTAAGGAATAAGTAGTCATTGTGCCCAGCCTGTGTGATCAGGAGGGTTGTTTGGTTAGGGAATCTTATCCATAGGAGAAGAGAGGGCTTAGGCCGTTTAGCCCCTTCGAACTTTATTAGATTTTCAAGGCAGCACATAATATTTAATCTTATTTTTAGGCCCTGCACCACTAGATGTTTATGCATAAGAACAGGTAGGGGCCAAGACTGACTCAGGATTCTGAAGTGGACGATGGAGAAAGCATTAAGTGAGAGCAATTGTGTAGAAAGAGGAGGGATTGTGCTGAGTGAAATAAGTCAAGCAGAGAGAGTCTATTATCATATTGTTTAACTTACTTGTGGAGCATAAGGAATAACACGGAGGACAATGGGAGATGGAGAGGAGAAGTGAGTTGGGGGAAATTGGAGGGGGAGACAAACCTCGAGAGACTGTGGACTCAGAATCAGACTGAGGGTTTTGGAGTGGAGGGGTGTGCAGAGTTAGGTGAGCCTTGTGGTGGGTATTAAGGAGGGCATGTATTGCATGGAGCACTGGGTGTGGTGCATAAACAATGAAATTTGGAACACACACAAATTAAATTAAATTTAAAAAAAGAAAAAGAAGGGATTGAGGTGTAAAGTGATATGTCAGTTGTGCTGTTTACATATAAAGCTGTTGAGTTTTGGTTTTGTTCAAGCTTGAAACAAAGGTTTAGGAGTTTTCACTAGGATGTTTAATTAATTTAATTAATTAAAAATTAAATTAAATTAATTTATTTAATAAAATAAATTACTGATTTATTAATAATTAATGAATTAAATAATTTAATTAAATTAATTTGATTTAATTAATATGAGTACCAACTTTTAGTAGCATAAATAAATAGTAGTACTTACGATAAGCATGGTTACATGCACAATTTTAGAACTTTCAAAGTAGAATTCAAACGTTTTAACGTAGGCAGAAACTGTTGTGTTATTTATTTAGTGAAAAATTAGGGGGTTATTTTTTATCATCTTATAGATAAATATATTGATATTCAAGCTATCAAAATAATCTACTCATGCTTCTGACAACTTCTATCATTTACTAAATTCAGTAATCTTCCAGCAAACCACTGTTCCCATTGTAAGTACACTTTGAATATTTGTAATATGTAGCCAGGAGAAATTGCCAAAACTTTTTCAAGTATAAACTAAAATTATCCAAGTATTAAGATAGTAAGAAGATATGATATGAAGAAGAAATACTCAACTGTATGTTTATTTTTCTTCAGTGGAAGAAGCTAAAGACTATGACAGGGATAAATATGGGAGTAGACCAGGTAGGCAGTTGAATAACATGTCAGACAATCTACCTGACATTATATTATATTTGTTAAAGTATACATTTAAAAAATTTAAACATATAGTAGTCAAGCAAATTTAAAATAAATAAATGCCAAAATTTTTCACCTGATTAATTAATGATGGAACTAAGAAGTAAGTTAAAACCAGTTCAACGATCACCTGAGGAGTTTGGTCCTTATATGTAATTTATAAATAAATGTTAAGCTAAGAATTATAGATTCAAATTTGATTGCAAAGTTAATTAATATCTTAAATATACAAATTTGATTAATATCTTAAATAGCAACAAATGTAACTTTTAGGGTTATCTTTTCTTCAAGACAAAAGTGAAAAATGGTCTAATAAATAGAAAACAAATCAAAGATGTCAGTCTTACACTTTACTGAAAGAGCATTCAGTAATATCTTTTGCCAATTTTCAAGTTTAGTTTGGTTTTTCTGACAGTTTCAATCTTTACCAAAAATATATGAATGAATCTATTTGACTATATTTCTCTTCATTTTACAAATTAAAGTTCAAAAATCACAGAGTAAATAAGTAGAAAATATTGGATATTAATGAAAGTCAGTCCGCTTCATTTGTAAATCTATCATCTTTCAACTACAACAACTTTCTGCTTAAACCATCTCTTAAGTTGGACAATCACTTGGCAGAGATATATCAGAAGGAATGCAAATACTGAATTGTTAGTTGTTCTACAACCAGTATGTGTACAGAGTAAGGTTTAATATATAAATTTTTAAACAATGTATTTGATACCTGCTCTACTTCCCTCATTCTCAGCTGACGACACTATAATAATAATTTTAGAAGTCTACAAATTCCTAACCATTGAGCTACCCTTCTTCATGCAGCTATCCATGCATGTAGTTTTCTTTCATACTAGATACTATGGAAGCACTGTCCCCTACTCCAAATATGCTCAATCCTTTTGCCTGTGAATTAGATCCCATCCTTTACTACTTACTCAAAGATACTGATGCAGAAATTCTATCTCCTTTCTCATGAATATACAGTTTTCCCTCTCTTTTATTCTCATTTCTTACATGTATGATGTATCTTTATTCATCTCTAAAAAAAAATTGACCTAACTTTAGCTCCAACTATGAATCTATTTTTCCTCTTCTTTTGAGAGAAAATATCCCATGAAAATATTGTCTTTGCAGTTTCAAAATTCTTATATTTGTCTTAAATTCCATCTAGAGAGACTTTCATCCCCTATACACTGAAGCTGCTCTTGGCAAATTAACAAATAATGTTTAAATGGTGAAATCCACAATCTATTTCTCAGTTGTCATTTTACCTGAAATGTTTTTACCTGCTTGTATTCCCGGACACGGCATTCTTCAGTATTACTTAGTTCTCTTCTTAGTTTATTTTGCTAATTCTATCTTTAGGGAGGTTGAAGAGCTCACTCCTACAATAACATGAATACACTGATTCAAATTTACATTTCCAGAATGAAACTTTCTCTGAATTCCAGTTTCATATATCCAACTGCCTATTCAAGGTCTCATGTCAAACTAGCATCTGAAACATGGCAAATACAAAATGGAGCTCCAAATCTTCCCCTGTCTCTCCTGCCATCATCTCCATCTCCTACTCCTCCAATGGCTCAGCCAAAATAATTTGGCATCCTTGACCTTTCTCTTTCTCTCTCATAACCTGTCTTTAACCTATAGCACCTCTTCTCGGTTTTATCCTCAAAAATGTATCCAGAATCCAACCGTATATTATTACTCTCAATATTAAAATCTTGTCCAAGCTACCATCATATTCGCATTAGATTATTCAATAGCATCTTAAACTTTCTCCCTGCTTCAATTCTTCTTCCACTTTAATTTATTCTCAATGAAACATCCAGAGAAAACCCCCATATATAAACTATTTCTCCATTCAAAATCCTTAATTGAATTTCTATGTCAAAGACTTTCCACCAAAGTTTTTATAATGATTGACAAGACCTTACATCAACTGACCTTTCATTAACTCTCAGGTGTCTTTCTACTTCTCAGACTCTCACTTGCTCTAATTCCTTATCAATCTTCTGTTTTTTGTTTTTTTTTTTTTTTACTAGAAAACTGCAGGAATGAACCCAACTCAGGATAGTAGTATTCCCTTTAATGAAACTTGATTTCCCTAGTTATCTACATGGTTTATTCTCTAACTTAATTTGTGTATTTATTCTAATATGATTTCTGTTGGAGTGGTTTTTCCTAACACTATTTTAAAAATAAACATTCTTACTTCCTATACCATCTTCCCTGAATTATTTTTTTCATTAATCATCATTAAGATCCTCTATATTTCAATCAATATGTTTTAATATTTGTATCCTTTATTTGAATATAAGATGTCTTAGTAGAGAAATTTTGTCTATTTTTGACTCTCCCTCCTCAATCTCATAAGATAGTGCCTGAAATACATGTTTGTTCACTCAGTTAATGAACTATGAATAGATAAATAGCATCTAATCAATAGGTTATAGATGCTCATTAAATAATTTTCTCTTTTTTCTTGGACCTCCATTCCAAACCAGATCCACCTTCCTATGATTTATTGATTCTAGATATTGTTCAACTTTCCAGAATCAGGATGACAGACCTAAGAAAGATACATGCATAATCTTTACTGCAAATTATTTCCAATTTTCCCTCAATGACATTTATATGCACGCCAAACTTTAGTGACATGAATCTAAAGGAATTATTTTCTAATAAAGTATTTAAAATATTATAATATGCTGCCCAAGATATTGGCACTACTAGAAAGTTTTAAGAACCTACTATGGATTCTAAAGTTCTTTTTTTTTTTGTTAAAATCAAGGCACTGGCAGGGATGCATTCCTTTCTGAAGTCTCTAGAGAAGAATACATTTCCTTGCCTCTCCTAGCTCTAGAGGCTGCCCATATTCTTTGGATCCTTAGCTCTCTAATCTTCAAAGTTAGCGAGGGCCAGTCTAGTCTTTCCCATGATGTCATCTCTTTTCTTTTTTTTTTTTCCTGACTCTTCTACCTCCCTCTTCCCCATTTTAGAATCTTTGTGATTACATTGTGTCCACATGGCTAAATCTAGATAATATCTTTCATTTAAAGTGAGATGATTAGCAACTTTAATTCCACTTATAACCTTGATTCCTCCTTGCCAAGTGACAGAACATATTCACAGATTCCAAGAATTAGATGTCTACATCTTTAGGGGATCATTCTGCCTACTGCATCTATAAATAACATAAACTCCAACTATGAGTCGGCTAGAAATGCAAATTATTGCACCCTATTCAAGTTCTACTCCTTCAGAATCTTCAAAGATTCTCTGTTTTACCAAGTTCTCCAAGTCATTTTTAGTCACACTAAATTTTGGGAAATGATGGTTTAGGAGATACAAATCAAGAATAAGTGACTTTCTTTGTCAATAAGAATTAATATCCTAAACTGTAAACATTTAAAGATATAATAAAGATATTAACTTATGTATTTTAGATACTTTTTCCAGCTCTTCCTTCCTTGCTTTTGCATTGCTGAGCAGTCTACTACCAAATTGCCAAATGAGCGGCTGTTGCTGTAGCCTTTTCTCTGACCACCTTCCATTCTGTGGTTTGCAGACATTAAATTTCCTTCCTCCCTCTCTTCTCACCCATTTCAGGGACATCACTGCTGCTATTACTTCTCTCAAACCAAGATTACACCATGCTGATACCTCTGGAAAATAAATGGCATTGGGGATTTCTAATCCAGATTCTGGTCATTACTGTCACCTTTCTGGATATTGGTTTTTGTCATTTCAATCTCTACTGCCAGAGAGGTGTAGTGCATTTTATAAATTGTAGATGGACATATCAATATTTTTTTTCCTGATGGAAATATCCAGGAAACCAGATAAAATCACAATTCGAATTCTGTAAATGTTTGTTCTAAAGACCTTGTAAGAATTCTACTATTATATAAAAAGTGACTTATAAGATTATTATAACAAAGATCAATTTTAAATAAAACTGAAGAAACAAAATTGCCTTCCTACTTTGCAACTTTTTCTCATGTTATCAGATATTTACTAGCTAGTTAATTCCATATTAGGAAACATTATTTTTCTTTATCACTTAGGTAGAGACATTGATTCAAATCCTTTTCAGAGATATACTGATTTAAACTCTTTCTCAAAATAAATTGTTATCTCTGTGACATTAGGCAAAAGGTTTAGGGTCTGTAGGAGTGTAGGAGGCAGAAACCAAACAATATCCAAGTAGAGACTTTCCTGTCTGTGAATTATTTACTAAATGTAAGGCCAAGTAATACTTCGCACTGATGCTCTTGCTGACTGAAAAGCAAATCCCCAAATATTCATAAAAGTGTAGAGTATCTATCCTGCTTAGCATTCTGAGTGAAAGAGTATCTGTCACAGCCTGTGCTGAATAGATTCCCTGTTTACATTACAAAACAAACACATTTATGACTCAACCCATCTGCTATGTTATTCCTTCAAAAACTTTGGTACATGATATAATTTCTAATAAAAACATAGTTCAGGGAATATTCCCAGCTTTCTTTTTCCCCTGTAAAAAAATAAGCTTGATATATATATAACCAAAGGATCTTTGACCCAGAAACATAGATCATGGAAATATTTTATGTAAAAACAATAGAAAAGGGGTTTAGTTATTTTAACCCATCTAATCTCCACTGGCAAAAAGTTACTTTTGATGTCTTAAATTTTTGTGAGTCTACATGAAGTTTCTCTTCTTTTCTTTTTCTTTAAATTGGGTTTCTTAAATGCCCTTAGCTTCTATTCTTCCACATCTGATATAGAACTAATGTCAACCTCATGAAGTTATTTTGAAAAATAAATGAAATAATGATGTACATAAAATCCTTAGTGGATTACATGGCATAATGTAAACTCCTTGATAAATTGTAGTGACAATGAGACAATATATCATTATTTATATCATTATTGTCTTTATTTTTTATTTTATTTTATATTTTAAACTATTATTTAACTTCAAAATTATATGTATTTAAGGTGTACTGCATGACTTATTATACATATACATAATTAAATGATTAGTACAGTCAAACTAATGAACATATCCTCTCACATAGTTACATACAAATGGGCAACAGGTAGGTACATAATCAACACCACTAATCATCAGGGAAACAAATCCAAACCACAGTGATACATCACCTTACACCTGTTAAAATGGCTACAATCAAAAAACTTAAAAATAAGTAAATAAAATATAGAGGGTGTTGGTGAGGGTGTGGAGACAATGAAACTTTTGTATATACTGTTGGTGAGAACATAAATTGGCATAGCCCTTATGGAAAGCAGTATGAAGGTTACTCAAAAAATTTAAAATTGAGCTACCATATGATCCAGTATTCTCTCACCTGTGTATATACTCAAAGGAACTAAAATCGGTACTTTGAAGAGATAATCTGTTTTTATTATTTTAACACAATATTCTACATTTAATTCCGTGATTTTTGTTATTGGATCTTTTCTCCCCCCCCCCCCTTTTTTAAAGATTTTATTTATTTATTTGATACACAGTGAGAGAGAACACAAGCATGGGGAGTGGCAGACAGAGGGAGAAGCAGACGCACTGCTGAGCAGAGATTCCCTACCTGGGGCTGCATCCCAGGAGCTTGGGATCATGACCTGAGGCAAAGGTAGATGCTTAACTGACTGAGCCACTCAAGTGCCCTGGATCCTTCTTTCTTTGGAGATTTTAGATATTTAGATAAAATAATAAAATAGGAGAATTTAGGAGTTGAAGTTACTGACCTTAGCAAAGATATTAATTCCTACTCTCTCCATTTTTCTTGTTTTCTAAATTGAAACAGGAAAACACCATTCCAATCAGATCCCAACCTTCTGTACCTGGGGCACCTCTGTCCAACACTTATCACTTTACACCTGCTAGTTGACACCATGCTTCCTCTCAGTACTCCTGAAGTCAAGCTTCTGAAATGTATTTTGAGTGCTGTAAAACACAGCATGGAATTGTTTAAACATGAAGAGCAATTAGTTTCTCATGCCGGGATCTTTGGTGGTCCAAAATGTGTACTTACTTTTAAAGAATTCAATGCAATGTGCCTTTTTGTTTGTTTGTTTTGATTAAATGGGTTTCCTTCTCAATGATAAGTGCACACATACATTCAAAGAAAATATCATAGGAAAGTACAAAATTGGAGTATGGTTATCTGTTAGACATGACAAAGTAGATATGTGAATAAGATGACTCTTCGAGGATATTTCTTAAAGAGAGAGAGAGAGTGTGTGTGTGTGTGTGTGTGTGTGTGTGTGTGTGTACTCCAATTTTGTTCTTTTCTGTCTTGTTTAGGGTATTCTGTAGTAATACAGAATGGGAACTCAACGGAAAACAAAGACAGTGATATTCAACCCTGATTTATGATGGTAAGATAAATGATACAAATAAAGATGAATTGAGAGAAATAAAAGTTTAATTATCTAATATCTTGTGATAAGCATTTAGAAATAAAACATAAACCAGAAAACAAGTCTTCATGTAAACCAACATATTATCAAGTCAATATATAAAGAAAATGTTTTTTTTTCCCACAGACACCAACATTAGTGGCAAATAATCAATTTTCTTAAAAGTTCTTTGTTTTCAAGTTCTTAAAAATTTGAAGAAAAAGGTTCATATTTCAAAAGAAAATGAGGAAATTGTTTTTATCCACCCAACACATTCATTCAAAATAAAGGGTTATCAGTAGCTGTCTTCCCTACTATAATGCATGATCTTGGAGGGTAGAAGTGATTTATTCTTATTCATTACTGAGAGTCACAACCAGAAAGAGTAAATGCAATATTTTAAACTAAATAATATACAATATTTTTTCCTTACTTGAAAAATTATTTTCATTCTAAATTTTTAAATTATTCTAAAATTATAAAACTTTATTTTAGGCAACCCTTGGGCAAACTAGGCCTTAATAATATCATGTCCAACTTTCTGCTTCTTCCTGTCTTCACTCCAAACCTATCTTCCTGATTTTCAGTTGATTTAGCCTATATCTCTTTATATTTTAATATGACGATTAGTCAACCTGTTGTAGTTGTGACATTACTATTTAGGTTTAACTTTTTGACAATTATATCTGATTTCCTTTCCGATAGCTTCTCCCTTTGAATAGGAGGCTTCTTTAGGTTTATACTGGCAAAATAAGTTTATGTAATCATCACATCAATGTACGTTCTTATAGGTAAATTTAGCAATTACATAATTTTTCATATTTTTTTAAAGATTTTATTTATTTATTTGACAGAGAGCGATCACAAGTAGGCAGAGAGGCAGACAGAGAGAGAGGAGGAAGCAGACTCTCCGCTGAGCAGGGAGCCCGATGCGGGGCCCGATCCCAGGACCCTGAGATCATGCCCTGAGCCGAAGGCAGAGGCTTAACCCACTGAGCCACCCAGGTGCCCCCATTTTTCAGATTTTTAAAAACTTAAGAAATAAACCATTAAATTAAAGCAAATGTCCTACTTTTTTCTGTGTTGTAACTATCCACTGCATTGTCTATGGCTTGAAATTTCAGGAAAAAATTAAAGCAATACAGTTTGATATTGGATTTTTGTGAAGGCAGACTGGTATTTGTCAAGTTCCGGGTTACATCTCCCTAAGACAGTGCATTTGCTGGCACATATTTGATCCTCCATAAATATTCAATAATTGAATGACTTTAATTCTTCTCACATCAGTGCATCATTGGTGCAATCCTTCGCTGCACTGCCGCTGTCATACAGAGGGATGAGGAACAGCAGGACATGGCTGGGGAAAAGGAGCCAAATCTAAAAATCTGTTAGGTAAGTTTGTTCTGGCTGATTCCACTTGTAGGCCTACAAGAAATTAATTATTTAGAATGAAATATGTCTAAAAGTATCAAGTGAAGATTATTGAACTAGGCAGGAAAAACATGCAGTTTAGGAAATTCAGGAAAATTTAAAAATAAAAAAAAAACTACCAATCTGTCTATCCCTTTGTTTGTTTTTTTTTTAAGATTTTATTTATTTATCTGACAGACAGATCACAGGTAGGCAGAGAGACAAGCAGAGAGGCAGAGAGAGACAGGGAAGCAGGCTCCCCACTGAGCAGAGAGCCCGACGCGGGGCTCGATCCCAGGACCCTGGGGTCACGACCTGAGCCAAAGGCAGAGGCTTCAACCCACTGAGCCACCCAGGAGCCCCCTACCCCTTTAATCTACTTATGTGTTTAGTTTGATCAAAACCACTGATATTTGCACAACTAGTACAATATAGTCATTAGAAACGTAGTCATCAGAAAAATAAGATGAAGAGAGATCATTTCCCAAATTACACATTTGGACCTATACTTTTAGGTAGTGCAAAAAAAAAAAATAAAAGTCACATAAATGACTATATCAATACCAGTCGATTTATAGAAATGAGTCCTACTCTTCATTATATTGTGATTTTTTTTTAAAGATTTTATTTATTTTTTAGACAGACAGAGATCACAAGTAGGCAGAGAGGCAAGCAGAGAGAGAGGAGGAAGCAGGCTCCCTGCTGAGCAGAAAGCCCAATGCGGGACTCCATCCCGAAACCCTGGGATCATGACCTGAGCAGAAGGCAGAGGCTTTAACCCACTGAGCCACCCAGGTGCCCCTATATTGTGATTTTTAAATGAGATTTTGTGAGATTTTAATATGGGTCCTCATAAAGATAATAGTAAAGGTAGTAAGATTTACATTGACAAAAAAAAAAGATTTACATTGACACATTTTTTCTATTGAAAAGCAATTCATCTTTTAGGGTTTTCTTAATCAATGGTAAAGAAATAGCAAACAAATGCTTGTCAGTAAAGGCATTTCCATTAGGTGTTAAAATATACAATCCATGTTAGTAGTCTCCATGATTATCTAGTTTAATTCAAAAACATAGGGTGAAAATCTATTAAAATAACATTTTCAAGACATTGGCAGTGAGACAATGGAGGCCACTGATCTAGGATGGAAACAAATAATGTGAGCCTTGCAACTGCCCCAGGCTATTGCCCTATGAGTGCATCAAGATCATAAGACAGGAGAGCAAAAAGGAAATCATAAAGCTGGAAGAAGAACTGAGTCAAAGCCTGACAGATTCCCAAAGTGAGGCTATGTAACAGATTGCAGGGAGTTTGCAAAGCAGAGTGCCAGAGAAGAGAGAAATGAGCAGAGAGAAATCTAAAGATCTACAGTAGGTCTCCCTTAAGTAGTTGGCAGCGTAAGATCAATACAGGCATGTGAGGCAACTACCCTGATTTGAGGGAATGAACATCCATAAAAATTAGAGAATTTTAGGAAAGCTCGTGATTACCGCCCCTAGGTAGAGCATTCAGAAGGATCTCAGAGGGGAATAACCAGACCTAGACTACAGCCTGTTCTGGTCCCACCTAACAAACTTTAAAAGCAAAATTCAAAAGAATCAGTTTCCAGGTAACGTAAAGTCACTTTAAAATGAAGTTCAATAGCACTTAAAGGAATAATAAAAAAAAAAAAATGCCATGCAACTAAAAAGGTGCAAAACTCATAGTAACTACCATCTGATCAAAACTTACCAGACATGCATAAAGAGGAGAAAAATATATCCCATGTAAGAAAAAAAAAGGAAATAATTTGAAACAGACCATGACTGAAAATGCTGTTAAAATTGTTATAACCTGTTTCATATGTTCAAAAAGCCAGACAAAATATTGAACATGTTTAGTATACGTATGGAATATATAAAACAAATCAAAGCAGTAGAGATGAAAACTACAAAAATAGAGAGGAAACATATTGGTTGAGATTAACAGCAAATTAGAGATTACCAATAAAAGATTATCATGAAGATGTTGAGATAGAAACTAGTTCAAAATTAATCACAGAAAGTAGGAGATAATGAACAGAGAATCAGTTAGCAATGGGATATGTTCAAATACCCTGTATAATTGGAGTACATTTATAATTGGAATATCAAAAGGAGAAGACAGAGAAACAAAATAAATATTTAAAAACATAATAACCAAAAAGTGTCTAAATTTGATCAGAACTATAAACTCACAAATCCAAGACTTTCAAAAAAACCCAAGCACAAGAAACACGAAGATGTTTCCACACCGAGGATCACCATGGAGCTGCTACACCAATCTCTGAACCACCAACCTCTGTATATTTTATATATGATTTCTACTAATAAGCCCTATAAGGCCTCATTCATCAACCCTTCTCAATCATGACCCTTATATTTCTCTGTTATCCTATTTGACAGAAAGTTTATATAGAAGATTTCTTTTTCTTAATCTAGTTTGAAAGATTTTTTCAATTGTTTTATGACCAGGAACTGTATCTTTCCTTATTATGTATATTTTCCCTATCGTGTTTTAACTGCACTATTTTATATTTCTGTTATGTATTAGATCCATCTTATGCACTGATTTAGATTTCCTTGCCTTCAATTATGTTGATTTTTTTGCATTAGGTAACCTATTCATCTCAGGTCCATCTGCTTCCTCTAAGACATTCCAACTCTCCAACTATACCAATTGCTTGTAGAATCTGATGAACCACAGCAATACAAGGACTGGGATCTGGCTTCTTGGCAGCTGTGGAGGGAAAAGTAATATAACCCCAAATTCTAGGAGCAACAATTGCCTGATGAACAACTGTCAACCAGTGGGGGCGGGAGACAAAAGGGAACTGCAAACACATGTCTTCTTCATCATGTCATCTAATAGAAGAGTGCAATACTTGTTTCTCTACCTCTGTCCAATGATGTCCCACTTGGCTAAGGAGACATGTTATGTCTCTTTGTGAGGCAGCGGTCATCTGGAATGCATCACTCGTTATGGCCTCCAATCCATTTAAGACTGACTTTCTTTTTTCTTCACTTCCCCTGCATAGATTTTGCATTTCCCAAAAAAGCATTGCTCCATGGGCTTTTTTGCTTCAAGCCAAACACAATGCAGTTCAAACTTAATTTAAAAAACTTTTATTTTAGAGTTTAATGTGTGCGTGTGTGTGTGCGTGTGTCTTTAATCTCTGATAATTTGAGATATGTAACCTATTTTACACCTTTACTTATACTTTCTTCTATGTATATTTATATTTCAATAAATGGGTGAGCCTGGTGGTGAGTATTAAGGAGGGCATGTATTGCATGGAGCACTAGGTGTTATATGGAAACAATGAATCTTGGAACACTACATCAAAAACTAACGATGTATTGTATGGTGACTAACATAACACAATAAACATTTTTTAAAAAGTTAAAATTGAAAAAAAAAAAAAGGTGACACAATTAGCCCCAGGGCATTTTTCAGTACTTGCAGTGTTTGCCTCAATAGCCTGTGCTCCTACAAGCTGTCATAACACGCTCATAATGAAAGTTTATCAAAATGAAGATCAGAAGGGCTACTTGGTAATATTTGTAAATTTGAATGTTTTCTTTCAAGAATAAAATTCTTGTTGCTCTTCACTATAATTATGTTCATATGCAGTACTACTAAGTTTTGTCCATGCTACAATACCACTTATTATCTCCATCATAAGGTTAAGACATTGTTCGTTTCTCTCTCTGCCCTGTTAAATAGTATCATGGTGAAGCTTCCAATAATCTTCTACATCAGCAGTACTTCTGTGATGAAGAATGTTGTTTTGAATCACAATGTATATAACACAGAGATATTTGTGGTTTACAATGTCTGGGTAGTTTTTGTTTATTTGTTTTATCTATTTTTATACAAATATGTGGGGAAATAGTCCAAGTAAATCTGTGTATCTTTCATCTAGATCCGCCAATGGTTAATATTTTGTTATATATGCTCTACCTATCTAGATAGCTATCATCTATCTCTTCCATTCATTTCTCTCTAAATAAACAGAAAAATATTATTATTCCACTTGAAAATATTTCCATGAATTTAACATAACATCTTTCCCAGATCCAAAGTCACTGTTTTTCAAAAGCACAGAAAATTTAATAGTCACCTAACACAGATACAGTGGTATTTTCTAAATTACGATCCATACTCAAATTTTGCTCTTATCCTAATAATATGCTGTAGAGCCTTTCTCCCAATCTAGAATACGATCTATGACTATTCATTTTGTATTTAGTTGTTAGGGCTATTTGATCTTTAAGCTGGAAATTTCTTAATGCTTTTACTTTTCTCTCATGAAATAGACATTTGTGAAAAGTACAAAACAATTTGCTCGGTAGAATGCTTATTATTTTAGATTACCTGATTGTTTTCTCATAACCAGGTATAGATTTTCCATTTTTGGAATGATACAGGATAAGTGATACAAAATCCTGTCCTGCTTATATATTTTGAGGAAATACTGGCTATTAAATTGTCCTGTTGTATTTATATAGTATTGAGTCATTTGGCTAAGGCAGCATCCATCAGATCTATCTTTTCTGAGGTTAGTTTTTACTTGTAATTAATTGTCTGTGACTATGTCTGGTTATTTTTCAAAACATAAAAATACAAGGGATTTGAAGTGAACTAAAATACTGGATGTGGATTTCATCCTTTTTTTGTTGTTGTTTAAGATTATCTATTTACTTATTTGACAGACAGAGATCACAAGTAGGCAGAGAGAGAGGGGGGAAGCAGGCTCCGCATTGAGCAGAGAGCCTGATGCGGGGCTTGATCCCAGGACCCTGAGATCATGACCAGAGCCAAACGCAGAAGCTTAACCCACTGAGCGACCCAGGTGCCCCGGATTTCATCTTTTTTGATTGACTGATTCTTTTTATTGTGGTGTGGTGAAAAGCATGTAAAATGAAATTTATGTTCTTAACCAAATTTTAAGTGTACAGTACGCTATTGTTACCTGTATACATGTAGATGTATATAGCAGACCTCTAAAATATGTCTATCTTGCAGGAATAAAACTCTATACCCATTCAAAAGAACTCCCCATTTTCCATTTCCCCCAATCTCTGGAAAACATTATTCTACTTTCTAATTTACGAGTTTGAATACTTTAGATGGCTCATATAATTGGAATCTTACATTTATCCTTCTCTGCCTGACTTATTTCACTTAGCATAATGTTCAAGTTTCATCCACGTTGTAGTGTGGGATAAGACTTCCTTCTTAAAGGCTGACTAGAGGGGTGCCTGGGTGGTTCAGTGGGTTAAATCCTCTGCCTTTGGCTCAGGTCATGATCCCAGGACCCTGGGATGGAGCTCTCTGCTCCACGGGAAGCCTGCTTCCTCCTCTCTCTCTGCTTTCTCTCTGCCTACTTGTGATCTCTGTCTGTCAAATAAATTAAAAAAAAATCACAACTTAAAAAAAAAGGCTGAATAGTATTCCGTAGTATGTATGTATATGTATGTGTGTACATATATATGTATTTTTTCTTTAATTATCTGTTAATGGAAATGACAATTCTTTCTGCCTTTGATTTTTGTGAATAATGCTGCAAAGAACATGGGAATATGCATATCTCTTTGAGAACCTGTTTTCGGTTCTTTAGGATAAATGCCCAGAAGTGGGATTGCAGCACATATGATAGTCATATTTTTAATTTATGAGGAATCTCCATCCAGTTTTCCATAGCAACTTTATCATTTTACCTTCCTACTAACAATGCACAGCAGTTTGATTTGCTCCACATCCTTTCCAGCACTTGTTATTTTAAGTGCTGGAAAGGATGTGCTCACTCTTTTTCTTTCTTTTTGATAATGGTCATCTTAATAGATGTCCAGTGTCCTTCAATTTGCGTTTCCTTGATGACTAGTGATGTTGAACATATATCTCTTGGCTAATTGTAAGTCTTCCTTGAAGAAATGTCTATTCAAGTCCATTGTCCATTTTTTAATTGGGTTACTTGTTTTGTTTTTATAATTTTTTATTTTTTTATTAACATATAATGTATTATTAGCCCCAGGGGTACAGGTCTGTGAATCGCCAGGTTTACACACTTCACAGCGCTCCCCACAGGGTTTTGTTTTGATATTGAGTTGCAAGAGTTCTTTATTTATTTTGGAAATTAACTCTTATCAGATATGTGGTTGGCAATATTCGTTTCACATTTCATACATTAGCTTTCACTTTGTTGATCCTTTCCTTTGCTGTGCAGTAATGTTTCAGTTTGATGTAGTTCTACTTGTCTATTTTTTTATTTCTTGGCTATGCTTTTGGTGTCATATCCATGAAATCATTGCTAAGATCAATGTTATGAACTATATGTTTTTTTCTAGGAGTTTCAGAATTTCAATTCTTCCATTTAAATGTTTACTCTATTTTGAGTTAATATTAGGTATGGTATAATATAAAGGTTTGATTTCATTCTTCTCCTGTGGATATCCAGTTTTCCTAAAGCCATTTATTTAAGAAACGGTTCTTTCCCCATGCTATAGTACTGGCTTCCTTGTGAGATATCTATATATCTATATCTATATAACTATCCATCTATATCTATCTATCTATATATACATATGGATTTATTTCTGGGCTTTCTATTCTGGTGATTTGTTTGTATGTATGCCACTACTATATTGCTTTGATTACTGTGGCTTTGTTCAATGTTTTGAAATCAGGAAGTATAACTCCAGCTTTGTTATTCATTATTGACATTGTTTTGGCTATTTGGTATCCTCTGTGGTTCATATAAATTTTAGGATTGTTATTTCTACTTCCAGAAAAATGTCATTTTCATAGAGATTTGATAGGGATAGCCCCCAGTTGGCCTCATACAATAATCTCTGGGAGACTGGATATGTTTGCTTACATTGTAAAGATTTGCTGATGCAATGATTATTACTAATGCATGACCTTAAAATAGGTAAACTGTCCTGGTGGGACCTTAATAATCACATGAGCCTTTAACAGTAGAAACAGAAATGGAAGCAAGAAAGATGAAGGAGAAGAGAATTTCAGATACAAACATATATATATATATGTATATATATATATATATATATATATAAATTATGAGGGAGCCATGTAACTGGGAGTGTGGACAGCTTCTAGGAACTGACAACTGACAGTGGAAAAGGAAATAAGAACACAACTGACGACCAGAAAGGAATTTGAGACCTCTATCTTAAAACAACAAGAATTGGATTCTCCATAAAATGAATAAGACTAGAGGAGGACTGTGTCCAAAAATCTCTAGGTAAAAGCCAACGTTGACCAGCACTGCAATTTTCCCTTATAAGATTCTAAGCTGCACAGAGTCACCTAGACTTCTGACCTATCTAATTGTGATATAATAAATGGGTGTTATTTTAAGCCACTACATTTGTGATAATTTATTTTGCAGAAATAGAAAACAAATACAGATTGTTGGTATGTATGTATGTATGTGTGTATATTTGCTTAGAATAAATTTCCTCCTCTGTATTGATGATTGAAGTTACATTGGGTGCTATTATATTCTTTAGTCACAAAATCATTTTGTCATAACTTCTGCCTGAGAGAGTTATATATGTACTAAAGACAGAAAATATTTTGGTTTTATTAAAGGTATTCTAGGAGCACCTGAGTGGCTCAGTGGGTTAAAGCCTCTGCCTTCGGCTTGGGTCATGATCCCGGGGTCCTGGGATCGAGCCCCACATCAGACTCTCTGCTCGGCGGGGAGCCTGCCTCCCCCTCTCTCTCTGCCTGCCTCTCTGCCTACTTGTGATTTCTATCTGTCAAATAAACAAAATTTTTTAAAAAATGTATTCTACTTTCCCTAATTAAATATTGGTATACCAATCCTAACTTCTAATACTTTCATATTTGGGGTAAAATGTTAAAGAAATGACATTTTTGTTGATCCTCATTTTCAACTGAATGTGGTTGGGTTTTTCTCAACTCAATTGGATTTTATCATAAAAATCTTTATTCTTTCTATGCCATCTAAACAATCTTACTATTTGTATATGACAGAAGCATACCACTAGCTTTTCTAAACTACTGCATTTAAACTTAATTTTAATTTGAGTTACTTCTATCTTAAATAATATTTGTTCCATAATTTAAAATCTTGACCAACACAAAGATAGTCATTCATGTTTAATAAGTCATTTAGAACTCAATGTCATACGTATGTATTTTTTCAGTTTTCTGAACTATAACTGTAACTGTTTAGCAAAGAAAATGTGTTTCCGAGAATTCAGAAAACAGAAACTAAATTAATATAGTTTTTAATGGAATGTGATTGTAAGATAGACATACTATTGCACAACTGGATAACAATAAGGGGAAAAATGATTATTTTCAACCTCATTTATGAAAAATAAAGTCTGTCACTTTAAAATTATGTTTATATATTTAAAAATATGAGGTTAATGTTCTTGTGTAACAGTGTATAATTTTTTTTCATTTTGTTTTGACATTATATTGGTTTTTGCTTTCGTTCTTAGAAATAATGCAATATAGTAATGATTTTTATTTCCCATTGATACGTTTTAAATATTTCCTATATATCTGTTTATATTCAAAGCAATCTTTTAGAAATTCATGTAGCATTTTCCCCCTAGAGGCTTAAATGCAAGACATTTTTATCTTTAGTGGTAAATAGATCTGACAACATGTTTAGCCACAAAGTCAACAAGATTAATAATATCTGTTAAAAGAAAATTAAAAACATTCTTTTCCATCTAAAAAGAAAAAGTAAATTACAGCAACAGATACATTAATGCAGTTAATCCATTACATTTATAGATTCCATTATGTAAATTTATTAGATTTTTATCCAGCATCATTTATTCAGAATAATACAATCTTATAAGCCATAAATCGAAGATTGCTAATGGATTCAGATATGTTTATATTTTTTAAGCACTGAGGAGTAGAAATGCAAATACTGTAGGGCCACAAGTGACTCAGATCATCCATCCATGAATGAAGGAAAAAAAAACTCATCAAAGCTATAAAATGATGATCATATTTTTAAGAGTATCAGAACATGTTTTTGAGGGAACACTACCATCTACTAAAATTGCATTTGATGTAAAGGAATGGGAAAATGTTCAAAAATACTTTAGTATCTGTCATTCGTTCTGCTTAATGATTCCCAACCTTGTGAGAATGTTGGTAGTTCTGGTTCAAAAGAAAAGCTCTCAGGTTATCTCTTGACAATTTATTTTTTCTCCCTATTTGTTTATGTTTTCCAGAATTAATACTTAAGATAATCACAGAATTTCTAAAAGTGTCTGAAGGTCAGAGATAGAAGAAAAGGAAACCTAATATTTATTTTCATGCTTTAATTAGAACCTATCAATTCTTATTCTTGTTACAATCCTCACCTATATGCCAAATAATTAGTATAGTTTCCAGATCCTGAAGCCCTTATTCTGAAAACCATTTTATTTATATCAAACCAATATTGTTGATTTAACAGTCCTATATGATAGTTTAATATTCTAACTATTGACAATATTGACAGATAGAAGTTATATATTTTCTTTTCTTTATTTATTTGAGAGAGAGAGAGAGAGTAAGTGCACAAGCAGGGGGAGCAGCTGAGGGAGAGGGAGAAGCAGGCTCCCTGCTCAGCAGGGAGCCCTATATATTTTAATGAGTATGTATTCTCATTCAAAAATTTGCTCTATGTAGAATAGTATTTCTCAAATTATTTAGAATACTTGCTAGAAGAAGTAATCTATAAAAGTGCTTCTATTTATAATATTTTATTATGCATTATGCATAATTTTTGGTAGAGGGTTTGGAATAGCATCTAAGCGTACATAATCTAAAGAATATCTCAACATACTACCACATCTATGATTCTGCTTGAATCAATGCCATCATCATAGGTCTACGGAACTCTAAACATGTTCTGGTAAACAGAAACTCATAATAGAAGTTGCATCTTTCTTTTGAAGTGGATTATCTTACATAATGAAAGTCCATGTTATATTACAACCATGGAGAAATTTTCAGTGTGCCCTGGGAGGACACCTACATAAGCTCATTTTCCTTTTAATTAGGTGACAAAAGAAAACAAATGTTATTATTTCATGTAAAAAAGAAATCTCTTAATAATGGTAGAAGTTTTAAATATGTAAATTAGTGACAAGCCAGAAGCTGAATATATGTATACATTCATATGAATATATAAATAAATTGGTCTCATTTGTTAAAAATATACTAAATTAACTAAATAATTATGCATAGAAATGCAAAAAAAAGAATGCTTTAACAAATAAATACCTAAAGATGCACCTATGTTAAATAAATCTTAATGAATATATGCACAATTAATTTAATATATCCTGTCCACATGTGGTCACTTCAAGTCCCTGCCCCTGGGAACAATGAAATAACATGAAGAAAATTAAAAAAAAAAAAAAAGAAAAGGGAATGTAAAGTTTGTTACAAAAGTTCTAAAAATTATAGAACAATGACATGTTACAGAATAGAAAATTCCTACTAAGTATAATGCAGATGGAAAATATTTCAAACTCCATACAGATCCTGAGGTCTAACTCACAAGTATTCTTCTTCGAACTTACTGTTGCAGTAAATTGACTAGACCTAAGATGACTTCCTTTTGGGGAAGATAGTGTTGTCCCAGAAGTATCTTCCTAAATCAGTAATCTTGGATAAATTATTTACCTTAATTTACATCATGGTATAAAAAAATAGGATCAATGGTAGTATATGTCTGTGTTGGTTTGAATCACCGGAGAAGTAGGATCAAGACAATATAAATGTGCAAGAATGTTAGAGAGAAATTGGAGTGAGAACTTCATAAGATTGGAACAGCTATCTAAGCACAATTGAAGTCTGACCCAGAAAGAAGGAGAAAAAGGAAGGTAGATTGTGTAGAAGGTTTGTAAACTGCTATGCAATGTGGAAAATTTCGCAAGGCTGTTGGGGAGTTTTTAAGCCAAAAACAACCATCAGAGATAGTCCCATCCCAGGAATGGATCTCCAGCAGTACCCCTGCTGAGCTCAGTTACTATCTGGGAGGAGTCCAAGTGAAGTGTGGACTCAGCACACATGCAGGGGTAGATCTCCGAGCAGAGCAGCTGGGAACTGGGGTTGAACTTGGGAACTTGGGAACTTCTCTCCTGGTAGTTGGGAGGTCTACAAGGTACATTTTTGTGGCTACTGCATTACCTCACAGAGTTATGAATCTTATGAAGACGATTCTACAGAACACTTAAAATAGTTTTAAAATTATGCTTGGTAAATGCTTGCTATTTTTGAAAAGATAAAATACCTGCTCTTGAGTAAAGAAATAAGCTACAGTTCACTTGTAGACACTCAGGACTTTGAAGATTAATAGGAGTCAGAATTGCTAAAGCAGAATGCCCAAGTACAAACTGAGGCACGCAAAGGACTACATACAGTAAGAACACGGCTCCTGCTTGACCTCATAGGTCTTTTTCCTGACCTAGCAGTAGCATCATCAGGCACAAGATCAGCCTTTCTAAGAGAGAAGACCAAGGGAAAATTGGATGTTTCAGGCTGTTCCTGATATAACATTTTCACCAATTATAGAGAATAAACTGTATTAACTCAGTACAAACATATAGCAACCAGCCTCCAGGGGCATGTGAACAGAGGAGTCTTACAGTATTTTTGTAAACAAGTGAAGTATATAATTTCCTGACAAAATTAAAAATGTAAATTAAGTTAAAACAAGACATTAGTTTTATAAGATGTACAAGATTTTATACTTAGAATATGATTCAAATGTAGAGTCCTCCCTATGCACACATTTTTCTCAGGTTCTATGTTGCAGTATTTTGATATTAGACAATAAATGTACTTGACATTTCTAATGATGGGTTTATATTCAAGGATAGCATTTTATATCTGTTCCATGATATTTCAGTTACAACAGATACACTATATTCAAGTTAGATCATGCATTGCATTATTAAACTTTAATGAATGTGGATGATGATAGGAGGAACATTCAGCAATGAGAACAATATAAGAACTTAAAATTGCATGACATTGTTGAGATAAGGACTGTTCATAACACAGTGCACAGAAATGTTTTAGGAGGTAAAGGTAAAGGAGGTAAAAGAAAGATATTTTCTTTCTGTAGTTACAGATTGCCACATGCATAGCTAATTATATATATTTATATAATTATACATATATATTTATATATATATATAAATTTTATTTTCATTTTGGCCATAATGGAAATTACCAAGAGCAAATTTCTGTTCAAGAAGCATTGTGATACAAATGAAAGGCATTGTAGTCATGAATCATTGCCTATAACATAAATTTCCTGAGCCTCAGTTTTCATATTTATAAAAGCAAAGTGGAAATAACTCTCATAATAATGCCCTTAAATTTATAAGATGTGCAACTATTTATCACATGTCTAGGTCAGGGCAAGTAGTCATAAGAAAAATATCTTAAACTCCTTTAATGGACTATCACAGAAGGAGGGAGAATTTCTGTATTGATAGGAGCTTCCAGGTTGGTGAAAACATCCATGCATTGGGAGGGTCATACACCCCAAAGCCATGGGGACAGAAGCTTCCATGCTCTAGATGCTTCTGGAACTCTCCCTATGTACTTCAACATCTTCCTATCCTTTTATATCTTTATAAATGTCCTTTATAATAATAGCAAACATAAGACAACATCTATGAACATATAAACTAGAAATCTCAGACTCAGGATGCCTGTGTGGCTCAGTCAGTTAAGCCGCTGCTTCAGCTCAGATCATGATCTAAAGGTCCTGGAATCGAGTTCCGCATCAGGCTCCTTGCTCAGCAGGGAGCCTACTTCTCTCTCTGCCTCTGCCTGCTTGTGCTCTCTCTCTCTCTCTCTCTCTCTCTCTCTCTGATAAATAAATAAATAAATAAATAAAATCTTAAAAAAAAAAAAACTTAAAAAAAAAACCTAAGACTCAAACTGAATACATGAGCTATTCAGACAGCAAGTGAAGACAGAACTTATTTCCCAATGCTGAATTCTGAGATCAATAGAATCAGAGTTTTAGTCATATTTGGAGATGAAGTCATAACTATGGAAGAGTTTAACAAACTTTCATATATATAAACCATGTTTCAAATTCATCTGGCTATCTCAATATACATGTGAATATAAATGTGTCTCAAGGAGGATAGATCCAAACATGTACTGTATTTACCCAGAAGACAACAAAACTTTTGGAGTTGGCTAAATTTATAGCACTCTTAGTATAAGCCTAAACGTTTTAACTCTGTGGCCAAATTCTAAACAACATTTGGATTCATTCAATTCTGAAGGTACAATTTCAGCCATGAAACTAGTGAAATCAAAGACTCAGATATTTAAATCATGTATTAAATTCACTGTATCATAAACCTCATTACTATACATAGCCCTATAATTTGTAGCATTAGCATGTTACTAATTTTTAATTAGTAAGGTTATATTTTCAATTATTAACAGATGATTACATATGTTGTTAAACAGAGAAAGTTTTATAAATGCATACTGATTAAAATTCATGGTATTAACTTCTGATGATACAGGAATTGAACTGACCCAACTCAACTATTTTAAAATATGTCTACCAGACTAAAGAAAAAAGATTTTTGTGTACCTAATTTTTAGGTATTTTAGAATATTCTTGATACTTATATAAATTTTATTAGCAAGACTATGATTACTTATGTAAATAGCATAGCAAAACTATGACAAGTTATGTTTACTTAAGGAAAAAGTATTCACAGAGAGGCAGGATAAATTTTAGGCTTGTTTGTTTCATTGACTATTAAATCACTGGAAAAGCGTTAAGTCCTGTTCAGAAAGCCTACACTCCCCTAATGAGCTTGCATTATGCAACTGAAATTTTGGATAACGATTTCTCCAAGGTTTCTCCTCAGTTAGTTCCTTTTTTCTCTTTTCCCTGTCATTCATTTTCTTATTTACAAAAAGGTAATTGATTCAAACATGAAAATAAGGCAAAATGACAAGTGATTATGTAATATTTTGAAGTGTATTTTTTATAAGCTTACTTTCCACTCAAGTAATTAACAGATAATCTATTCAAGAGATATTTCTACATTTGATTGATGGTTTCCAGCCTCATAAAGTTAGAAACTAGCTTATTGAAAAAACTATGAGTTGTGATTATGGCCTATAAAAAGGATAAATCAAAGCTTGTGATTTTGTAGCTCTGTAGAAAATTAAACTGTCACTTAGCTAACTTGACTTTCTTACCTGTGCATTCCCTCATGAGGTCTTCAAACACCTATAGGCATGATCTCTTGTCTTTCGGATGGTGCCTTATTAGTAATTCAAGAAAACTTTGACGTTAACCAAAATCAAAACCAAAACAAAACCAAAAATCTTTCAATATTTTGCTTTTACCCATTTCCCTTGTTATTCTTTTTTCATTCCTCTCTTCCTTCTTTCCCTTATCAACTTTCTCATCTTCATTTCCTTTTCTTCACCTTCAATACTTTCTTCCTTTCAGCTTTCCTTTTATTTTTTCTACAGTTCCCCTTTCTTGACCAAGCTGCATTCTAGATTATAACCAATTTTGTAAGCACTGACAATGTTTGTATCTCATTATAGCTTTACTACAATGCACCATGAAATTCTGCACAAATGTACTAATTTTGATAAAGCTCAATATATATATATGTTCTTTTATTACCAGTGCTATTAAAGATATATTTATTTATTTGAGAAAGAGAGAGAGAAGGAGAACGTGAGATGGGAGAGGGGTAAAGGGAGAGAATGTTCAAGCAGACTCCCTCCTGAGCATGAAGCTTTATGAGGACTCTTCTGGCTGCATCCCAGGCCCCTGAAATCACGACCTGAACGAAAACCAAGAGTCAACTGACCTAGCCACCAAGTTCCCCTGTTGCCTGTGTTACTGATCTCATATCCTAGAGGTTATTGCCAATGTCATAAAGCTTTTTCTCTTTATGTTGTCTTCAAGAGTTTTGCTCAGAGTTCTTGCACCATTTTTGGCTAACTTTTATATAGCATGTAAGGTAAGGATACAGATTCATTCTTTTGCATGTGTATGTACAATTTTTCCAGGACTCTTTGTTGAAAAGACTGACATTACCCCATTGAATGGCCCTGGCACCCTAAATTATTTTGAGTCACTGAAGTGTCATATATGCTTTAAAGTCACCTTAGTAAATAATGTCTTATAGGTCATAATGATTTATCACCCCAACCTATAAATATTTATGGTATAAGATATCACCTCTAGGTGCTCTAATATGTAATTTATTTGAGGCTTTGGGTTTGATCATTTAACCAACTTTATTTTCCATTTATTTCTCTGAGATAAGTGAAATTATTGATCATAAACCTCCATCTTATAGACCACACAAAACCAGATTTATATGGATTGTGAAATAAGAAAAAAAGGTATCATACTAAAGTTTATAAGCATTTTTAACTGACACAGACTTAAAAGTCTTTAGTAGTATAAGTGGAGAAAGCGCACAACATAGCAGTGTCAATTTATGAAAGGTTACACTTGTTTGTGTCAAGTGTCTGAGCTCCCTCTTATATTTTTGGTTTGCCTGACTTTAAGAACCAGCATATTTTAGAGGTCCCCACTTCTAAGACCTTGTTCTGATAGAAATATTTTCAAAGACTGGAAGAAAATGCAGGTAACTGACATTTACACAGTAAATTATTTCAACTATTGCTGTTTCTTTAATCACACACTACATGTCTGCCACTTCCAATAACAGCTTGGTATCTGGCAGACACTCTGCTTTATCTCTGAATTTCACTGCTTATGTGATCCTTCGTGAATAACATAGTCTAGTCATTAGGTATATTTTTAGATTCATGTTCACTCTAATTTCATCGCTCCCACGTACCTCTGTTCAAGCCTAACTGGCACTGATGCTTGGTCTGATCTGACCTGTGTGTTCCTTCTGCTTCTGTTAGAGTTTCCACAGACCAGGTACTTGCCACATTGATTTGTAGAAATTGCTCTGCGGTTCGAAAACAAAAACAGAAAAGCTCTCTCTTCTGTCTTTTGCACAGCTGTATTGAACATGACTTTGTGTTTCTGTTTCTGAGTTATTTCATACACTGAATGGATGTTCTTTTATATTTCAGCGTCAGAGTCACCGTCTGTGTTTCTAGTAGACTTTTTTTCTCTCTGAAATCCCTCTCTCTCCTATGTTAAGTCAATAAAAGCGGCGTATTTTATTAATGTGTTTCCTTTACAGAGTGTTTAATATTCCCTCTTCTTAAGTTAGAGTTCAACTAAAAAGAATACATAAAAAATACAATTTGTTAACATAATAATCATAATAATTTTATTCATATAAAATAATAAAATATCTTATTGTAACAATAAATAATTAATATATTTAATAATATATTTATTTATTTACAAAATAGTGATTCAAGACTTCCATACAAAACCCGGTGCTATAACTTTAACCTCTATCCCTCTCTAAACTATGAATTGCAATATTCCTTCTGTCCTTACTCTATAAAAACTTGCCACAAATGCTCTAATCAAATTGAATGATATTTGTTTTCTTAAAACTAGTGACTGTATCCTCATGCAGAATCTCTAATACATGCATTTTCTTATTGAATAATTTAAATATTTTATCAGTTGGGGTTTTTTAAGCACTCTGTTAGACACACATTCATTCCTCCTAGAAAAATCCACCTAAAAATTTTATATGTCAATTTGTGTTCCCTGCATCTCTTCTAGTCTGGTCCACTTCTTAAAATTAATAGAGTAGGAATATAAAGTTAGCAACAGACTACTTTTTTTTTGGTAAGTATTAATGCTCAAAAGTCATAACTTTTTTTTTTCAAAAGTCATAACTTTTGAATAAAAATTAAAGAACTTGTCAGCATTTTACTCTGCTTGTTCATTTATACTCAGTTAAGTTTCAAAGCATATGGGAGTTGTTTCATGCTTTATATGTTAATTGGTATTTTGATTATAAGCTATTCATTCAAAGTTAAAAAACCAACATTCATCTGTTCTTTCTTTATTACATGTATTAGGTTTTGTGGGGTTTTTTTAGATTTTATTTATTTATTATTTTAGAAAGAGAAAGAGTGCACACGAAGAGGGTAGGGTCAAAGGGAGAGGCAGACACCCCACTGAGCAGAGAACCCTATGCAGGACTAGATCCTGGGTCTCCAGGGTTATGACCTGAGCTGAAGGAAGTTGCTTAACCAACTGAGCCACCAGGGGCCCCCATATATTAGTTATTTTAAGGCCCCCATATATTAGTTATTTTGAACTGGTATTTATTAAATAGTTTTAGTTGAAAGAAAAAAAAACTGAATTGATTGATTATATTAGGCTTTAACTTCTTTTCTAGCTTTATGTATCATCAATAAACTTTTAGTTTGAAGAGAGAAAATATTTACTGGTAAATAGTTTTATCATTCTACCACTATTATGTGAGTGTCATATTATTTTGCTTTCTGAAATACAATTTATCCAACTATATAACGAACTGGGAAAATTTCAATTCCAATTCCATAAGAAGCAAATAATTCTAAAGTATCTATTTTTAAATTGATGGTATTTAAGTCGAACATTGTTAATGGTTACAAGGAATAAAAGATATTATAATGCTACATAAATATATCCTTCAAAAGAACAATAGGATTTGTCTAGAAGGCTTCCATCTTACTGTGGTGTACTGTTATTCAACAAACAGACAGGAAGTATATCAAAGATAAGGCAGTTGGGAATGTTATACTCAGACAATCAATCCAAATGCATTGAGCTTCAGATTAAACTGGAAGTCAGTAACTGACAACAAAGGAAATCTTTTGCTTGGGAAACTCCATTTAACGTTTAAGAAAATAAGTAGAAAAGTTAACTGATTTCCGTAGTTAGTTCTAAGATGATTCTCTAAAAATGAAGAGAAGACTTCTTTAATTATAAAATTGATACTCATCATTTATCAGAAGGGAACTTAAAAATCTGTTTTATATGAATTTTTACATATATTTTTATAGAAACCAAGTATTTTATAGCAAATATTTTATATAAATATATAATACTATGTCAAAATTTCCTTTCTTAATAGTTTTTTTAAATGTAAGATATTGTAGACTACAGGTCATTTGAAGACAGTCAAGATGCATTTAGAGAAATCAAAGACAAATTATTCAATGGTGCACGTATCGGACCTATTGGATCAGTATTTCCTGGGGGAAGCTCAGAGGCCAAGGAAAATCACAGGTGTGTGGATTTCTAGTTTTCCTTGCATTCCAAGACATTATGCCATATCTAGTAGACTGCATCTCACACATTATAAAGGAAGCCCTGACTTTTAGGCTGGGGGTTTTTTAGCTCCAGGGCTGGGAGAACATTAGCCCACCCCTTGACATGTCATAGAGCATTCAAAGATTTTACGGTGTTTTATATAACGAAACGGGATTTGTGGTCTGAGCTATCATCTTAGAACTCTACCAGGTTGGTTAAATTCTGCACTTAGTTGAAGCATTTTTCATGAAGCATCAAGCTTCCAAGCAGTGCTAACTGCTGACATCATAATGGTTGATATAAAATCATGACTAGAATGGGCCTAATGGTCACTCTCAGGGAGTAGGTCATGTTAACTAGAGTCAGGCAGAAAGATCTCTTTATAAATGTATGATACACTTATATGAGATACTTAGAGTAGCCAAATTCATAGTGACAGAAAGTAGAATGGTAGTTGCCAGAGACTGGAAGAAATAGGGAATAAAAATTTGGGTTTTGTTGTTGTTTTGTTTTTGTTTTTGTTTTTAATGGGTACAGAGTTTCAATTTGGGAAGATGAAAAATTCTGGAGATGGGTCGTAATGGTAATTGCACAACAATATGAATGTACTAAAGTCACTGAACTCTGCATTTAAAAAATGGTGAAAACAGCCCATTTTATGTAATGCATATTTTACCACAAACTTTAGAAAATGACCAGTATACAAGAGCCTCTTGAATATAGGTACTTAAATCTTCATAAGATTTAATAAAGAAAAAAATCTTATTTCTTATTGGGAAATTATTTCTAAAACAATGAAAATCACTACAAGGAAAATTGTAGTTGTCAGCTGGGACTATTAAATATACATAAATAAAAAATTAAAAAATAAGTTTTTAACACAAAATGTTTAATGAAATCCAATTAATCTATACAAATAATCCTAAATTAATGATATCAATTTCATAAGATTAGACAAAAATTTCTAATGAGTTTCACTAGCTTATAGCTATATGTATATTAAAATGATATGCCACTTTTAACTCCAAAATTTGAAATCACCCCCTTTTTTTAAGTTTACAATGTTGATTAATGGCAAAGATTTGAAATGCTTTCTTGCTTGATTGTGGCAGATCAAATTGCTGTGATGTTTTCAGAAATCATTTGCTAGACATACCAAAGTGAGGTTTTTAACACATTAGTTATTTTATATGTTCAATGACTATCATAGTGCTTTAATCTTAACAATGAAGCAATTTTTTTTCCCTTATATTTTAGATTTCTAAATTTTACAGACTGGTGATATATACTGGACTGATCAGCAGAAAAGGAAGCACTCAGTTGACACTATTTTTTTGAGAGAAAAGAAGTATGTATAGTTATAAGGAAAACTACTCTGGTTGACTGTAGAGACATTTCAAGGGCTTTTCAGGGGATTTTAGAGCTGAGCAAAGAAACAGAAATGACCACCAGGTGGCAGTAGCACACACACAAACTTTCTTGGGTGATGCCAGGACAGATTTGCATGGACGAAGTTCTTCATAACACCGAACTGTCCCTATAGCAAGGGCCACCACACAAAGGGTGGGAAGGTCAAAGGAACTCTGGGCAAGAACGGGTTGGAAAAGGGGCCTTATGTATCTAGGTAATGTCACCTGGCAGAACAATAGGCATTCCTTGAGTCAGAGGACCCTTGGAGGTAGCAGTGATTTAAGGGTCTTTATGCCGTGAGTCTTATCTTACCAATAATTAGCAGATGCTGTGCACAATTCTGTGGGTTACGCAAAACAACCAATTTCTTATTGGCTAAAACTTTGCTTATCTGGACTTTAGTTAAAACAAGTACTTGAGTAAAAACTTTGTACCGGTGAACTTTTGAGCTTAGAGTCCTAGCAGCCTGTAACCGTCCCTCAGAATAATATACTGCTTAAACTATAACTTTAACTAATGAGGAGTTGTACTGGTCACACAAGCATGCTCAAAAATGACCTTGAGAAAAACATGTACTAGCTGCAGGCCTCTGGCTGAACAGATCATACCCGTCCTTGAAGCTGAGCAGCTGGGAATGCAGCCCTACTTCCCTTTTTGTCTGTCTCCCCTACCTCAGAGAAAGCCTCCTGCTAAGCTAATCCATTTAAGTGCATTTGCACGACTACAAATCTCATGCTGCTGGACCAGACACACCCTACTTCTCTTCCTGTTTACCTCCTTTACCTCTAAAACTTGTGACCAACATATGACTCACATTCCTTCTTGTTTACCTATTAGACACAAGACTAATGTATAACCTTCTTTTCTTACCCTTTGTTACCTTGTATCTAATAAATATGGGATTGAGGAGTTGTTCTGGGGGACAGTCCTTCCAGCTGTCATCCCATGCTCCCATTCTCTTACAGCTGACTTGGTGGTGCCTCAAGTGGCAATTAAACATTATTCTCTCTGTGAAATACTTATTATAAAAAAAAAATCCACTTCATTTTATAGTAAATTGGTGATAATATCAATTGCACATACACTTAATAAAGGTGTTTAAAAAACAAAATTCAACTGAATATTTTTAAAAGATCATATTGGCTTTATTTAATAATTCTCAAGTGGGACAGCATCCAGTCTATCAGAAAAGACCTCTGGCGAGATGTACAAAATAGAAGGTTTTTATAGGCAGAAAGGAGGTGGGACAAGGAAACTATATCAAACCTTTCAGACAATGTCACCTTCCTTTTATAGTGTCTCTCCCAGATGACCTCTCTAGTTTTGTCCAGGTAATTCCAGACTAAATTGTTAAAAGTTAGATTCCTGTCCGAGACTAAAACTGCAATTAGGTCAAGTATTAGGTCTTCGTTTGCTGACATGGGGCTTAACACAAGTGATTTCATTTTGGTTCTGTTGTCTTTTTTTCTTTTTTTTAAATTTACTTCTTTTATTTTTTTTTTAACAAAGTCAAGAAGGAGAAAGGACTCCAGCAGAGAAACAATTTTTGAAGATGAAAAAAATCAGTGACTATTCAGAGGTGCAGGTATAGGGGATGAAAAATCACTTTTATTTTACCTTTCTAGATTCTTGGCTGAGACCCCCTATGACAAAAGACAGATTTACAGGAGAAAAACATAAGTTTAAAAACATGTATAAGTTCTGTCTATGTAGGAGACACCCATAAAACTTGAGTCCCAGAAATGGCCAAAGTGGCCACCTTAAATACCATCTACAGCTAGAGACAAAAGAAGATACTGGGGAGTTGGGACCCAGTTATGGGAGGCTATCAGGAAAAGCACAGTAAACATGGGCTAAGTTGTTACTCAGCTTTAGGTCGGTAACTTCTTCACTGATAAGAGTTTCTAGAAATTTAGTCATCCCTTTCTTCCTCATACAGAGAGGGGAAAATAGAGATTTCCCTTATAAATGTAAATGCCTCTTACAAAAGGATAGCTTCTACTCAGTTTTCAGAGTTTTTCTATGTTGCTGTTTCTTAAAAATAATCAGCCTAAAATAATCCTTTGTTGAAGAGACATAATTTACTGCAGCAAATTCTGCTGCCCTTCATAGGCAATATATTAACTTGTCTAGAACAACAAATTAGTTTACAGTATGAAAGCAATGTAAAAACCACGTTACATCTGAAATAGAAATGTTTGACATATAAGCGGAAACAATTGTGTATAGCAACAGATTTAAAAGATGATAATATGAGGGTTGAAACAATGTACCTTTTATGTTTTTTAATATGTACTTTACTTTTCAATTACATAAATCATTTTTAAGTATTTGTAAAATTATTAGGACATCCTTCCTCCTCCTTGGAACAACTACAGTGATGGATAGGTGTTTTCCTAGGATGGTGGTGAAATAAGTTTAAAAATAAGTTAAATAAATATCTATAACATGTCCTTGAAAACTACAGAGTTCAACAAAAAGAGTAAATAAAACCACTCACAATCCACATGTAGGAAAGAAGTGGGATACAGAATCCAGTGACCTTCTCTTTGTAACTAAGTGATGTGACAAAGTTCTGGAACCAGAAGTGCAGACTCAAGCATCTGTAGCAGAGCACAGAATCTGGCATGAAAAAGAACAGTGCAGTAGAGTTCTACTGGTGGCAGGTGCAGATAATACGACGCAGAAGAGAGTCCCATTGAGAGAGGAAAACAATAAGAAATGGAGGGAGACTTAGTAGAGCAGAGAACTAGCTGCTGGGAAGGTTCTCCATGGTGCCTGTAATCAGAGGGGCAGTGCTGATGGAGAGGAAAACAAGTTGAAAGGGGAGGCATACCTTGTTGAGTTTGTGTAGAAAAAAAAAAGAAGAAGAAAGTAGTAAAAATAAGAGTCCTACAGTAACAAGAGCATCACAGTTCTGAAAACCATAGTTGTTTTAAATAGAGTATTTTATCGAAAAAAATGCACTTCATTTTACTAATAGTAAGAAACTTAGTAAGCTAATGAAATACCACACACTATCCATTGACACAAGGGTTACTGCCTCTCAAAACACTTAGCATAACAAAAAATGTCGGAAGTCATATCTGAAAAGTTAATAGAAGACAATATAGAAAGTGATAAGATTTTCACATGACGAAAATACTAAGTTGGTAGGTAAAACTATTAAAAAAAAATCCTGCCAGGATAAATATCTTTAAATTAACAATTGTAGCAACACGTCCAATGAATGTGTTGTATCTAACAATACAATTGTATGTAATGAATCAGCAATTTCTTGAAATTTTTATTTATTTATTTATTTTTAAAAAGACTTTATTTATTTATTTCACAGACAGAAATCACAGGTAGGCAGAGAGGCAGGCAGAGAGAGAGGAAGGGAAGCAGGCCCCCGGCTGAGCAGAGAGCCTGATGATGCGGGGCTTGATACCAGGACCCTGGGATCATGACCTGAGCGGAAGGCAGAGGCTTAACCCACTGAGCCACCCAGGTGCCCCATGAATCAGCAACTTTTAAAACTCACAATAGAACTTCAAAAAGAAAGACATAAAATGTGAGAAGAGAATTCAGAAAATTCACTGAAAAAAACCACCAAATCAAAGCAACAAGAAAAAAGGAAGATGGAACAACAAGAACGCCAGGAAACAATGTGTTCTTATGAAAAGAAAAAAAAAACAGTGGAGAGAATAAAGAGAGTATTATGTGCTAAAATAATAAGAAAGTGAAATAGTTAGAATGCCTTAACTACAACCCTAAACCTAACCCTAATTCAATCCAATGTGCAAATCTAATTCTCAAAGAAAAACAAAACAAAGAGATAGAAGTAATATTTAAAACTATTATTTATAGTTTTTATCCACATATTAAAGATTTTATTATGTAATTATGAAAATTGTACATGACTGATAATTTTAGGACATGTAAAACTATTGTACTGTAATTCATAGGGAGAAAAGATGCAAAACTTCCAGGCAAAATGATCAAGTCACTTCTGAAGAAAATCAGGTCAACAACAGTTTCTTGACAAAACACAACATAAGACAACAGTGAAATAATATTTTAAGAACCACAAAGGAAAAAAAAATTTAGAATTCAGACAAACTGTCATTCAACTATCAAGAATACAAGAATAATTGAATTTTCATGAATGTAGTAATGAGTCCTTTCTGAAGAATCAATTAGAGGTAAAACTGTAGGGAAGAACAATGCTGAGCAATAAACATATTTAACTCTAGTTATTGGAATCAAAGTGGGAACAAAATGAACTGATAATATTTAAATTTTAAAAGTTCTATAAAAGTAGAAAGTAAATGTGAGAATATAAAATAACCCCATTAATGACTGTATCAGTAATGAGTAAGAAGCAAAGATTTGTAGAATCCCAAATAAATAGCAGCCTAAGGATATTATGAATTATATTACTGCAACATGATAATTTGAACAAAATCAAAATCCTCATAAATACCAGAATTAGTACCAAAGAGCCAAGAAAGGACACTATATATAGAAAGATATATTTAATACACACAGGAAAGTAACTTAAGATCTCATGAAAATATGGGACTAAGTATATCGATCATATCAATATTTATAAATGGAGTTTAAGTCTTCTGCTTTGGATTTGCTCGTTAATCAATATTTAATTTTTTTTCGATAAGATATTTAACCTAAAGGGGTAGATAAAATTATTCCAAGAAAACACAAGCAATATAAAAGTAAGGGTTGTAATATTGCTATTAGACAAGGTTTTCAAGATGTTTTTTCAATAAGGGAATGCATGGCTTTGGAGAGGATTTGGTTTAAGGATATAAAAGCCCACATCCTGCCCCAAACAGTCTGTGTATATAGGTTGGTATGGGTAAAGATGAATGAATAGCTAGATCAGATTTTGTTAAAATAAACTGATGTTTTGAATTACTGGGTAAGTCACTCTCAGAATTAAACTATGGATTTAATAGAATTCAGAACACGTAATATTATTTCATTTCACACTAATTAGTATTATTATAGAAGTGCATAATAGTTATCTTAGAAGTGTTATCTTTTTAAATAATAAACATAATAAAAAATCTATGCATATGTTAAAATTATAAAGAAGTGGGAAATTGAAGAGATTGAAAAAAATCTTAGTTTTATGGATGATACACATGTGATAATCACGGACTGGATGTATTCTGCATGATTTTTCAGATAAAATGTCACTAATTAAAAATGTTGCTAATACAGAGGAATGGGAGAATTTTTATTTACTCTTAGAGTGACAACAAAACATGGTCAAATTAGGCTTTATACTTTCTGAAAGTAATGTTCTAAGGCTTTTAGCAATGATTGAATGGTGTATGTGCACTTAGAAGATGATTATGTCATACTCAGAAGAACTCAGCACATTAAATACAATGGTGAAGAGAAGAATAGTATCCGATAATGAAGATGTTGGTGGCAGAGTGGAGATGTGTTAACCGGTGGTGATGGATAGAGCTACTGTCTGTGAAGACCGTTAGATTTTTCAGTGTGGCTATTCATGTTGCATTCTTTCAGCCACAAAATCGGCTGATCAAGGGACTGAAATGAAAGCAGATGTTTCACTAACATATCTTCAGACAATGTATGACTAATGCAGGCAAACAGAATTATATCTAGTTATGTACTATGGGAGGCTTTGACATAAATTATTTTAAAATATTTTGGTTGTGTTGCCATCATGTTTCCACAACAGGATTACACAGAAGAGCTTCAACGGAACAAAAACAAAGTGGAGATATACCTAGTTTCTGAAATCTACCCTCAGAACCACATAGTGAGTTATATTCTCTGGTTTTGCCCACTTCAGTTCTATTTAAATTTTTATTTTTCAACATAAAAAGTATGTACAGTCAGTACAATGTTACATTTAAAACACTTCAATGTTCACAATCTAAAAAACTCAGTGAGAATTCCTGTATCTACAAAATCAGTAACATTATAGAGATGATGATCTTTCTCCTGATTTCTGCTGAGAGACATATAAGAACTATCAACAAGTGTCTAGTATATTAAAAGAACCATGCGGTATGATCTCCACTAAGGAGTCAAGCAAGTAGGTAAACTGCATTATCTGTGAAATAAATTTCACAAATTTGTGAAACCACATTTTATAATTTAATCTTTTGTATTTAGTCATCACTACAGAAATAAATTGCCATTCCCGCTCTTGTATGGACTGAAATTCACTGTGCAACACAAAGTATATTTGATCATAGTTAAATATTGCTGCTTTCATTGTTTTATAATACATTGACCAGGGTTAGATATGAGGAAACAAAATGTTAATCTTGCATTCACATAAAATCATGCTCAGTTTGCTTTTATAATTAATAGGTAGTGATTATATTTGTTTATTTAATATGTTCTAAAATTATATATTATGAACTATTATTTTTGTCATCTGGAGAATATTTATTCTTTTCCATATTGGAGATAAATCAAAGGAGATATTTTCAGTTATCTCTTTCACTTGGTTTTCAATTACTTTCTTCAATTTTGAAAAGAATAAGAAAGGTTTTGGATCTTAATTTAAGATAAAAATTTGATTCTTACGCTTATTAGAACCTTGATAATTATTAAAAAGTATTTATGTGGTACCTATTATGTGCAGTATGGTGAATATAAATGTTATTCAGATACAACAATCTTTTCTAAGATTTTAAAATCTAAAGCATTTAATAAGATTCAGACATAAATATAACACAGGATTGAAAAAATATAGGTCATAAAGAGTTAAGAGTCATTATTTATTTGGAAAAGGGAGAAAATGCTTTAGCACAGGTCTTGAGAGAGCAAGAAATATTTTTTCCCAGTTGAGATAGACTCTAAAGGGCAAGTGGAATGTAGAACAAAGGAGATGAGTCAAGACTAAGGAGTATGTTTGTAGAAATAATGAAGATCTGAAAGTATAAGCATGTATTAAAAAAAGAACAACCCTTAGTTTGGACAGGTCTTGTGTTTCATTAAAGGGATTAGAGAAAGATAAGCTTGAGAAAGTTGAGTGGGGTTAGTTCAAGCAGAAAATTAAATATCAGGAAAATAAAATTGGGGTATTAAAAAAAAGACATTGGCAATTTTATTTTCTTTCGTGCTGTTTGTTTGCTTGGGAACTGAAATATCAGAGCCTAGGGGACAGACAGAAAAAAGAAATTGCACAGAACTTTATGGATATTCCAGGCAAGACACACTGAAATTATGAACTGGCAGTAGAGAGATGCCAAATAGTAATTTTGGTTATATTTTAGAATTGTCCATATATCTCCTTATGGCAATGAAAAGAAAAATATATGCTACTCTTTGTGTGAAAAGAGAAGCAAATTTTCAGCTTAGCTTGTTACTCTAATATAGATCTAAATAAACATAAGTCATACATAGACAATGTTATATTTTTGGTATTGAGTCAAGCAGGAAAAGCATTATGATTCCAAAATAATTTCCAGATATTGTGTTTTAAGAAGAACCTCATTATTCTTCTTGATTTTAGGAAAAATTAATACAAAAAGAAAATGCTACTCCTTCCAGGCCCCACCCTGACCTGATGAGGAACAATAAATTCTTGTACGGGTTAAGGCTTACCTACAGAATGAAGGTGTTAAAATGCCCTCTTGCTTTTCATCACCTCTTGAGGCATATCTCTAACTCGGTTACTTTCCATGTATCATCAGATCAAACATCAGCTATTCCTGCTCTTTTCCCAAAAGAAGTTATTCCCATTATATTCCTTACGAGTTTTATACATTTTCAGGACATGGGCACTGATAATTAAAATATCTTGCCTTAATTCTGAGGACTAAGTCAAGAGACAGTAGAATGAAGGAAACAGAAGGTACATAATATCGTAATTTTGTTCTGCAAAGCTTCCTCCTAGGATATTGTTTTAAAAGATTTTATTTATTTATTCAACAGAGAGAGACACAGTGAGAGAAGGAACACAAGCAGGGGGAGTGGGAGAGGGAGAAGTAGGCTTCTCGAAGACCAGGGAGCCCAATCCTGTGCTTCATCTCAGGACCCTGGGAGCATGACCTGAGCCCAAGGCAGACACTTAACAACTGAGCCACCCAGGCACCCCCGCCTAGAATATTTTAAAGAACCTGTGGCATGTAAATTGGTAACAATAGCCTAAGTATAGGGATGGGCCTCAACTTTCAGAAACATGGCACTCTAGCTCTATGGGAATGTCAATTACTCCCGTTTGTTACTGACCTATTTCATTTATGTTGTTCTAGAATCTTAATTTTAAGATTTCCATATTAAAAAAATTGTTTCTTTTATAGTTGTTATTTTTCACATTTTCTATAAAAACGTGTCTTTACTCAACTTTACAAATTAGTGTAATGTGCTTTAAAATGTTTATAATTTTGCTTGTCTTATTTAAATTTACTCTGTGTATACTGTAAGATGAACATCCAATCCTTTTTAAATTTTTGAACAATTTAATCTTTAATGTTTTAATCCTTAAAATTTAACATAGCTGATATTTTAAAAATTAACTAATTCAAAATCACTATTGTCATTTCTCTGAATTAAAAAGACTTGAAAAGCCTAATCACCTCCAAAGAGTTTGCATGTTTTTGTTATACAAGATTTCAATTTTATTATTCTTCACTATTATTTTAAGTATCATCTTTATATTCCTCATCTTCCTGATCATCATCATTATTTGCATAAATGTTGTGTTATTCAGTAAATGTATATTTAAGTTTGTGTACTGTTTTTCCAATGTGTTTCTTTATAATTTCTCAGATTTTACTTTTCAAATATGTTGATTCTTATTAAAATACAGAATCTCTTTGTTTAATGTTATCTTGATTTTAAAAAGTTTGGGTTGTTTGCCATATATTTTACTCTTATTATTAAAAATAATCTTAAGAATAAAACAATCTAGTTTGTCAGTATAATCTCTCAACTCTTTAAAATTATTATTCCAGTTTTAAAGATTTTGCATATACTGTTTTTGAAAAACCTTTTGTCATTTTTTTTCTTGTAGTACATTTTCCTTTTTCTCTGGCTCCTTTTATCTTTTTATTTTTTAAAGATTTTTATTTATTTGAGAGAGAGAAATAGAAACCATGAGCAGGGGCAGGGGCAGGGGCAGAGGGAGTTGTAGGCTCCCGCTGAGCAGGGAGCCCAATGTGGGGCTCAATCCCCGGACCCTGGGATCATGAACTGAGCTGAAGGTAGAGGTGTAACCAACTGAGCCACCCAGGTGCCCCTCCCTGACTTCTTTTAATAAAATCGTTTTGGCTTTGTTTTGCTGAAATTTCAGCTATAATTTGTATATAAAGTAAGTGATTTTTTTTTTTTTTTAATTTTCTGGTAGGTGTTCTTCTTTTAGCTGTGGTTTTATATCTTTTATCAGTGTGGGACATTCTCAGAATATTCCACTGACTTGCTGCTGTTTTCAGGCCTTTTAACCCATACTCTTTTTCATTTAACTGTTGTTTCATTTTTCAAGTCTTCTTATTCTCTCAATTGTATTGAGTGATCTTTTTAAATATATTGTGAATTTATAAAATTTGTATTCCTTTGTGACTAATGTGATGCTTTATTCATGAATTTATTTTTGTTTCTGCGTTCATTTTCATATACATAATTCTATTTTTTCTTTGCTTCCTCATCATTGAATATCGTTGTGTTTGCATATTTGTCAATAAAATTTGTTTACATATTTCAGTATTGGCTGGAATGAGCCTAGAATAAATATATAGCAAATTAATGCTTCTTGGGTTCTGTGTTAGTGGATCTGGGATTAGTGCAGACTAGAGATGGTAGAATCTGCAATCAGCATTTAGAAGAGAATAAAGAATAACATATGCTCCTGGTCTCTCAGATACCGTAATAATAGAGCTCTACAGACCCACAATGCAGCATGTAGCTTCATGAAGTACAAACACGAAATACAAGGATTCATCATCCAAGATGGAGTTTTCATGAAAGGATAATAAACCAAGAACAGTATATATTTGATTTATAAACTGGCTAGTTTACTGAAAGGCTTCCAATTCATCTGACAGAGCTTAGGAAGAGCTGCTGTGTCCTCCAGGCAAGAACAGCTTTCTCCAGGAGAAAACAGAAAGAATTAGTGGATGTGTAAAAGTCTAGATGGAAAGTGGATGAGTACAAAGGGCACTCCTAAGGATTTGGACATGACTGACACCAGCCAATGTATTAAGGTTAAGGAGCCAGGACTCCTTATATGTTGAGAACAACATGGTTTGTCTTAAAAAAAACAAAAAACAAAAAACATATATATATATATATATATATATATATATATATATATATACACACACACACACACACACACACGCACACGCACACACATACTGATGTTTGATTAGAGGTTGAAAAAAGGACCACTGAAAAAACTGTAATGTTTAAAGGTCTCCAAGAGATTCTCAGTGAGAGCCCTGTTCAGGCAGTTTCAGCAGTGAGAGAGAAAAAAAACATTCCCCTGCCCCAACCCCCATACCAGTTCTCTTGGTTGAAGTAGGAATTGTCTAAGAGAGGAAGGAGTCCTGGGGGGACATGAAGAAGTGACATTATCACTTTAATCTGTACTAAGAGATGCTATTTCTCCGATATCCTTACAAAATCTTAAGAGAATTTCAGTAAATTTTCAAAATTTACATATTTAGAGTGTGAAAGTCAGTCTCGGAGACTGACCAAGAGCATACTGTAGAGTATGCTCTCATAATCACAAGTTTTACTGCATCCCAGGAGAACTTTCTCTCATGACCTAAATTATAGAGTCAATGTGATAAATATAAATATTCTCCAAGTCATTAATTGATGAAAACCTAGTTTGGGCTGAGATATCAAATTGGTTTTAAAAGTATACCAAAGATTATCCTCTATTGAAATAGTATTTTAAATAGCAATTTACCAAGTAAATATAAGAATTCTACTTCTCAGAGTAAATAGGTTTCTCAAAATTCAGAATCCATATTTATCACAGCAAGGAAAAATTCTGAAGAGGAAAGCATTTATGAATGCAACATTTTTTTCCCCTCTGGGATATCTGAAAACTAGGTTGTTGACTGAAGTGACTGGCTATTTTCCTTATCAGGCAAACATAACCTTAATACTATTGGAAAGACCATCAAGAGCTTCCAGAAATCAGATTTTAGAGCCAAATGTGCTGTGCAAGTATATTATTTTCCTTTCATTTTAAGACTGTCATTCTGGAACATTCAGAAGTATTACATTCATAACCGGAGACAGAACAAACATGCAAAGCTATGGTTTTCAAATTTTGTTATGCATTTCAAACTAAATACTGTTTTGATTGCCGAAGAAAAATAAAACAGCTTGCAAACTGATACAGAATACAGAGCTGATATGGTCATTTTCTAGCATTTTTAGATATTTATGAAGTTTTTCTGAATTTTCATTTGGAAACTGGATTTCATTCCAATAAATGATCCTGTTTTAAGTACATATTTGCAACATAGTAGAGGTAAGATCCAAACACAGTTTTTCTGCCCCCAAAACTATTCTATAATCCTTCCCTAAAAATAATTTGCTTTAATAAGAAAAATAAATAAGCAGAAGAAATATTTTTAAATTTTAAAACATTATGACAAGAGCTATATTCCATTGTTAAAATAGGTACCCTTATGTTATGCAATATTTACACACAAAAGAAATTGAAATGTGAACTTTATACATTCATTTGATAATTTTGTTTTATTTTTTCCTCTGATTTTGGGGTAAGGGGTAAAAACTGAACAAAGAATGACTTAAGGGGAGTTTTTTGGTCAATTCTTCACACGTGAAAGGGAGTAATATCAAGTGTTTTGGTTTAAGAGCATTCTAGCTGGTCTTAAGGGTTAAACTTGCTTCAAGTTGATACACTCATTGCTTGCTGACCTAAGACCTTTGATCTTTAACAAAACTAATTTACTTTCTTTTAGATCTACAGACACTGTCCTTGGGGAATGAAGGATCAGAACTTTCTGAGGCCAGAGAGGCCCACAAGTCCTTTTGAAGCAGCCTCAGCTTTCCAAAGAGTCCAGCAATTTTTCAGCAAAATGTTTTTCTTTTTTAAGGTCACACAAATGACTTACTGATATCCCTCTGCACATCTGTAGACCTTGCCCTCCTTTCCAGAAAGAACAGAATACTCTTGGAGTGCCTGGGTGGCTCAGGCGGTTTAAGTGACCAACTCCTGGTTTCGGGTCAGATCCTGGTTCAGGGGTCATGAGACTGTGCCCTGTGTGGGGCTCTATGCTCCATGTGGAGTCTGCTTGAGATTCTTTCTCTCCCTCTGTCCCTCCTCTCTCTCTCTCTCAATAAATAAGTAAGTAAGTAAGTAAGTAAATAAATAAATAAATAAATAAAATCTTTAAAAAAAGAAAGAAAGAATACTCTTGCACAACTGCTGGGTACCAAGGAACGAAACCTTCTTGCATAAACTCTGAGCACTATGAGATAACTGTAGTTGGCATCATCAAGTTTCCATGTAATCCAGAAATGTCACAGACTACTGCACTCCCTTAACTGATTTAACCCCTTTAAAAATCTTTGGGTCAGATGGAAAGCTTGGAGTTGGCTTTTGGACAAGAGTCTGCCTTCTCCCCAGGTTACCAGCCTCCTCAATAAAGCTCAAATTCCTTTCCAATCAAAATTCATTTCTTGAGGACTGGCTTTTTAAGGGACAACAGCCCAACTTGGGTTTCGATAACATTGGTAAATCTGGGCTCCTACAAAAGAATTTTATATATATATAAAAGTCTGGAAAGTCCAAGATCATTTTTCTATGCACGTCTAAACTAAATATTTTCCTTAGACAAGCAGTATGTTATCCATTTACACCATCTAAAGTAATAACATTTGTAAACAAATGATAATTTTAGCTTCTGCATGTAATAGTTATAAGGTATTTTATCTTGTTCACAAAATATACCTGGCTTTTTGATGGCCTGAAGAATTCATGGCAAAAGTAAGGGATATAGAGTTGATAATTCATGAGACCGTTCTGTGATATTAATGATTTCTTTAAGATTTTATTTTTGATCAGTGGGATTATGGAAGACTTTGGCAATGTAAGGAATAACTATCAGCTGTGTGCTGCCTCAGTTCTTCAGAGTACCATCCATGTTGGCTGCCAATAGATAGTCAAGTCAAGGGATATACAAACTTAGTGTTGACCAAACTTTGCAATGTCGGGTATGTACATTGCTTGGTACAAGTGTAATATTTTGTAAAATGTTGATGTTTGTTATTGATCTCATGTACATGTTTGTATAGACACTAGTGTGTGTATAATCACTTAACGAATATCTTAGATAGGGAACACATCTACACGCAAATTGACTTTTTACCCAGAAGCCTCCAAGAATTTTTATTTTAAGACTTTTTTTATTTGTCAGAGAGAGAGAGAGAGAGAGAGAGAGCGCACAAGCAGGCAGAGTGGCTGGCAGAGGCAGAGCAAGGAGCCTGATGCTCCTCCCTGTTGAGCAAGGAGCCTGATGCGGGACTCAATCCCAGGACCCTGGGATCATGACCTGAGCTGAAGGCAGCGGCTTAACTGACTGAACCACCCAGGCATCCCAGAATTTTTATTTTAATATAATCCCACTCTGACTTATCTTTTCACCTTTATATTCCTATGTAATGATTACTGCAAAATAAAAGTGATATAAAAGATTTGTGAAAGTGACATAAAACTAATGCTTATGTTTGGATTGTGCTTTTTTATAATAACATAATTGTACTATAATCATAGAAAAGGAAACTCTGCCAAATTTTATTCTTAAATATTTTTATAGAAAAATTAATGCAAGTTACAAATAAGACAAGTGGCCATCAATCTATTCATCTCCATTTATGGCAGAAAATGATCTCAAATTTGTTGACATTTCAATATCTCAGATTGCAAGTGATTCTGGAAGCTCAAAACCAAAACAGTACATTATTTACATTCATAATTTGCTTGCTTTTGAGGAAAATGACATCTGTGCAATATCTCCCTTCCAAAACACATTAATTTCTACATAAGCTGAATTTAGAGCTGGGAAAGCTAATACAGAATACCAGTCCTATCTTGTCACATATAAAATAATAAGATTAAAAATATAAATTAATTTTCTAGTAGATACACTCTTCACAAAAAAAGCATAGAATGTTTTATACCATAAATATGTTATTTTCATAATCAAATTCCTTAAAACTTTTTTTATACTTTTTAGCTAAAAATAAAGCAATTTTGGGGGGGCGGTTAGCCTCCAACTCTTTGAGTTTTAACATAAGCAAAGACTCATGTGTACATCTCCATAATCAGAATACAGGAAAATTCCATCACGCAAAAAATCCCTCATGTAGCCAAACTCTCCGTTCACACCATGCGCCTTACAACTGATCTGTTTCCATCTTTATAGAATTGTCTTTTCCAGAAATTGTCATTTCCAGAAATGTTTTTTTCCAAAATTAAAACTGGAATTTTACAGTAACAACCCTGTGTACAGCATCATTTTACATCTGGACATTTTAAGTTCATGAGTTATTTCTACTTTTCTCCATATGTTTTTAAGTCTTTCCTTATATTCTTAATCCTAGTATTCCTATTACTTCTCATTCCTGCAACTCAAACATGAACTATATTCCTGTGTTTTGATTTTATACTTCCTAGAATAATCACACAGTGAGAAATGTTTCTCTTTTTTTCTGTCTTTATACAGTTGCTTCACACATAAGCAATATATCTTTTATTTCACAAAATGATTCTTAGTTTCCTAGAATGGAAGGTTCTGCATTTCAGAGTTTCTCAAAATGACAAGAAAGATGCAAATGGGTTGGAAAAAGAGTACTCCTGATATTATGATATGTTACTTAGTGAGGAAAGGTTTCTAGATTTGGATAAGTTATGAACATCATATTTTAATACTCATAACTTTACATATCAAAATGAATATAAATTCCTATTTCCAGATACTTAAAAATATTAAAAAGCAGTCTATTACTTTGGGCATTAAAGGATTACAAGCAAAAGATAAAGGTGGTTTTAGTACCCTAGTTCTGAGAATTTCAGATTGTTTATTTTCTGTAAGTTTACTTCAATATCAAAATGTCTGTGAATGGATTAAGTTTATGTCATCTCTGAATCTATTAATTGTTGTGTCCTGATTGCACTTGTGTGGATTGTTCTTGACACATAAGTGGTCAGTTCAGAACTCAAAGGGTCACATGCACAAACCAGAAGAGCATATTTCTTGTTCTTGGGTTAGCTCTCTGATAGTGCTGTTCTGCTCTCCACTCCGTCATCATCTGCCACCAGTGCCATATTGATTCCTGAAAGCTTTCTATATTGACTCTGCTTTCCTTCTAATTGAAGTGATGCAGTTTGGGTTCTCCTGGAGTAGATACTGAAAGGGAATTAGAATTACAAAAGGTATATTGAAAAGTAACACTTTGAGAGAAAAAAAGGAGCAGGTAGGACTGTGCAGGGCAAATAATAAGGCTGTGATTCCATCATGACAACACCTGAGCCAGCCCAATGGAAAGTTTCCAGAGCAAATACTGCCTGTTAAAGAAATCCCTTTGTTGCATAGAAATGGCTAAATTCTTTTACTACCATTACGGTCCACCATTGGCTGGGCACCTCCTTTATAAGAGCATAGCTGCTGCTCTAAAAGGTAGGTGTACCCTGAAAGTCCTAAGCACTGCAGACTTTAACACATTGTAGTTGGACAGAAGGTCTTTCTAGGATGAGACGGTGTAAGTAGTGTTTCTGTTTTTCCAAGTCTGACACAGCAAGCCAAATAAAAATAATAACAATAATAATAATAATGGGAGCACCTGGGTGGCTCAGCGGGTTAAGCCACTGCCTTCGGCTCAGGTCATGATCTCGGGGTCCTGGGATCGAGCCCCGCGTTGGGCTCTCTGCTCAGCAGAGAACCTGCTTCCTCCTCTCTCTCTGCCTGCCTCTCTGCCTGCTTGTGATCTCTCTCTGTCAAATAAATAAATAAATAAATCTTTAAAAAAAATAATAATAATAATGTCTAACTAATTTCTTTACCTCATATTAATAACTTTCTAAATTTCTTCCTTTCTATGTCTACATATAATTATAACTGATAATTCAGAATATATAAACTAAATCACAGATAAAGAATTAGTATTATTAAAATGTCCACACTATCCAAAGCAATTTACAGATTCAGTGTAATCTCTATCAAAATACCAACAGCATTTTTCACAAAAGTAGAATGATACTAAGTTTATATGGAACCCATGAATGTCCCCAAATAGCCAAAGCAATCTTGAGAGAGAACAACAAAGCTAAAGGTATTACAATTCCACACTCAAGATATACTACAGAGCTGTAGTAATCAAAACAATATGATACTGGCACGAAAATAGACATAGATCAATAGAACAGCATAGAGAGTCCAGAAATAAACCTACATTTATAAGGTAAATTAATCTATGTCCAAGGAGGCAAGAATATACAATGGGGAAAACACAGTCTCTTAAATAAGTGGTGCTGGAAAATTGAGCAGCAACATGCAAAAGAATGAAACCAGACCACATTCTAACACCATACACAAAAATAAACTAAAGGATTAAAGACCTAAATATGAGACCTGAAACCATAAAAATTTTAGAAGAGAATACAGACGGAAAATTCTCTGATATCAGCCATACCAAATTTTTCTAGATATGTTTCTTGGGGCAAGGGAAATAAAAGCAAAAACGAACTATTGGGATTATATCAAAATAAAAAGCTTTTGCACTGTGAATGAAACCATCAATAAAACAAAAGAGCAACTCACTGAACAAGAGGTGATATTTGCAAATGTTATCTCTGGTAAGGGATTAATATTCAAAATATGTAAAGAACTTATACTCAACACTGTAAAAACAAACAATCCAATTTAAAAAAACGGCAGAACGAAGTAGAGGTGCATGCCAGTTAGCTACAGGGAGGAACAGAAAGGAAGTAAGCAGCAGGCAGACTGCAGAGGCTCCTTGCTGGGGTGAGTGAAGAAACATGATCCTTCTGGGTCACTGTCCAAGAAGCAAACTGTATAGGAAGAATGTACTGGAGTTGTTGGGGGAGAATGTTTCTTGAGATTCTAAGTGAGGATTCACAGAACTTTTGTGGCATGAGAGACTCAGAGGTTTTAGTTACTTCACCTGACAGAGTTAGTCTTTGCTGAGCCAGACCTATTGTGGTGGGGTAGAAGGTGGCTCAGGTTGGGTGAGCGTAGGGTCTTCTGGTAATAGTCCATCTGAGAAGGCCAGTCTGTGTCCTTTTTCCTTGGTGACCTCAGGGATGAGCTAATGCTTTAGTGGCTTACCTTGGCTCAGTGGACAGTGTGGCTTATAGCCATAAACCAGGATCTCCACATTGTGGCACCATCAGATTCTCCAGATGATATCCCACTCTTGGAAAATGAGCCAAGGTCTTCAATGGAGTAAATTATATGCCTATTCCCAAAGATGGTCCCTTTCTTAAAGCACTACTCTTTGAAGTTAGATTGTTGGATAATGATAAGAACTTGATACAGAGTCATGATAACTGGTTCACATACAATAAAACATCTGTTATGGTCTCCTAAGAGATGGAGAACTCTGGAAAGTTATTGCTTTTCTGAAGAATAACATGATATATATTTATGTTCCACTGTTGAATAAGCTGTATCTCCTCATCCACCATTAATTAGCATTAGTGGAACTTCACAAGGCTCTTTTCTTTTAGAGGTAAAATAGATATATATTTTTTTTTTTACTTGGGACAGAAAAAAGACACTGAGCTAAATACAAAATTGAAGCAACTGCCTGATTTACTTCTACAAAATTGTCCATTGGAATTTTCTTGGATGCCAACCTACAGAACTCACTGGATAGTGCTAGTCTTGTTTCTGTGATGCATCCATGAAAGCAGCCAGCCTGGAAAGTTAGAACCTACAAAGGAAAACCACAAGTTTCTATTTCTATCACTGAAAAGGTAAAATCCATGCAATATGATAAATAGGATATAGCAGATACAAGGCAAGTCTGTGGAGCTATCATTTGCAAGTGTGATTTAGAAAGAATCATGCCAAACATTACCATCAGCTTGAGTCTCCCCAACAATGGATCTCCACTTCAGAACATTCTAGTTCATCCTTGTGTGACTTCTCTTGACCTTGGCATTCTGACTTGTAGTAGCATTGATGCAATGGATGATTCTGCACTTAGTGTACCTTACAAATTTCCATTCACTCTTCCTTTAGAGGAAGAGTGTTTTCCTTTCCTTCCTTTATGTTACTATACTTTCCAGGTCACTGTCCCTCCAATTGTGGTTTTTTTTTTTTGTTTTTTTTTTTTCGAATGAAAGAGGAAGAAGTACAAGTAAAAATAACAGTTAATTTAAAAGTCACAAAAGTGTCAAAAATAATTTTAAAATCTGTGAAGCTCATGTATCTTTTTATAATAAAGGTTCAATTACACATGTGGAATGCAAAGTTAGTTATGGCCAGCTTGAAGTATTTCAAGAGAAAAGCTTATATTGATCTGGGTTATTGGATACAAGTACCTCAAATCAATGGAAATTAGTCCTTCTGGAACTGTAACTTTTGGAGCCAAGAGTCATAAGAAGCATCCATTTGACCAGATTTGGATTGGAGGTACAGCATATTTAAAACTTCATTTTAGAAACTTAGATTATACATTCATTCACTGGTTGTTACATGGATCAGCATTTAGTTCAAGTTTCTGCATCAGAAAATCCAAAAATAAGTACATAGTGGAAACAAATTTCTTCTGATTATTACATTTGGAATTATAAAGCTCCTGCTCCAGTAACATATGGATCATTATTACTATAATTAACCCATGTTTAAATAGGATCTATATAATGGTAACATAGCTTAAATTAAATAATAGTCTTTTATTTTCAATGTGTATGCATATAACCTATGAGTGAAAAAAATGAATGATTTAATTATAAAAATACTTTGGCCTAATGTTTTTATTCTGACAGTGTGAAAGAACATTTTTTTAAAAAAAAGATTTTATTTATTCACTTGAGAGAGTGCGAGTGAGCAGGAGTGGTGGGGAGAGAAGGGGCAGAGGGAGAGGGAGAAGCAGACTCCCTTCTGAGCAAGGAGCCTGATTCAGGACTTGATGCAGGGCTTGATGCAGGGCTTGATTCCAGGATGGGGAGATCTACTCAAGATGAAGCAGACACTTAACTGACTAAGCCACCTAGGTGTCCCATTTTGAAAGAATATCTTAAAGATTAATGTCTCCTATGATATTACTCTTTAATTTTACTCTAATATGATCCAGAGCATAAAAGTGTTGATTCACTTTAGGCTTATTTTAGACTAGTCCTGGGTCACCCTACCATACATGTTCCTTTCTGCCCCTGTGGCAGGTGTGACTATCAATTGCAGCCTATGTCTCCACTGAGTCTTCCTGGACTCAGCTCAGGCTCTTTCTCATTGCAGAGCTGCAGGAAGCAACTCCTGATGGATTGAAGACGATATGCAAGATAGAAAAAAACAAACAAACAAACAAACAAAAAAACCTCTTTGCTCTTTCAAAGCTGCATAGTAAGCCCTTAGTGTGATGTGTTGTTATAGAATACCAGATACAACATCAGAAACCACCATAAATCTCTTGAAAAAAAAAATAGTGAAAATGAAGGCATATCGGTTAATAGTAACCTGTTCTTAATCAGAACTCTCTTATTGACTAAGAAAGAATATGCGTAATTCTAAAAAACTTAAAAATAAATTTAAAAAATTAAGAAGGGCCAAAGACTTGAACATACATTTTTCTATTTTTCAAAAAAGACATGTAGATGGCCAACAGATACATGAAAAGATGCACAACATCACTAATCATCAAGGAAATGCAAATTAAAACTACAATGAGCTATCGCCTTATACTTGTCATAATGGCTAAAATAAAAAAGATGAGAAATAACAAATAATAAGCATTGTCAAGAATGTGGACAAAAAGGAACCCTCATGCACTGTTGGTGGAAATGCATATTGGTGCAGCCGCTATGGAAAACAGTATGGAGATGCCTCAATAATTGAAAGTAGAAATATCATTTGATGCAGCAATTCTACTATAGGGCATTTACCCAAAGAAAATGAAAACACTAATTTGTAAAGATATATTCATCCCTGTGTTTATTGCACCATTATTACAATAGGCAAGATATGGAAATCACCTAAATGCCCATTGATTGATGAATGGATTAGGAAGATTGTATATATATATATATATACATATATATATATATATAAAATATATATTTTTTATATATTATATAATATATAATTTATGCACCCATAAAAAGAATGAGATATGACATTTGCAACCACATGGGTGGTGAATAACCACACACTAAGTGAAATAAGTCAGACCAAGAAAGACAAATACCATCTGATTTCACTCATACATAGAATTTAAAGAACAAATGAATAAACAAGCAAGGAAAACGCAGAATCAGACCTATAAATGCAGAGAACAAACTGATGGTTGCCAGAGAGAAGGGGGTGGGGATGGGGATGGGCAAAATGGGTGAAGGGGAGTGGGAAATACAGGTTTCCAATTATGGAATGAGTAAGTCACGAGAATAAAGAGCACAGTACAGGGAGTTAGTCAATGATATTGGAATAGTGTTGTATGGTGACAGATGGTGACACACTTGTGATGACTATACCATAAACTTGAAATGTCGTGTTGTACACATGACACTTATGTAATGTATGTCAACTATACACTGAAATAAAAATAAATAAAAATAAAATTAAAAAGTAAACCATAGATATACTCTGAAAAGTATGTTGTTTGGAGTTTTATTTTCCCCTAAGGAAAAACAACCCAAACATCAAAATAAACATATAACATTCAGTAAGAATATTTCCAATGTATAAGCTTATATATTTAAACTTCTTTTCCATAAAATTATGTTATCAAGAATAAAACTTTAACAAAAACTAAAAGAAATCCAATCTCCTGAGAATCAGGGACAGAGGTAATAAAAATCATAATTAATTTTTATATTTCTAAGAAAAAGTTGATATAAATACTTTAAGAACATAATTGAGTAGATGAATATCAGTCTTTTTATTAAATATATTTTAGACCAGAATATATAGCATAATAACATATGATCTATCTTGAATAAATGCCCCAAAGAGTCTAACTATCTATATGGAATGATATATTGCTAATTTCATTACTAATTTCAAAATTTAATTTAATAAACTAAAACACATTTCTTCCTTCATATGACTAGATAAACTTTGTTAAATGTGTATTTAATAATAAAAGTCTTGTGAAATATAATTACTTATGTTGAAAATAATTTAAAACAAATATCAATTTTGGAAAAAGAAACTTAAGTACTCATTAATGCAGAATCATTAGACTTAAGAATTAGAAACATTCAATGATTATACTCTTGCAATAGAACAACGAAACTGATACTGAATCACTACATTTTTTTAATTAGAAAAGTTAAGCATGCCTGCTCTTGTCACTTCTATCTCACATTATACTGGATGTTCTAGCCAGTGTAACTGGACAAAAATTATATAAGTAGATAGATAGATAGATAGATAGATAGACGTCATTTATATTGTTAAGGAAAAATAAAACTGCTATTTGTAGATGACATCATCCTATGTGTAGAAAATCCTAAAGAATATACAGTAAAACTTCTGGAATTAAAACTATTTCATCACATCTCAGGATACAAAATAAATATAATCAATTAATTCTGCTTTTATTATTTTTTAAAAAGATTTTATTTATTTATTTGATAAAGACACAGCAAGAAAGGGAATACAAGCAGAGGGAGTGGGAGAGGAGAAGCAGGCTCCCCACTGAGCAGGGAGCCCGATGCGGGGCTCAACCCCAGGACCCTAGGATCATGACCCGAGCTGAAGGCAGACGCTTAACGACTGAGCCACCCAGGCACCCCAAAATCAATTAATTGTGCTTTTAGATACCAGCAATGAACCAAAATATGGTACTGAAAAAATTCCATTTATAATAACATAGAAAAGAATAATTTAACAAAATATGTTCAAAACTTGCAACCTGAAGACTAAAAAATGTTGCTGAAAAATATTAAAGAAAACCTAAGTAAATGGAGAATTTTCATTCTATATGTATGGGCTGGAGGAGTCAACATCATAAAGAGAGTAATTCTGCAAATTTGTATTATATTCAATATGTTGTTTTTAAAAATCTCAACAGCCATTTTTGTAGACACTGTCAAATTGAACTTAACATTTATATGGATTTGGATAGGAATTATATAAACATACAGTAATCAAGATAGTGTAGAATGTAGCTTTGGTGAAAGAACAGGTATGTAAGATCAATCAAACAGAACTGAGAGTCCAGAAATAACCTTTGTATTTATGGTTGTATCAATCTGTAATAGGTTCCATTGGGAAAGGATATCTTCAAATTGTGCTGAGATAATTGAGCATTCATCTGCAAAATAAATTAATTAGATAATTTATATTGTACATAAAAATTAAAGGGATACATAAACCTGAATACAAAAACTAAACCTATACAATGTCTAAAAGAATACGTAGGAGAAAATAACCATGACTATGGTTTAGGCAAAGAGTTCTTAGCTGAACCAACAAAGGCATGATCCTTAATAAGAAAGAAAAAATAATGGCAAATTGGACCTTATCAGAATTGGAAATTCTTTGTACTTCAAAAAACACCATTATGGAAATGAGAAGATAAGCCACAGATTGGGAGAAAATGTTTACAAAACATATCTGATAAAGGAAATATATTCAGAGTATATAAAGAACTGTTCAAGCTCAATAATTAGATGTTAAATAAACCATTAGAAATAGACCAATGAGGGGCACCTGGGTGGCTCAGTCGGTTAAGTGGCTGCCTTTGGCTCAGGTCATGATCCCAGAGTCCTGGGATCGAGCCCCACATCGGGCTCCCTGCTCAACGGAGAGCCTGCTTCTCCCTCTTCCTCTGCCTGCTGCTCTGCCTACTTTGGTCTCTCTCTATCTCTCTAATAAGTAAATAAAATCTTTAGAAAAAAAAAAAAAGAAATAAAAAAAGAGAAAGAAAGAGACCAATGATTGAATAGACTGAATAGACATTTCGCCTTAGAAGAGTTTTTACCAAACATAATTTTATATAAAACAAACATAGTTAATTTTATTTCTCCTAAAATTTATGTTTCTTTTAACACCAAAATGTGTTCCATTGATCTACTTTTTTAAAGATTTATTTATTATTTGAGAGACAGAGATAGAGGGGGCGGAGAGAGAGAAATCCTCAAGCAGACTCCCCACTGAGCACAGAGCCAAACTGGGACTCCATCCTAAGACCCTAAGATCATGACCTGAGCAGAAATCAAGTCATCCACTTAGCCGACTGAGCTGCCCAGGCGCCCCCCCCACTGATATTTAATGAAGCACATTTCTTGAGGTTGTATTTTCTGTTTTTATATAAAACCATGCTATTCTAATTTGCACATATGTTCTGGCTACAGAGCATGGCTACATGACTGTCTTATATAGATTTGGTGGTCCCAAAATGTTAGCTTGTATACCTTGGTTATTTAGATAAATCACCGCTTGAATTTTAAGTTCAGGCATGAGAAGGAAGCATAATGTTTGCTTATAATGTATTATAACATTTACTGAGAATATTTTATCTCACATGGGGGCATGTCAGAACACATTTAACTTAAAAATATCTCTTTGGTTTTCATCCTGATTCTTTAACGATTGAAAGAGAATTGCATGGTTTATATACATCTAAATAATTAAGTCTTATATGTGAAGAAGGCCACGCTTTTCTAATATATTTAGAAACACACACCATGAATTTTAATGTAGATGACAGGGAGACATTTAAATGATGTTTTTCTAAAGCCTTAGTTCACAGTTTATAATGATGCTTTCACACAGATAAATGATTGGACTGTGCAGGGTATCATTTTGATCCTGTATTTGTTACCGCGGATATACTCTGCAAACTTCTATGGTGCAACAAGCAGATCACTCTTAAGTAAATTGGTGAGAAAGAAAAAAATAGGTCCCTAAGGGAAAAAAAAATGTTAAAGAAAAAAAAAGAGAGAGACAGTTTTAATAGTTGGATCTGTTCTTCAGTGACATGGGCTGCATTTTGAGGCAGAATTCTAGCATGATGTAATAAAAAAGTTACATACAATCACCTTTAGAAATATTGTAGTGCAGAGCCCCAAAACTTAAATGTGTACAGAAGTTCGCATAGTGATAGAAATGAAATAATCAAGCCGGATGTAAGATATGAAGCTGATTGATTTTTTGTAATGTCTGATTTTTATTCAGGGACACAGGAAGTGTGCTTTTTCTCTCATGAACTCTCTCTTCATAAGTAAAGCCAAAAAGAAAACGTTTGTGATTAATGGCTGACCCTGGGCCTGAATGTCAAAAAATCATTGGGGAGGAGTAGATAGTAGGAAACTATCGACTGTGCTGTGATCTAGCTAATAGATGACTAATAGATGACCATTACTCAGCTCCGCCACAGTGGTGCAAAGGGGTAAATGTGTAATTTTTTTTTCCTTTTTTTTTTTTTTTTTTGGAGAAGAGTACACATCTCAAATATTATATGGTATTGCACATTTGAATACAAATTTAATTAATACACACACACATTTGTGCATCAATATTTTCTTATCCAAATGAGACTTCAATTTAAGCAATATAAAGCACGTGCCTTGCCAGTTTGCAACATGGAATAGTCGTGATATTTGAATTGTATGGGTATTTGAGTTAAATGTTGATGTAGAATCCTTACCATGTTTAAACTCAATGATTCTGAGTTTAAAGTCATCAATGGTTGATATATAAAATTCTCAGCATCTAGAATCCAAAAGCAATTGCTGTCTCTATTTGCAATTTAGTTTAAAACATTAATACAGAATGCTTCCAGAAAGAGTTTGTTAAAAAAAAAAAAAAAGTGTTTGTCAGCTATGTTTTTTCTCTCATATGACTATAGGACTGTCAGTAACATCCTACGCTTCCTCTAAATATTTTGCAATAAATGAGTGAAGTCTATAAATCTATAGAGCATTCTTTATATACTTAATTAAATTATTGGAATAGATTATTATAAGCCTCTATAAGATAAAGAATCTAAACTTATTCCTTGTTTTTCTCCAGCTTTTCATTTTCAACTCCTTCAAGTATATAGGGGAAATGAACTTTTGGAACCATACAAGGCATCTGTTACAGACGTGAGAGTAGAGGAGAATGAGTCCCTATAGACTACTCTTTCTGCTGTTAAGTGAATGTCATAAAGAAGTCATATTCATTATAATAAAGTAATGGGGTAATTCCTGAAATAAAAAATATCTATAAAACCACGAAATAAATATTTAAGGATTGAGTATTACTAATTCAAATTTGAGGATTTTATATATTGGAATATCTTTATGATTGCTGATTCACAATTTCAATTAAATATATACGATAGGTGATCATGAATGTAATGACTCAATTAAAAAAGCTAGAAAAATTGCAGTTTCCTCGTTATAATAATAAAAATATTCCATTTAATCTAATTAGACTTCAAAGAAGATGACTGTACTTCAATGATTTCCAGCTCCACTTTTTTCAAACTGTGCTGTCAGGATGAGAATTAATACAGCTGAGCTGTGTGGTGGAGAATCATCTTATACAGCACCACACAAGTATGTGACTGCTTATTTCTTAAATCTTAAAACACAGTAAACAAACATTTTAAATATATTTCCTCTTAAAGATTTTGCCATATAAAAGGACAAGTAAGTTCATCAATCAACATTTCCATGTTAGTCGATCTCAAGCTTCTTCATCAATGCCCAGATAATTAGGTGGCCAGTAAATAATACTTTTCAAAAAGCCTTATTTTGGAACCTGGAAGGATGATCACTGTGGTAAAAGAACACTATTATACTGGAACTAGAACAAGGCAGAATTGATTCCCTGGTCTGTATAGTGAGTGCTGGTTAGAGGAAGTAGAAAGTAATGGATTGTTTCTGTTTTGTTTTTTTAGTGTTCTCAAAGTTCAACACATTTGGCTTTAGATATAAATTGGTCACTTTGTAAAACTATCTATTCTTCATTGAAGCTGCTGATTATTGCCAAACATACTTATTACATATAAAGGAAATATATTCAGTTTAAATAGCATTTCTATGAGTCCCATTTGAGGCAAATAAATTATACATATACACTCTAAAGTATTTATATTTACAGATATTTTCCATTGAAAAATAATACTTTATAATTCTATTCTTTAAAAACGGAGATAAGGGTCAGAGATTAAAATATTTTTAATATGTGATATTATAATCAATAAAATAGAGAGAAAAATGAATAATAACTGGAAATCATCACGAGTGGAAAGAGTATGCTCCTGCTTCCAGGTAGGCTCTCGTAACTGCAATTTACTCATTAGCCAAAGTTAAAAAAAAAAAAAAAGTGAGATTTTTTAAGGATACTTAAAATATGGATTTTATGACTTTGAAGTTTCAAAAGAGTCTGCATTTTGTTGTCTCTTGTGAGAGAAAACCCTGGGCAATAACTAAATGCAAATAACACTCAGAGCAATATTTTGAAGCCAATAATGCAAATTATGAATGAATAGGACCAAACTGTTTTTTCAACTCAAAAGAGAAAATTCTTGGCTGGGAGCAATGCAATGAAAACTATAATCAAAAAGCAAATTAATTAATTGCTTGGAGCTTCCTTTTAGAAAAGTTTAAAAATTGCCTTGATAAGTGAATTTTATGAAATAGATGAAAACTTGGCACAGCCTGTCAAGTAGATATCTGTCTTGTGTCAAAGAGGGCAGGCAGGCTCCAAAATACATTACCACAGGACATTATTTTTAAATGTACAAATGGATACATTTAAAAGTGCACGGAACATGCTTGAAAATAATAAGAAGACTAAAAAGACCAAGATTAGGCTAATCTTTACAACTTTATAAAATGATGGATGTCATCCACTAAGCCTATTTTTCCATGTTTATTTATTTTATTCATACTGTTGAGTTATAAAGTGGATAATTAACAAGGGGCTTTATAACTAAAAACATACATTTGAAGAAAAGCAAAAAAAAAAAAAAACTGTTTCAGAAAATACCGAATTAACAGGAAAATATGAAAGCTTGTCTAGATAGTTGTCAATTCAGTGTGTGAAAAAGTATTAATTGTGCAAAAAGTATTAACCTTATTCCAACCCTAGTTCCATTTTATTTTCTTTTCTCTATTATTAATGATATAAGGGGGGAAGTTTAAAAGACCCATTCCTTACATAGTTGGTTTTGCATCATTTTAAAAGACAGTAAAATGTTTCTAGGCTACTTCAAATAAATTAGAATTCAAATAATTTAAAAATTTAAGATAACGTGATAATATTTAATTTTTTGAAAAGGAAGGAAACATATACCATATACTAAGCAGAGAATGATCTGAGAACTTTAAATACTTTATTTCATTTAATATTCAGCACATACACAGAAACTATGATTTATTCCAATTTTAGAGGTGGCAGAAGTAAGGGTTAGAGAGAATAAATAATCTGACCTAGCTATCCCTTAGTAATACCAGGATTTAATCTCCTCTGCCTAGCAACAAAACAAATCCTTTCTCTGTTACATCAGACTGACTTCTCTGGTGGGGTGGATGTTACAATTTCAAGTTTACTGAGAAATTTATTGTTGTTTGTGACTTTTTTTCATTATTTGGGACAGAGTTGTGATGGTTATAAATCTGTGCAGGGGAAGTTTCTGAGTTCACAGAGATACAGAGAGCACTAGACAAGTGCAATATCCTTGTTAACATTTGAGGGTAATATGAGGATAGCGTGTCCAGAAATGTTTGTGTTATCTATATAGAGAAAGAAAATGTCTTCAATTCCTTGTACATGTGATTTCTGGGTGACTTCAATTACTTTCCAGTAACTATGGTGGCAACTATTTTAGCCCAGGCTGTCAGCTAGCAAATTAATTTAGAAAGGTCCTCCTGAGGGGGATTTTCTGACTCATGTTAGTTGCTGAAGAACAATATAGTTAGGATTATACTACCTGCTTCTACACTAGAAGACAGCATCATGTGGCCCTTATTTTAAAAGTGATGAAAAAGACTTAGGAATTTGGGTGTTTATTTCTAAAGGAATTTCTAAACAAACTTCTTAACTGATGTAGTATTGGTAATCCAAATTTACATATTTACATACCTAGTATATGTGTTCATGTGCATGAGTGTATGTATGTGTGTGTGATATGTGTGTATATGTAATATTGGTATATGTGACATATATGCAAGATGTATGATATACATCATCTATGGGTATGTGTATTCATTGTCTTGTCTAGGATGCAAGCAGCAAGAGTCTTTGTCTGGAGGGTTTGGTGCAATGCAAATAGAATCAGAGTATGGGAAACAGAAGATAAATGAACATACCCTACAGGTATTAAGACAACCTCATTTGTTCTCAACAGCTTGCATTTGCAAAGCACTTGGTAAGGAATGTATATTGCCAAAGTTAATAATCTGGTTTTTTTTTAAATGCAAATTCACAACAAAGACTTTCCCCTTAAAGATTATAAATATCTAAAGTTTATAATTTTAAATATTTCAATATCCAATAGGGGTTCAATTTAGCTGCATAAACCGGATACATTATTTTGTTGCACTTTTTCTTCCATGTATCTAGACTTAGATTTAAATTGTTAGAATGTTAATTTTTTAAATAATCATATTTTAAAATAAATATTAATTTCCTGAGGTTTCTATTGATTGCTCTCATATAAAGAAGTATGTACTAGTAGATTTTTAAATATATATTCATACTTGAATGATGGGAAGTCACAAGCATTTCTATTGCCTGTAATGGAAATATGTATGCAGATTCTGTCATTGAAATGTTCCTTTTACTTTATCATATTTCACAGAACTTTATATCCAAAGGGGGAAAGAGAAATTTGCAAATATTTCTATTCAATGAATAAACATAAGGACAATCCTCATAGCACTTTGCAGATCGTGCTAACGCATCAGACTGGCAAGAATGTAAAAGCTCCAAATGCTTTTGTCTATTTGCTTGGCATCTGCCAGCATATATGTGTTCTAGTTGCCGACACCTGCTTCTCCAATTTATTTTGCAAAAATCTACTTAATTTTTAAATGAGTGGAAAGCAAACTTTAACATTTAAAGAAAATATATTACATAAAAAAACCCCTCTGGCATTATGTCAAAAATCCAAAACTTTTCATTCAAGATAATTGCATAAAAGGCCGTATCAATGTAAGGCTACACCTCAGGAATGATTCCTGCGTACTGAATAACTGAGAATCCATGCTATATGAATTATTAAGAGTTCTATGCACAACCTAGTTAACTGATCAAAAATATTTGATTGCCTTTAGGATCACAGAGTATTTGGGGGAGGGAAGATTTTTTTTTTTTAACGACTAAGAATAAGTTGTCAGCCATTTTGTCTCTGAACAAATATTTATTTCGGCAGACACTATTCCAGCCACCTGAGTTATGTCATTAAACAACAATAAAAAAGATATTTGCTTTCATGGAACTCGTAGTATTGAAAAAAAATGATTAGAGTGAAAAAAGAAAAACATAACCCCATTTGCTTGTGATAGTTTCAATTTGTACCTGTTTTCATGACATGTTAATAGCAAACTTCCATTCTTCAAATTGTACTAGTTAGATAATATTATTAAATGGTCAGCTTATCAAAGTAAATAAAAACTTGGTAAATTATATAGAATGTTCTGTGATATGTGCTCTAGAAAAAGAAATAGTGAGGTGGGGTGGATGGTATTGAGTGCAGGAGATGGAGGAGAGGAAGCTGTGTGTTACTGTCAGCCTAGGCCTCACTGCAGACTGAATTTCAGCCTAGGCCTCACTGCAGACTGAATTTCAGCAAAGATCAGGATGACTGCAATAGCCATAGAAAGACCATGTCTACACAAAGGAAATGCTGCTGAAAATATCTTAAAGTGAGTATGTGCCTTAAGTCGCAAAGACAGAATAGCTGGAACAGAGAGTACAGATATGTGAGAGGAGAAGAGTCAGATCATGGGACTCCTCGTAGGCCATTGCTAGGGTTTTGGATGTAACTAAAAAAAAAAATTGAGAGGATTGGATTCAGCAGAGAGTAACAGAAGAATCTTTGTGACTGTTGGTAGAAAAGAGATGGCAAGAAGAAAAAAATGCAAAGGAAAACTCTTTCAGGGCTCTTTCCTTTCCTTTTTCACTGGCCAAAGTTTTTAATACAATAGGCTGATTGATTAATAGTGGTGTCCTTGGTATTTTTATTGCTTAAGAAATGCTTTTACATTCTCACTACACAGTACCATGGTTGTCCTATCCTTCTGGTTTCTATTTCGGGAAGTTTTTTGTTTGTCTTTTATTTTTACTTCATATGGAAGGTATTACCAAATGCTCCCTTCTATATCTTGCTACATGCGTAGGTTTTTCCTGTTTAATGTGTCAGTGTGGTGAATAAATGTGTATATATGCACGCACATGTATATGTATATAGCAGCCTTTGAATACATTTTCTTATTTCTTTTTGGATTTTTGCATGCATTTTGTGATACACTTAACCTTAATATTCTTTTCTATTATCATCTCTGTTTTATTTTGGTAAAAGGAGTAGACAGACTTTTTATACTTTTTGCATTCTCCAAATAGTATAATATTGTAATTAAATTACCTGGAATATGTGATATAACTCATCCTTAACACTGAGCTTTCTATTTTGTTGTTACAATAATTTTTCAATATTGATTCATTTGATTTTATTATTAAGTGTCTACACTTATTCATAAGTCTGTGTTCTTAAGTTATATTTTTGTATGCTTTTTAAATTTAAATTATTAAGTATATTGAATGCATTGGCAAAATATTTATATTTTCCTATTTTAAATATATGTTACTTTTATGATTATTTTCTGCTTTTCTTCTATACTATTGGTACTCATATATTTTTTTCACCTTCAAGAGGAGAAGGAAATATTGCAAAAGTTCTTCAGTTTTGTTTTTTTTTTTTTAAAGATTTTTTTTCTTAACTTATTTATCTGAGAGAGGTGGAGGAAGGGCAGAGGGAGAGAATCTAAGGCAGACACATCACTGAATGCTGAGTTGGGCGGAGCCTGATGCAGAGTTCGATCTCATGATCCCGAGATAACCATAAACCAAGAGTCAGATGCTTAACCGAATGAGCCACTCAGGCAGCCCAGCTTTTCAGTTCTTTTAAAATTTTATTTGATTTTAGTTTTTAACCATTTGACTAAAACAAATGTGTTTTTTGGGCACCTGGGTGGCTCAGTGGGTTAGAGCCTCTGCCTTTGGCTCAGGTCATAGTCCCAGGGTCCTGGGATGGAGCCCCGCATCAGGCTCTCTGCTCAGCAGGGAGCCTGCTTCCTCCTCTCTCTTTCTCTGCCTGCCTCTCTGCCTACTTGTGATCTCTGTCTATCAAGTAAATAAATAAAATCTTTTAAAAATAAATAAATAAAATAAAATAAATGTGTTTTTGACTCATTTTAATTTTGTATTCTCTTTAATTTCTTTTCTTGTTTTGACTATCTATTGTTGTGTTTGAATTAGCCATTAATTTTCATCTTTTAGGTATATTCATTTATGCCTTTGAATTTCAACCTTTCTTTAAGTCCTAATTTAGTTCATAAGTGGTTCTTGAGTTAGCATTTGTGACATTTTTATAAAGTGTTATTTTCTTTATTATTTACATCTAAATATACTCCCACTTTTGTTATAATTTATTTTTTGATTTGGGATATATAGAAATGATCTTTAAAATATTATTATTCTTAAAAAAGTTATTATTGTTCTATATAAAATTTTATTAAGTATTGAATGAATTTGAACTTAAATATATGTCATCAAGTAATGTGTACTTTATAACTGAGATTAATAAACAATGCCCCGTAAGCCAAATCCAGCACCAATCCCGTTTGATTAAAAAAAAAGTTTTATTGCAATCCAGTCATGCCCATTCATCTACGTATTTTCAATTCTACTTTTGCATTATAACATGAGAGTTGAGTAATTATAATTGAGACTACATGGCAGGCAAAGATGTGCATATTTACTCTCTACACCTTTATAGAAAACAAGGGGTTTTTTTGACTCCTGTTATACAATGTTTTGAAATTTAATAAGAAAGACCTACTTTATGAAATAATACATTGAAAATATAGTGGTGTGTACAAATCCATGTATGCTTGAAAAGGTGTATCTTATAGTCATATATTGTTTTATTTACTTGTTCACTGAATAAGATTTATTATATGTTTTTAAAATCTACAAATGTGGTTTTCTGAATATGCTGTTAATTGTTGAGTGACTTATATAAAAAAATAAATACCTTAATGATAGGTGTGTATTTTTACTTTTACTTCTCTTAATTATTTTAATTATAGTTTTGAGATATTATGTTAGGGGCATGTGAGCTTAAAATTAAAATTCCCATCATGCTTTCAATGCTGCCTAAAATCTTTCCTTTTAATTTCAATAGATCTGCATCAACTTTTTGTTTTTATTATTAGATTTCATTATATCTATATTTTTTCTCAGTATATCTGTTTATGTGTTTTAGTCATTATTCTTGTAAATAGCACATGGATGCAGTTGTGTTTTTAACCAACATAAAAATATTTATCTTTTAAATAAATAATTAATTTCTTTTATATATCATTTGATTACTGATTTGTTTATATTTTTCTTTAAGTCATTTATTTTATTTTTTCTATTTACTTCACTCTATATATGAAAATGCATGTGTGCAGTGTGTGCAGTGTGTTTTTCTCCTCTTTTGGTTTTGATTTATTATATTTTCTAATTCCATTAATTTTTTCTACAAGTTTCAAGATATATACTCTTTTGAATTTTCTTAGTTGTTTTCTTCAATATACTAATTTAATGAATTATAAAGTTAATGATAATTTTACTACATTTCTATAAGATACAGCTGGAAAGAGCTCTCTATAAGATACAGCTGGAAAGAGCTCTCTGATGACAACTTTCCAAATTATATGTCAACTCCATAAAATAGTTTAGCTTTCCTTTTTATGCCACTTGTTAGAAATTATTTCCATTTTAATATATCAAAGTATTTACGTTCACTGGCATGTTTGACATTTGTTCTTATTTGGACCTCAGAATTTCTTATTAGGTTCATTTTTCTTCTCTCTGAGGTGTATGTTTACGAAATTCCTTTAATGATAGGTTCTCAATGGTACAATCTCACATTTAAGATTGTATAAATTTTTTTTAATTTAATTTTGTATTCATACTAGTTTCTATTATTATTAGAAGTCAGCTGACAATCTGTCATCCTTCTGTATATAGCATCCTCCCTCTTTCCCCAACTACTTTTAACATATTTCATTTTTTTTTTGGTGTTTTACTGCTTCGAGATGATACGGCAAAATGGGAATTCTTTCTGGACTCCATTAATCTTCATTTAACAGTTTGTAACTTTAAACATTTCTGGAAAATTCTCATTCAGTATCCCTGTGTATTTTGCCTCTTCCACATTTTCTCTATTAACTACTATTAGAATTCTAAAAAGTCATATGTCAAACTGTCTCATTTTTTTTTAAGATTTTTTATTTATTTGACAGAGAGAGATCACAAGTAGGCAGAGAGGGAGAGAGAGAGAGGAAGGAGGAAGCAGGCTCCCTGCCCAGCAGAGAGCCCGATGCGGGACTCGATCCCAGGACCCTGAGATCATAACCCGAGTTGAAGGCAGAGGCTTAACCCACTGAGCCACCCAGGCAGCCCCAAACTGTCTCATTTTATCTTCAATATATTTTATCTCTTTCATGCTCTCCATTTCCTTGCTTTTGCTGTTATTGTTTTCAGATCTATTCTAGGGCATCTAATCCCTTTTCAGATATTTCAAATCTGTTATTTTACTCTTCCATCAACTTTGTAATCTCAAATACTGTATGGTTACTTCTTAAAATTTTTATTTTTTTCTAAATCTAGTAATTTTTTAAAGATCTCTTATTCCTAAGTCATATATCCAGAGTAATAGGAATATCATCCTATCCATCTTTTAGAGTGCAGATTATATTATATATATATTATATATATATATATTAATATATACATTATACATTATACATATACAGTCTGTATATATATATATATATACCTACACTTGCTTTTATAGATTTTCATTTTCCTTGGAAAGATCAGAAAAGTTTCCAGAAAATGCACAAACAGAAGTTGGGATCTGAATTCACTTTATTCTTCTGTCCCCAAAATCTATAATCGTAGAAGATGGCTTAAACTGGTCTTGAGTTGGTAATGACACAAGACCAATGACAGACCCACATTTCTGAAGAAAAGCATCTTTAAACTCAGGCTTTCAAAAATCAACATGTAAAGGAATATTGGCTCACAATGAAAAAGGCAATAAGTACATAGAGAACAAACCACTCTGGACAGTAATTAAAGGAAACGAGAAAAGACAAGTATGTTTTATTTGTTTAAAAAATGGATTTGAGGGGCACCTGGGTGGTTCAGTGGGTTAAAGCCTCTGCCTTCGGCTCAGGTCATGGTCCCAGTGTCCTGGGATCGAGCCCCACGTCAGGCTCTCTGCTCTGCGGGGAGCCTGCTTCCACCTCTCTCTCTATCTGTCTGCCTCTCTGCCTACTTGTGATCTCTGTCTGTCAAATAAATAAATAAAATAAAATAAAAAAGTATATATATATATACATTATACATATACAGTCTTTGAAGTCTGTACCACCATACTTTGAATGAGTATAGGCAAGGGAGACTAGGAATCTTCCCATCCAGATTTATATTCAGCATCTATTTACTTGTTAGAACAGTTGTGAAAACAAAATAGAATAATGCATACAAAAATTATTTTATAAAACAGCAAACAAACACTTTTAAGGGAGAAAATTGTTAGAGCATAGGCAACAACAAGGAATATGAAACTATTAACTTAATCAAAAGAAGTCCAAAATCCTGCTCTATTATTCATTTCTCCAATGTACTCCTGAGATTATATGAACTTCTGTACAGACTTTCTAAATATTATTCAGACTTCTATTAGCAGTAGAGTGCTAGCGAATGGGAAATATGCTGAGCAAATAAAAGAGTCTAAAAAATAAAACTCTGTCCTCTAAAGTTTATATTCTAGTGTCTGAGTAAGGCAACAATCAAAAACAACACACAAAATCAGTTAAAATTATAATTATTGCCACAAACACTTTCCTTAATGGCAATATTTGAAGTGAGATTTAAGAATGAGTAAGGGTTAAGTAAGTGAATGTAGTTAAAAACAAACAAACAAGATAAAGCTTCATATTGGGAGCATGTTTGGCAATGATGAGGGAACAGAACATGGCATTATTGGCATCAGTAAACAAGGAGCAAAGGGATATTACTCACAGAGGATGCTGGTGTGGTAAATAAGGACATAGAATCTTTATCCCAAACCCAATTAGAAATTAACAAATAGAGTGAAGACAATACAGATTTTTTTTTTTTTTAGATTGCTCTTCAGATCAGGGCAGACATTGTGGTGAAGAAGGAATTGTATAAATGAACCAGTTAAATTATGCCAGCCTAAAGATTCATATAATTTTTCAGTAATTCTAGTAATAAAGAAGGGATAGTCTTTTCTGATCTTTCCAATTGTAATTCAAGCAGGCAGATATTCCTCCATTTTATGGAAAGTGAAAGAATGGCTTCTTCACCTCAGTTCAGTCTTGTTCCATGGGATATGTGTATCCCACTATCTATTCGAATATATGGACAAACAATGTTGATGTTGTTGCAATATACAGCAGATCACTGCATTTCAAATTCTTCCATAGGCAATGGGATGTGTCAGTTGAAAAAACAAAACTTACATTGACTAACCAGTATACTACATACCAACTCAAACTTGGGTCTACATATCAGTAAACTGAGAGCCCCTTGAAAGCAAGCATACCCCTCATACTACGTTCTCAATCAATGATTATGGAAATAAAAACTTATCCATCAAACATATGTGTTATACACCTACACTTTCCCATAATAGACCAAAAAGTCCCATAGGATCATAAACTTTTTTTTCATACCACTTAGAGAATTTCAGTCCTGATTTATGGTCCATAGTCTCAGGGTCAAAACATCAGTTGTTAAGTCAAATCCAATAAGAATATTAGATTCCTTAAGAAGAGTTATCTATACTGCTTGACTCCAAAATTATTAGCCATGTTACATTCTTAGTGGATTTGATAATAGACTAAACAATTATAGAACTATTTAAACCAAAAAAAAAAAAAAAAAAAAGAAAAAGCCGTGGAATCTAGGAATATACTGAGATTTACACAGTAAGATTATTCTACTGAAAATATTTTCCTTTACTGACATAATACATGCTGTCACAGAATATTCTTTAAAATAAACGTGGCATAATCTCCTCCTATCTTCATAGCAATCAGAAATTAATACATATTGTATATCCTGGCTTCCTTGATCTTTCAATTTATGTAAAGTATTAAAATAAAATAATTTTTAAAAGCATATATATTATGCAACTTTAATTAAGGAAATGCCAAAATTTAAAATACCATATTCCTAACTATTTTGTTGGTTTTGGTACAATTGTGAATGAGATTGTTTTCATAATTTCACTGTCTGCTGCTTAATTATTAATGTACAGAAATGCAACAGATTTCCATACATTGATTTTGTATCCTGGGACTTTACTGAATTCATCAATCAATTCTACTCGTTTTTTTGTGGAACCTTTAGGGTTTTCTATATATAGTGTGATGTCATCTGCAAATGGTAAGAGTTTTACTTCTTTACATAATTCGATGTGGCTAGGACTTCCAGTACTATGTTGAATAAAAGTGATGAGTGTGGACATCCTGGTCTTTCTCCTGACTTTAGGGGAAAAGCTCTCAGGAATAATCTTAACAAGAGAGGTAAAAGACCTGTACTCTGAAAGCTGTAAGACACTCATGAAAGAAATTCAAGATGAAACAAAGAATTGGAAAAACATTCTACGCTCATGGGTTGGAAGAACAAATATTGTTAAAATGTTTATACTACCCAAAGCAGTCTACACATTTAAGGCAACCGCCATCAAAATACACAGAACTAGAACAAACAATCCTAAAGTTGTATGGAACAATGAAAGACCTCAAATAACAAAAACAATCTTGCAAAAGAAAAACAAAACTGGAAGTTTCACAATTCCAGATTTCAAATTATATTACAAAGCAGTAGTAATTGAAATAAATTAAATGAAATAAATGAAATAAATAATAAATGATTTGAAATAATGAAATAATAAATAAATGGATTTGTTTATAAATGAAATGAAATAAATATATAATGAAATATATATTTGAAATATAAAAATATATATATTGAAAAAAAATATATATATCTATATATATGAAACATATATATAATGAAATAGATAATAAAATATATATAAAATGAAATATAAATGAAATGAAATAAATAAATGAAATAAATAAATGAAATGAAATAAAGCACTGGCATAAAAACAGACACATAGATCAATGGAATAGAACAGAAAACCCAGAAATAAACCCACAATTATATGGCCAATTAATGTTCGACAAAGAAGAAATGAATATCCAATGGGAAAAACAGACAGTCTCTTCAACAAATCGTGTTGTGAAAACTAGATGGCTACATGCAAAAAAATAAAACAGGACCAATTTCCTACACCATACACAAAAATAAACTCAGAATGGATTAAAGATTTAAATGTGAGACCTGAAACCATAAAAATCCTTGAAGAGAGTACAGGCAGTAATCTCTGACATCAGCTATTGCAACAATTTTCTAGATATGTCTCCTGAGGCAGGAAATAAAAGTAAAAACAAACTAATGGGACTATATCTAAATAAAAAGTTTCTGTACAGTGAAGGAAATAATCAACTAAACCGAAAGGCAACCTACTGAATGGAAGAAGATATTAGCAAATGACACATACAATAAAGGGTCAGTATCCAAAATATGTAAAGAACTCATACAACTCAATACTTAAAAAACAAATAATCTAATTAAAAAATTAGGAGAAAATATGAACAGATGTGTGTGCATTATTATTCAGCCATAAAAAAGGATGAAATTTTGCCATTTGCAAAAACATGGATAGAGCCAGAGATTATAATGCTGAGTGAAATAGGTCAGCCAGAGAAAAATAAATAACATATGCTCTCACTCATATGTCGAAATAAGAAACAAAACAAATAAGCAAAATAAAAAAAAGAAAAAGAAAAAGAGAGAGAGAGAGACAAGCGAGACAAACCAAGAAACTATAGAGAACAAACGGGGGGAAATAGGGGATGGGGATTAAAGAATACACTTATCATAATGAAAAAAAATGATAAAAATAAAAATAAAATATTATTCAAATTTAAGAGAAAAGTTTTTTTTTAAAGCTTTTATTTTTTTATTTGATAGAGAGAGAGATCACAAGTAGGCAGAGAGGCAGGCAGAGAGGGGGAAGGAGGCTGAGCAGAGAGCCTGATGTGGGGCTTGATTCCAGGACCCTGAGATCATGACCCAAGCCAAAGGCAGAGGCTTAACCCACTGAGCCACCCAGGCGCCCCAAGAGAAAAGTTTTTAAATTTAATTTAATTTAATTTTTTTCAGTGTCCCAAAATTCATTGTTTGTGCACCACACCCAGTGCTCCATGCAATACATGCCCACCACAATACCCACCACTAGGCTAACCCCAACCCACCCTCCAAAACCAACAGTTTGTCTCTCAGAGTCCACAGTCTCTCATTGTTTGTCTCCCCTCCAATTTCCCCCAAGTCACTTCTCTACATCTCCCAATGTCCTCTGAGCTATTCCTTACGCTCCACAAGTAAGTGAAACCATATGATAATTGACTCTCTTTGCTTGACTTATTTCACTCAGCATAATCTCTTCCAGTCCCATCCATGTTGATACAAAAGTTGGGTATTCATCCTTTCTGATGGAGGCATAATACTCCACTGTATATGTCAACCATATCTTCTTGATCCATTCGTCTGTTGAAGGGCATCTTGATTTTTTCCACAGTTTGGCAACTGTGGCATTGCTGCTATGAACATTGGGGAACAGGTGGCCCTTCATTTCACTACATCTGTATCTTTGGGGTAAATACCCAGTAGTGCAATTTCAGAGTCATAGGACAGCTCTATTTTTAATTTCTTAAGTTAAATCTCCACACTGTTTTCCAAAGTGGCTGCACCAACTTGCATTCCTACCAACAGTGTAAGAGGGTTCCCCTTTCTCCACATCCTCTCCAACATATGTTGTTTACTGTCTTGTTGATTTTGGCCATTCTAACTGGTATAAGGTGGTATCTCAATGTGGTTTTGATTTGAATCTCCCTGACGGCTAATGATATTTGCAAATGACACTACAGACCAAGGGCTGATATCCAAGATCTATAAAGAACTCCTCAAACTCAACACACACAAAACAGATAATTATGTCAAAAAATGGGCAGAAGATATGAACAGATACTTCTCCAAAGAAGACATACAAATGGCTAACAGACAAAACAGAAAAGTTTTTAACAAGTTAAAGTCATTTCAATTTCATTTTTGATTTTTTGAAAGAGAAGGGACCTTTAAAAATGTGAGACTTTTAAAGAGTGAAAAAAAATCAGATTTGAATATCATGCCTTCATTGTCCCATACAGTTTGTATCCATCATCATTCCCCTCATTGACCCAAAAGTATATTTATAGGCTGAAGAGCCCATTAGGAATTATTTTATTATAGCAGAAAAATGGAATCAATACCTTTGATGATTCCATTGTGACCTGATTTGGGCAGTGGGGGATTAGGAAGGAGAAGGGGCAGTTTGTCATTTCTATTAAACTTTACACAAGTTTTATGCTGTCCTTTTCCCTTAGCATTTATTTTAAATGCATATCTAGGACATTTGCAAAAGTTGTAAAGTGACAAGTCAAATATCTAAGAAACATGACATCCTTACAGATAAAATTGTGGGTTTGTTTTGATCTTGAAGACGGCACCAAGCACTTATGGTGGTATCTCTCCTGAAATATTGTGTCAATTCAAGAATAAAAGTTACAACTTAGTAGAGAGTCTTTTCGAAACAAATCCAGAAGTTCAGTCAGATCATAAAATATACTGACACTCATAACAGAACATTTTTATTTTTTTTCATTGTGTGCATTGTTTTTGTCACAAATGGCTAAGTTCTACAGTTCCAGTAATGCCTAAATATAGAAAATACTTAAAACTGTATTGAGGTATATTTATTTCACCATTTCAATTATCAATTGTCACTATAGAGAGTAACTATATTAAAATGGGCATGAGTTTGAAAGTTTGAAAGATAACTATACCATCATTGAAGTCTCCCTAAACTTGCTTTTCTTAGGAAGAAAGATGGCAGAATATTTTAACATGAAAAGAAGAAAAATTATCCACTTGACAAACCCAAATATCATGTAAAGAGTCAAACATGCTAAGGTGTACAGATTATACTTTAAGTAATCAAAGCAGCTTTAATGACATCTATATGAAAATCTGGGTCAGGAGATTGATACCTTTTTAATGGGCAATTATTAGGTTACTCTTCCCAACCTGCATTTTGATTTTTGATTATTTCAGAGGAGTCAGAGCACACCATAATGGTCTTGTTGATAAAGATCACCTGACTGCTCAATTCTTATTTTAAATATCATTCATAATTAGAATATAAGCCTATCTAGTATTCCAAATATTATTTTATAATTATATAGCATACTGCTAATAAACGCAGATCAATGCCATATCTATCAATTTTATCTAGATTTTTTTTTTTGTAGTGTGTTTGGAAAGTTAGTAAAAAGTTATAAGATCTTTGGGAATGCTGAAAATGAAGCAATGGAAGTGAATGACTTCTTCAAGAAAACATGGGTATAGGGACTTTGGATTTGAAGTTAGATATCATTTTGAGGCCTGTATTCATTTTGACACACTAGTGCCTATCCTTAAACTAAATAATCACTTTTTAGGCTGTAATTCAAAGTTCTGTCAAAAACCTTGCAAGCCTAAAATTGCATGTTCCCATATGCATTGTTCTTCTTACACACCATCTGCACCTGTGTCTATGGTGAATTACAAGGAAAATGTAAGCATGGTGGGTAAAAGATTGCCTATGAAGACAGTATAAAGCTCAACATAGAGAAATTTGGCATAGCTGCATACAGCTGGGAAGTGAAAACAGCAGATGGGTTATGTTGACTTCCTAAAATCAGAAATGAGATGGTTTATATCTAACAAGAAATTTACATAGCCTCTAAGGCAAAGGCATTGCAGTCTTTGCAAATGATAACTAGAAAATATTAAGGTGACATTCTTGAAACTGTATGCCAACAATAGTATAATTGGCTAGAATTTTACAGATAAATTCTTCCTTCCTTCCTTCCTTCCTCCCTCCCTCTCTCCCTTCCCCCCTCTCTTCTTTCTTTCATTTCTTCTTTCTTCCTGTCTTCCTGTCTTCCTCTCTCTCCCTTCCTCCCTCCTGCCTCCTTCATCTTTCTCTCTCCCATCCTCCCTCCCTTCTTTCCTTCCTTCCTTCCTTCCTCCCTTCCTCCCCCCTCCCTCCCTCACTCCCTCCCTTCCTTCCCTTCCTCTCCTGTCCTCTCCTGTCCTATCCTCTCCTCTCCTTTCCCATCCTTTCCTTTCTTATCTTCCCTCTTTCTTTCTTGTAAAAAGGAGAAGGTAGCAACAAATAAGATCAAAAACTATTTTTTTGTCACAAAGCTTACTTTACAAATAAGTCTTCTCATACATATATAGAATATATAAACTATTATGATTATATGAATAAAATAGAATATTTACTGCCATAACTAATAAAAAATTCAAGAGCATGAATATGTATAGTTTTATTTGCTTGGTTTTGTGTGCTTTGTTTCCATTTTTGTATTGAGCTATAGTGTTCCTATAATGTAAGGACAGATAATCAAAAAAATGCTGGTATTTTGTATACTGAATTTACAAGCAACATTTAGCATTCACTTAGTAAAGACTTCATAAGACCCCCTTTTCTGATAATGACTTGATCAATAATAGAAGATATAAGTGCATGATTTAACTTCTTGTGATAGAATATTTAGTTATAACAGTGATATTAATATAGTTTCCTACCAAGTGCTATACTAAATTAAATATTTTTTATTAATTATGGAAATATGTATTACTTAATTTCTATGAGTTATGTCAGGAACTATGAACAACTAAACTTCTACAGATCAATAACTACATGGCTAAACAATCATATTATTTATTATTGCAGCAACAAGTTCAAATTATAGAAAACTATTTGAAATAGTTTTTAAAAAATACTTCCAAGAGAAAATTTTAGAGATCAAGATATTAGGATATTATTATTTTGTTTTAAACACTTTCTAATTCTTCCCTCCTTTCTGTGTTTATTTGGTTCTGTGTCAGCTCTTAGTGTCTCTGAGAGAATTGCAGTGGCAAGGGTCAAAGGCTGAATGGTTTCCTGCACCTATTCCCTCCACTTACATAATTTCAGTATTGTTAGTTTTTATCTTAGTTACTTGAAAATCTATATGAATGAGCTTCCTTCTTTAACTGTCCTTTCATTTCTATGGCAAGAATAACTTTTCCCCATATCTAGAAGGAAATGTTCGAGTTTATATGACTGCTTGTGTAATAAAAAATGTCAAAATACACATTTCTCAAATTAGTTTCATATTCCACAACCACCCATCTCTGTTTTAATGGTCATTTGGCTGTCTGGAATCAGTATCCCAGACCATTTGAAACTGTTTAGTCCTTGGTAAAATTGCTCTGCTGTTCTTTCTCAAACGGTTCAAATGGAGCAATCATTGTCAAGGTGATCTTGAGTTTTTGAAAGAGGAAAAAAAATAGATAAAACTTATACTTTCTGAAGAGCTATAAAAAAGTAAAATACACATTTAAGGAATACCAAACATGACTTCTCCATGACAGGCATAAAACTTCTCCTAAGGCCTTTACAAAAATTTCTTATTTCAATATTGATAAGAATCACATTATTCATTTTCAATTTTAAAATCACATTTGTTTTTAAATTAGAGTAAACAGGGATAATGCTAGACACAGGCAGAAAAGGTAATTATCTACATGTCTCAAGGGAAGCTGAAATGCACTCTCTTCACAAATTTTTTTTTCAAATCTTTTTGATGTTCTTTTGTGTCATTATTTGATATAAATTCAGTAAAATACTTCTGTGATGAAATGGAAGTAAACAGGGATTTACAGTGTATCTTAAGTTTACTTATACCTTAGTATAGAATACATGTCTCTTTTTCTCCTAGTTGTGAGTTAAGTTATAAAAAAATCTAAATTAGAACTTTGATGAATTATATTGGAAATAGGTAATTTTAGAAAAAAAATTATTTTTGGGGATATGAAATCTAGGTAGATTGGCTAGGTCCTATAATAGGAAATATTCTAGGATGTCAAAGAAATAAGATTAATGGACGATGAGACATGAACACGAAGGAGGTAAAGGAGCATCAAAAACACCATTACTGATTTGACAAATTTGTTGATAGTTTTCCATAAGATTACACTGGACAAAAGATAGAAATAGTCTTTTTTTAATGTGCAAATGCTGACCCGCTGGTAATGATTTGAAAGACTGTTGGCAATGCGTTTGAGGTTAAACTGGAAAGGCTCAGCGATTTATGCAAATTATCTGCAGCCCGCTCAGGAAAGCATTGTTGCAGTGGGCCAGCATTGAATTTGGCAGTCTTCCCTTTTTATCTACCTATTTATCTTTCCAATTTTGCTTTTTTTCACTCATCTAGTTTTTTTTCCCCCCTCACATATACCTTATTATTTCTACCTAAGTTATATGGTTTCTCATTTAGTTAATTTTTCCATGCTACAGCCTATGCTAATATATTTTTATTTTTGTAATTCTGCAAACTATGCTCAGCTAAAATTTCTTTAACTAGAGTTCATGACCCTTTTTTTAAACCAGTACCAAATAAATTTCTACCCGATGACACGCAAAAATTTTCTGGCTTTTAACTCATTCATTGTACACTTAATTTAATTAATCATTTCACTTTCAAAGCAAATGCTTGTTTTTTTTTTCCTATATTTTATATTATCATAGATTTATATTAATGAGAGTGTCCTAAAAGTTATCCTGCCTTACTTTCTTACTTAGAAAATTCTGTAACTGGGTCCTAGATTATTAGATTTATTCAGAGAGGTTATATAACTAGTTAATGGATAAAATTTGGGGCTAAGGTCATAGAGATGATTTTCTAATGTTTTCCAAGATCATCTGTAGATTTTCTTGGTATGATACAACTTTTAGGGAGTTCTTAGTCTAACACACATCATCATACTTTCAGTGTATTGCATGGTATCTATCAGTTATGCACTGTTCGTGTTTCTAAAGAGCTGAATTTTGACGTAAGTATAGACACCTGAATGTGAGCTTTCTCAGCTGAAATCTATAATCAGTTATTTTATTAGAGAATCACCTAGAATTCTGGGCTCTAGTAACTTCTTGGGCTTGCTCTAGATTTCAACTTGGTGCTGTCTGGCAAAAGTACTATTGTAAGAAATAAAGACTTTGATGTTACAGAGAACTGAGTTTAAATATTTTTTCCACTCAGGGGATATTTGACCTAGAATTCTCTTCCTCCCCCTCAGAATACGTTCTTTCAGGACTACAGTTAACTCTGTATATTTTGTGTTAGATGAAACTATCTTATCTGTGGTCTTGGCTGGTTCTCATTGACTCCAACCTCTTCCAGAAAAAAATCCAAATCATATTTCAGGGTTTTGCTTCATCTAATAATTATTATTTATTTAAAGATTTTACTTATTTATTTGACAGAGAGAGAAACAGCAAGAGCAGGAACACAAGCAGGGGGAGTGGGAGAGGGAGAAGCCGGCTTCCCGCTGAGCAGGAAGCCCAATGTTGGGCTGGATCCCAGGACCCGGGGATCAAGAGCTGAGCCAAAGGCAGACACTTAACAACTGAGCCACCCAGGAGCACTGCTTCATTGAATTAAATACCCTCAAGCTACCTCCTCTATGTTAGTTTTCAGCTTTCTAAGAGTTTCTTACTCTCATAATAAGTCATTGATGTTGGCTAGAATAAGCTTTCTTGAACAACAGATAGACAAGCAGACATATGTGACATTTCATATTGTGATATTGGACTTATTATTTATTATTAGTACTATTTTTAGTGTATGTGTGAGTCTTGGAGAGATCAGTGTAAATAAAAGCAGTGAATCACAAGTTTTATTTTGGAGACCATTATAGTCACAGACATGTCCCACGTGACATACTTCCTTTGAGTGAAGAGATTATTTTGGGAAGTGATAGGGTATATATGTATATATGAAGGCTGAATTGTTAGTCACTAGGCAATTTTGATAGGTCAGGTTTTCTCTAACTTAAGATATTAGATACTTTGATGCTTATGTAAAGGGAGCCAATATGTAACCACTGAAGAGCCATTAATTCCATTCGTGACATTTAAAAACAAAATCTTGGGGGCGCCTGGGTGGCTCAGTGGGTTAAGCCGCTGCCTGCTCAGGTCATGATCTCAGGGTCCTGGTATCAAGTCCCGCATCGGGCTCTTTGCTCAGCAGGGAGCCTGCTTCCCTCTCTCCCTCTCCGCCTGTCTCTTTGTCTACTTGTGATCTCTCTCTGTCAAATAAATAAATAAAATCTTTAAAAAATAATAATAATAATAAAAAAATAAATAAAAACAAAATTTTTCTTGGTGTGTCTCAATTATGATGCTGTCATTGGTCTATTCCTACTTGATAATATATAGCAAGGGCTAATTAGTTGTGGGATTAAAATCAAGGTACATGACCTTATTATATTTCAAATAGGAGATACCATGAGAAAGAGGGATTAGACATTAAGAAGAGTGAAGAAAGGCATAAACACATGTAATGTATATCTGGAAAATCATTCTAAACATCCTAACAAAGTGGTAGACATCTTATGTAACTGGCTGAGAAAAACATGTCTATGACTATAATGGTCTTCCATCTTTAATGAAAGCTGTACTAGAGTTAATTCAGTTTGTATACACTAATGTGTACTAGAAATACAGTGCTACCTAAAAGAAAACCAATGCTGCAGATTCATATATACCTGTGAAAATGCATTTTAAAGTTAAGAACAAAATTAACAGAATAGCTGCAATATTTAAAAAATATGTTATTTTGTAAATTTTAATCAGAAATATCTTATAAATATTATGATAAATATATAATATGAAATAAGCATATGTATATATATTTCATGGGAATGTATGCAATTTAAAATTTTTTTTGAAATTTGAACCATTTTTTTCAAAACCATTTACTTCTAAGAGTAATTGTCAGGAGCTAGTCCCTGAGTGTATACTTTTTGTTGTTTTTGGAATTATTGATAGCCTTTAAAATATAATTATTTTCCTATATTGTATCTTTGTATTTTGTTTACTTCATGCTTAAGATTGTAGAGTTGACTCAAGTTCTTGGCTTTATATAAACAGATTTCACATTTGTTACTGCTTATTCTAAATCCTAAAGGTCGAATAGGGCTTGATAATATGAGACACTAGCTCTTAGAATCAGATCAAGATTGGAGATCAGATCAGAAGTTGGATGCTAACTGACACAGCCCACCCAGGTGCCCCTGAATATTGGCAGTTTTAATAATAATGAAAAGTCATAAGTAATGTCTAGTATATCCATATTAAAAATTGATGACCAATATTTATTTGTTCAAATTTGCCTAATGTAAATTGAAAACACAATTATATATTTTTTTCCTGATAGTGTCTTTTTTTTTTTTTTTTTCAAGTTTTCATTTCAATTCCAGTTAGTAACATATAGTGTAATATTAGTTTCAGGAGCAGAATTTAGTGATTCATCACAACACCCAGTGATCATCACAACTACATTCCAATCACCCATTTAGCCTTATTACTATCTGCATTTTCATACTACATATTTTAATTTTGTATGTTTTTCCTTCTCCTCCTCCCCTTTCTTCTTCCTCCTCGTTTTACTTCTCCTGTCTTCTTAATTTTATTGCTAAGCATTGAGAAAGGATTATCCCTTTAGTTAGGTCTTCTAGATTTAGTTCTGCTTATCCCACTCTACATACCACCTTTTTTTTTTTTTTCCAGGAGTTTCAGGTGCAAAGCACAGTAATTTAACAATTCTATACATTACTTAATACCATAAGTGTAGCCACCATCTGTCACCATATAATGCTATTACAAAATTACTGATAGTCCCTATGCTGTACTTTTTGTTTCTGTGACTGTTTTATAACTGAAAGTTTGTATGTTTAATCCCCTTCACTGCACACTATCTTTTTTTGATGCTAATGATTTACTTTCAGTTTTTTATTCTCAATAACTTCCAGATATTTTTTCCTTCTTCTGAGGCTTGTATATGACTCTCCAGGAGAATTTAACAATATCTTGTTAAATTTTTCTGTTCAATATTTCTTCTTTTATTTATTTTCATAAATAAAATTCACACCTCTTCTTTTCACACTTCTCAGTTTACTTTTCTGGTTGATACAACAATGTTTGCCACTTGTCATTCTGTTGTAATGACAAGGTAATGTGAAGGTAATACAGGTACCCTCCAACCCCTTTTCAGAATGTATGTTACACTAGTTGGCTTTTATGAAAGCCCTACAGTAGTATCAATTTTTGCTAACTGAAAGAAATCTGAAAAGGATTTTCACTTTTATGAATCAAGGCAGAAAGTGAAAACAGTGTTTAGCATTTATTTTGCAGTGAGTGCCCTGAGAAGGGAGAGTAGCACTGCCTAGCTAGGAACTACACTCAGCATCTCAGCATCAAGCCACTATAGCTTTCAACTGCCTGTGAGCATCTGTGCTTGATATCTCAATTAATTTCATGCATCTGTTAGCAAGATATGTCCTAAGAAAAGCCCAAGAGAGGTTATAGTTTGGGTCTAGAAACAATATTTTTTTCCATATAAATTAATTATAAATTGCTTCTTCACTTTACACCATTTTGGCTTACAAAAGTTTGCTTAAGAGTGTGCCTGAGTGGCTCTGTCAGTTACGTGGCTGTACTGAGCTCAAGTCATGATCCTAGAGTCCTGGGTTTGATTTTCCCCCCCGCCCCATCAAGCCCCAGATCAAGCCCCGCATCAGGCTCCCTGCTCAGCTGAGACTCTGCTTCTCCTTTTCCCACTTCCCCTCCCCACTGCTTGTGCTCTCTCTCTCAAATAAATAAATAATATCTTTAAAAAAGTTTCCTTAAGAATGCTCTACTTATGGATAGTGGGAGAAAACCAGTATAATTTCTGTTCTATTATGGAACAAAGTGCTATTTTATTTGAGTTAACATTTGCCATAATTATCAAATTTTAAGTTTAAAATTTTTCTATTAATAATCCCTAAAAGGAACCCCGTGTTCTATTTAAGATGTTCGTCAATAGAACGATAACACAATGAATAAAATACAAGCATGCCATATACTAATTTTAGTGTTACTATATTTATATACATAACAAATATACTAATTCATAAGAAAGTAGCAAAAGATAATTATAAATAATCTGATTTAAATTATTTTCCTAGTAGTCCTTATTCAAAGATTTAAGAACTAAGTTGGATAGTTACTGAATACCACTAAGTAGATTTTTTATGCTAAAAATAACACTACAATGATATGGAGATTTTTTCCCTTTGGGATATATTGGAACTGCTCTTTAGGCATAGTATGAACACAAGCTGGAACATATAATCTACTTTACATTTATTAAGAGCTAGTTGCTTAGGTCACGAACTCCTATGAAGTGAATATTTTCTAGTAGACCTAAATTACTTTTTCTAGGCTTATTTTCCCCAAAATTCTTCTTATTATGATTTCTTATGGTTAAATCTTTGAAATGTTGCTATTCAAGTATTCTAACTTCATTTCATATTTCTAATGGCAGTGGGGAAAAACGTAATTAAACAATTATTTTACCTCTAGTCACTGTTATTTAGACTACTTTTTAGGTCAGGATATGGCAATGTGAATCAGGCATTCACATACCATATGGGACATCTTAAATCATTGGTATTTACATGTTGAAATAAGCATGGGTATAAGTGGTGTCTGATTAAACCTGAGTAGACTTCAGAGAAACCCATGGGGTCTATATGCCCAAATTATATTCGAAATTAAATAGAGCTTCTCAACACCTTTGTTTTACATAAGATCTTTAGAAATGAGACCTAATCATGTGGAAATTAGGAGAGAGAAAACGGAAATAATGGAGTTTCTATCATGCCAATAGACAGATAAAAAGATAAAATTACATTTATGAAACAAATAGTTTGTGAACAGAAATATTTACCTACTTCAGAATGTTTTAACAAGACATAAAATGAAAATCTATCTTTGGGCAAAACTGTCTACCTAACTGATATAATCTGCCTATTAGTGGAAGAGACAAGAGTTCAGATTAATAACCCAAAAGCAAAGAAGATATTATACTCTCTTTCTTCACTTACAAAACCAAACACCATTAAGTGCTTTACCCTTATTCTGTTAAAGAATCTAGAGAAACTTTGACAGCCATAGGGATTATTTTTGAAGTATTAATCAATGATCCCACACTTAATGTTGCAATATTTTCCATTAATTATTTTTTCCTATCAAAGAACATGTTATAGTCACTTGTTACACTGATCCAACCAAGTTTATCTTCATGAGATAAATAACTAACTGGATTTCAGGGCTGAATTGTGAGAAGACAAAGAGGAGATAGATACACATCAGCAACACAGCTCAGGCCTATTTCACGTAGGTCTTATTTTAGGGTTCATTAGTTTTCTTTTCTTTTTTTTTTCTTTCTTTCTTTCTTTCTTTTTTTTTTTTTTAAAGCAGTGTTCAATCTGGGATGTCAAGAGAAGAAAACCTTCCCATATTTCCAGTTCCTAATAGATTTTACTACTAAGCGAATTCTTTGACTAGTCACTCTGTGCAGGTATAAAAATGTTCAAAGAAGATAAACAAGTGACATCTAATTTATCACAGTCCTGTAGTGTCCTTTACCAGTATTGTCCTCCATGGAACATGGTGAACTAAAAACTATTCCTTTATGATGATAACAGGTTTAATAATTTCAAAGAGTAATTTTCTTAATAGTTTATTATTATTTTCCACTAAAATTTCATAGAAAAAAAAATCAACATAAATGTAAAAGAAAACCGTATTTTTCCATAGCATGATCTTCCCAATGAGTACTGATATAATTTCTGAGAATGTTAGTGGGTAGGCTCACTTATCAGTTCAAGTCCAGTGAATATTAATTCATCTTATTTGATAATCTCATCACATCCTTGTAATATCAGAAGAAAAACACTGGATGATTAGTTAAAGCTCTGAGCCTCACACACTGGGGGCATTCTTTGAAAATGCCCCTACATTTCTTCATCTATTTTCAACAATAAATAGGAGGATGAGTTTTATGGATCTTATGAACATCCCTATAAAATAACTTCTTATAATCTGCTGACCAAGGACAATGTAAAGGATTTGAATACATCTCACAGTGATCAATATTATGAATGAAGACCTATAACTCAGAAATAAAATGCTGCTCCATCCCCTAAGAGAGAACAAGTCACAAAAGTTATGTCTAAATGAGTTTTTATGGCCACCTGAAAATTAAAGCTGGTTCAAATTTGAGATTTTTAAAAAGAAAACTTCATTATAAAAGAAGGGTATTTTCTTGTTAACGTTATTTCTGGAGTTCAGTACATAGTGAAAGCCTAGGCTTCCCATCAAAGATGTGAAGTTTGAGAAATTCTGGAAAAAAAAAAAAGAAATGGGGAAGGGGGGCCTCCAAGTCATCACATTAAAGGTAACTCATCCCCAGGAGGCTGTTGTCCATTCAATGTCCATGTATGTCTTTGTAATTTCACAGGAGCAGGAAAAAATCCTGACTGGCCTACAGAACCTGGGATCAACATTAGAAAAAGACAGAAAAACCTATAATCAATTACATATAGTAAACACATATTTCCAATTATTAAATTACCAAGAAAACAAAATTTAATTACTTTTTAAAAGATGCACATGCAAGTGCCTGGGAGAGACAGTTTCTTGATAGTGGAGAAAACAAGACTTAAAAAAAGATGGGACTCCCTAGAAGAAAGAGAATCCTAACCCTACATTTCCTTCCTAAGCCCTGGCCAAAAGGATTGGATAATATCTAAGCATCACTGAAGTAAGCCTGAACAATAGACATAACGGATCAAAGAAGTCATAATAAAGGCACATTATCTCATAGTGCAGCCTTAATTTTAACTCTAACCCAGTCATATTTTGAGGAGATTTCCAAGAATTACAAGTCCAGTGAACTAATCTTTTACCTCATTGCCTAAGTATGAAGGCTCAGGGAACAGTTAAAATGATTAAATGAGCATTAATTTCCATAACCAGAAACTTATCTACTGACATTAACCCTAGAGGTGAGGGACACATTTTGTTGATCTAATTACCAGTGTTCAGGAAGCAACTGTGCCTGCGATAGGATATCCTGAATGCAACTTAGAGCCATGGTAAATTTACTTGATAAGGATTTTAATCTACTTCCTATCTAAGAGGTCAACTGTAATGAATATTTTAGGCCAGATCCAAAATGATAACGACAGGAATTTTCTAAGATACTAAAAAACATTCTGTTATAATTCTTAGATCCAAGGGATATAACTATGGACATTACAACAAAAGCCCTTTAACATAATTACGACTCAGACACAATGGCAATCACCACAAATCAGGCAGAGTGGCAGGATCAGATATGGGAAAGAAAGATGTATTTAAGGTCTCTGCACTCTAGAGTTTATATTTAACTATCAACTTCATTATACAAGGAGGTTCTTAGGGAATTGAGATAATCAATTCTATATTATCAATCCTGTCTTATGCTGGTAATGTGACCATTCAGGAAATAGGAACTATAAATCCTATCACTGATTTGAGATCTAATACTTTTACTACCATAGCTTGCAGTTTAGTAAATATCTCAGAACATTTAAGAGCAGAAGTACTTTTTAAAATGTCTCATCAAAACTTTGAGACAATATCAATCAAGATTATGTAGACAAAAAGTAATCTATTTTTGACCATCTCTCAGTGCATATATTATAAGAATAATTGAATTCAGATTGGTCATATGCAATTTTTAATTCAAATTCCTATAAAAATGGTTCTAAGGGAGACAAACCATAAGAGACTCTTAATCTCAGGAAACAAACTGAGGGTTGCTGGGGGTTGGAGGGGGAAGGATAGGGTGGGTGGGTTATGGACATTGGGGAGGGTATGTGCTATGGTGAGTGCTTGTGAATTGTGTAAGACTGAGTATTCACAGACCTGTACCCCTGAAGCAAATAATACATTATATGTTAATAAAATAAAATAGTTCTATAATGTATCCTAAAGTGACATATGATCCTGTAATCTCTTATCACATAAATCATCAAATTCAGTTACATTATTAAAGAGTTATAAGTAAAAATGGTTGTTTGTGCCGTAACTGCGACATTTAACATTCTAGGCGTATCAATAAAACAACTGTATAGAACAGAGCAGTTTGCTGTGTACTACTAACAAGTAGGTCAGGTATTCTCAGTATTACAAAAGGAGTATTAGGTGTTATTATAATTTGGAAAAATCGTAACACCAACCTTGGAAAAGCTCTTCATAATCTTGAATTTAACAAATGCATCATTCTCATCATTGCTGTACCTGGTGCTCAAGCTCCAATTTTATTGGTATGGTAGTGACAGCGGTCGCCCCTTTCCTTTTCTTAGATCAAACAACATTAACACTCTGTTCCTATGCTATAATTTATTTGGAAGGAATCCAAACTGGGCCATTGATTAAATTCTACTAGTTGTCAACCTGATGTATTAAATCAATAATATACTATTAATCAGGTTAATTGGAAATATTGAAATGAATACTTTAGATTTCTTTTTGCTGTGTATATTGGAACAAGTATGAACTATAAACACAAATAAATTCAAAGCATCCAACCAGTGACAAACTCATTAGGGTCCAATGCATGAAAACCATGTTTAAAGATTTGACATTACACCTAGCCCCAAATGCCTCTTTGGATACGGTAGATGGATCACGCATCCAGAGAATCCTATTTATATGATTATATGGGTTCATAAATAATGCCAATTAATATAGCAGAATGCAGAGCAGGAAGAATTTCAGTATAAGTGCAACTGGAAGTTGAGCATATATTTCTCATACTGTCCATAGTAGATGGGCATGCCAGTACCTCAAACCTTTTGCAGACCTATAAGAGAGTTAAAAATGATACTTCCTAAAATTAAGGTTGGAAAGAATGGTCATATTAATTAAAATGTATCTATCACAGATGTATAAAGATAAACATAAGACTCCACAAACCAGCAGTGACTAGCATAGTACATTATGAAATGGGAAATAGAGAATACCTAAGCTAACCAAATAGGACAAGCTGAATAGCATACAATCATAGAATGGGAAATACATATATTACACAGGGCTTCACATCATGCTACTTTTGCTAATGTCCTCTGTCATTTGATTGCATAAGAAGATGAATTAGCCTGGTTTCTTCCAGAACTTTTTGAAGGGAGACTATGAATGACTGTTGATGATTTAGTATTACCTAGTCTTTGTTGAAAAGAGTGAGCATTATTCTTGTTGGTGTTAAACATTTTCTAAAAGTGCAAAAATTAAAATAACTTTTACTCCCTACTGAACATTATCATCCTCAAGACAAGGAGGGATCAGTGGGGTTTAGGTGAATAAGAAATTCTTTAATATTATCTATATAATTAAATATAACTTAAATTAGAACAATAAAGTCATGCTTAATACATACTCCTCAACTCAATTCCACCTAATCCTATCCAGCAATTTAAATCATACATTATTCTGTTTTGTTTTGTTTTTTTTAAGATTTTATTTATTTATTTGAGAGAGAGAGAGCACAGAGAGGGGTGGCAGGCAGAGGAGATGCAGGCTCCCCACTGAGCAAGCTCCCCCACCCTGCCGAGACTGGACTCGATCCCAGGACTCTGGGATCATGACCTGAGCTGAAGGCAGACACTATAACCGACTGCCACCCAGGCATCACCATCATTCTGTTTTCAGTAAAATCCTATTATAAAACAATAAAATAATTAATGAAAGGCCAAACTTTCAGTAAGTGCAACCCAAGCTATGGGAGATAAGTATGTTGATATGCTTCTCTTAGATGATTTTGCCCTATGCTCAAGATTACCGACCCTTATAATATTTGAGAATGTTTTAGTGTGTTATTGTTGCTCAAAATATGACAAAGAAAATCCATTTGATAAGGATCCCGGCACACCAACTGCTGATTAGCAAGCAGGTTTGAGTCAAGCCCTTCTAGAGTGACTTAAATATCTGGTTAGGCAAGCATTTGTCTTCTTGAAAGGAGAGTCAGTCAGACTATCGCTATTGCTTTAGAATTAGCCACCCAGTGAGGGTTTGGAACCGATGGCCTCACCACTGGACATTACAAGAAACAAAAGTTTAAGTTGCAAAACTAGTTTTAAAAAGAATAAATTTGACAGATGCCCTGATCTCTCCACTATAGTAGCCAATTGGCTTTAGAGCCAATTGAATTCATGAGCTAATCTTCTAATGTAAGATAAAATACCCACAGGTCTGATTTGTTTTATTATGTGCTGCCAAGAAGCAAAAATATAGTAATGAGAGAACAGAATAGCAATATTTTGGAGGTAGCAACAATGTAGAAGAAAGAGAAGAAAAGAGAATTATCCTCTCTGTTACTGAGCCCAAGGTCCAGTTCGTACAAAAGAATAACCATAGCTAACCAGAAAAGGACGGGAGAACTGTTGTTCTCAAAAGACAACCAACGGTAAGCTAGAGAGAGATAAAGAGATGGAGAAAAGTTTTAATCTATATCAAATAGAAACAAATTTGATACAGAGAAACAGTACTTGCAGTCCGTAGAAGGCTTTGTGAGTGGGAGAGTTTAACACCTGGGTAAGATAGCTGGGTTAGGGGGCACCTGGGTGGCTCAGTGGGTTAAAGCCTCTGCCTTCGGCTCAGGTCATGATCCCAGGGTCCTGGGATTGAGCCCCGCATCAGACTCTCTGCTCAGCGGGGGGACTGCTTCCTCCTCTCTCTCTGCCTGCCTCTCTGCCTACTTCTGATTTCTGTCTGTCAAATAAATAAATAAAAAATCTAAAAAAAAAAAAAAAGATAGCTGGGTTAGAAATTAAGTACAATGTAAGCAACACACTGCTATAGAACAAGTGATTCTCAAACTTTAAGCCACATACAAGTCACCTAGGAAGCTGGCTACAGTGTAGATTCTGGTTCTGGAGGTCTGGCAAAACCCAAGATTTTGCATTTCTTATAAATCCTCCACATGGCGCCAGAGCTGCTGCTTTGTGGAGGATGATTTTGGTAGCAAGACTATAGGCCCAATGACTCATAGGCTTTTACTCTGGAACAAAACCAGGAATGAGGAAGATAGCTCCATCTTTTCTTTGAGGAAGGTGAGCACTAAGCTTAGTAGTCAGAAGACAAATATTAAACTGCCAGGATGTATGCTTGGATATATGTTATTGCTCACGTGTTTCCAAATGATTTGTGAGCTATTTGAGGAGCAAAATCATGTGGAATTTAAAAACATTTTATTAATTTTCAGGAATGTCTATTTGATTCAGTGGAAGTTCTAAATAAATACTTTTTTTAATTGATTCATTAGTATGTGCCTTTTATCTAAGGGGAAAATATATTTGTTCATGTGTGGATTGCATTAGCTAAATAATAAAGCAATCACTGAATTTTAAAACAATTATAACTTAATCATTATTTTGAATTAATATTATGTCACTTTTAGTGATTTGGTTTCATTTTTATATTTGTTATAGCCACTTATCACAATTTTAATTATAGCCAATTTAATTTAATGAAATTTTCCAAATATACTTCATTATTATGCAAAACAGAAATAGTCCTCAGGATAAATTGTACATGGAGGTGGTATAATATATAATCTCATATCTCCAAACATCTGCATATGTGTAGTATTATCATGAAAATCAATCTGTATGTAGCAATTATTTTTCTTATATAAATTCATATAACATTTTTCTATACAGAATTTCTAGTAAACACAATTATTGGTAATACTGAATAATTTACTATTAAGCCAAATAAAATATATGCTATATTATCCACAATCTACAAGGAAGGGTTAAATTATATTGCCTGATCCAATATCTTTTCTTTTGTCCTATTTGTTTGGTGGGATTTTATTCGATTCCATATAATGGAGCAAATATTTACTGCACAACTTATATCAGCAATGCATTTATATACCATGCTCTGGGGATGGAACAGTGAATTAAATAAAGTTCATGGTGTTATTCATGTAAGAATCATATGAAGGCAACAGACTTCTAAGTGCTACAGGGCATAGTATTCTTTGTAAGCAATGCAACAGCAGAGCAAAGTGATACAAAAGTGCAGAGAATTAAAATGATTTGATTCATTACAAATGAAGAGGCTTCAGGAGGGAATTTGTGCACTTGATCAAATGATCTGGACCTTGAAAATTAAATAAGGTGCATGTGAAAAAGGGGGTGCTGAGGGAAAAATAACATCAATTTCATCATCAGTTTGGGCACCTATAACGAAATTTCATTGATTGAGTGGCTTAAAAACCACAGAAATTTATTTCCCATAGTTTTACAGTTTGGAAGTCCTAAATCAGGATATCAGCATAAGGTTCTGGTGGGGACCCCCTTCCAGTTGCAGATTGCTGACTTCTGGTATCCTACATGGTGAAAAAAGGGCAAGAGAACTCTCTGGAGTCCCTTTTATGAGGGTGCTGATCCTATTCAGGAGGCCTCCACCCTATTTACCTAGTTACCTCCCAAAGTCCCCACCAACAATGCCATCAGTTTGGGGTTAGGATTTCAACATATGAAATTGGGGGTGGGGGGATGTGTAAGCATTCAGTCTGTAACAATAAACAAAACAAAGACACGTACATATAGAGTAGGGAGTATTGAAGACAAGCAGCATGGTGGGCCTGGAGGGGGAAAGGCAGCCAGAAGAGAAGTTTAGAAGCACAAAGATAATGACACTTAAAAACAATATCAGTATGGTTCCTGAAAAGATGATAAATGTATCCTGTTTTGGTTAGTAATAAAGAAAGAGTGTCAAATGTATTTATACTGACCATGACTTTTTAATGATTAACTTTTATTACATTTTTAGTCTGATATTTTTATGTAATTATAATATCCACAACCATAAGAAATTGAAAATATCAGAAAGGATTGCGTTTGAGGCAAAGACTAGCATCATATAAAATAGCCCTTATTTTCTTGTTGTACTCATTCAACTTTAAGAGGGGCTTATTACGAATATTTTTTTAAGTTGCAGCATTACTATGTGTGTTAGATGAAGAAATACCAGTAGATTTGATTTCATCAGTTGCATTGATGAACATGGAAATAAGGATTTCTATGAGTCTGATTCTGATCATCCTCAGTTGGGTAAAAGATGGTGGTGGGTGGTCGTTTTAGGGTTGGGTCTAGTACAGAGAGTGACCTGGTATCAGAGCACACTTGATTCAAAGAAGTTGTGGGGTTTAAAATTGTATTGTGTAGATGGAATATAATTTGATCTATGTTGGAAAGGATCAAAGGAAGAAGCTGCACAAGGTTATGACATTAAAGAAAAGTTTCGCAGGGTGCCTGGGTGGCTCAGTTGGTTGAACATCTGACTTTTGGTTTTGGCTCAGGTGGTGATGTCATGGGTTGTGGGATGAGCTCCACATCTGGTTCCATGCTCAGTGGGGAAGCTACTTGAAGATTCTCTCCCTCTGCCCCTCCCCCCTACACACACACTCTTTCTCTCTCTCTCTCTCTCAAATAAGTAAATAAATAAATTAAAAACAAAAACAAAGAAAAATTCCTCAAAAGAGCACTGAAACATACAGGGACAAGAGATGAACAAGAGATGACTGGGAAGCTGAGGCCCTAGAGAGCTAAGATGTCATAACACAGACAAGGGTGCACAGAACAACTGTGACAATTGTAAATTAGAATGTTTTATTGAATAGCACCTTAACTGCGGGCTGAAATGATTGTGCAAAGCTGATTTTTATGAACTCTCTTTGTAAAAAAAAAAAGATTTATTTCTTAGAGCGCGTGCACGTGCACAGGAATGGGGGGAGGGGCAGAGGAAGAGAATCTATCTTCCAGCAGACTGACCCCTGAGCATGGAGCCTGATGTGGGGCTCAAACTCACAGTGCCAAGATCACAACCCAAGCTGAACCAAGAGTTGGACCTTCAGGTGACTGAGCCACCCAGGCGTTCCTATACTCTCTTCTAAGTAAATGATTTGACTACACTGAACGCAGTCACTATCAACTAAGACTTCACTTGAAATCACCCAGGAAAACATCAAAGCAGTGTTGATGCCCATGCCTTATGGCAAATCAATTGAGTCAAAAGTCTCAAGAGAATACTGTCATTTTTAAAAGCTCTTCAGATGATTCTCATATACAGCAGGATTAAAAACTACTAATCCAATTGATGAAGAAGTGGAACCCAAACCAAAAATTCTCAGGAGTTGTAAATAAGAAATTCACCTCCATGATGCATTTGATAAGATGTCTTTAATGATTATTCTATGGTTAAGTGAAAGTTGTGAATTTATTTTTCTACAATATATAAAGAACTCCAAATAGAACAATTAAAAAATAAAAGCAACATAATACAACATTGGGTGATAAATATTCCAGACAGTACAGAAGAAAACCAAATGTCCAATAAAATTATGAAAAGATCCTCAATCTCACTGGTAGTCAAGGCAATGACATTTTACACTGAGCTAACAAAGTTTTGAAAGTCTGTTGATGAAAGGATGGGAAAAGTAAATACACCTATACTGCTAGTTGAATGCAGATTTTTTAAAAAAAGAAAAAAAATTGGTAGAAAACTATGTTAAAATTATGCATGTTATAAAAAAGATCAAACTTGCTTCTGGCAAACGACTTATAGAAATATTTGACACATCTGCCTAGGGTGATCAATTTAAGAATATGTATCCCAGCACCAATTGTAATAGAAAAAATCAAGAAATAACCAAAATTCTTATAAAATAAGATAATAGATATATATTTTGGTGCATTCAAATGAATTAAGTAATTAACAATCATTACATATTTCAATATGGATAAATTTCACATATATGCATGCATGTAGTAGTGTGCATATGTGTATGTGTGTGTGCACCTCGGTGTGTAGCTTTAGTAAATGATTTTTTCAGGGAGTCTTGATACATTAAATGTATAAAATAATTCATGAGAGAGGTATTACCAGCTACTGCACAGTGTCTGACCTGTCAAGGGGCATAAAAATAGGATCAAGAAAGAGTCATAGGACATTGAGGTAACTCTTAACATTTTATTTTTTATTTTTTATTTTCTTTAAGATTTTATTTATTTATTTGAGAGAGAGAGACAATGAGAGAGAGCATGAAAGGAGAGAAGGTCAGAGGAAGAAGCAGATCTCCATGGAGCTGGAGCCTGATGCGGGACTCGATTCCAGGACTCTGAGATCATGAACTGAGCCAAAGGCAGTTGCCTAACCAACTGAGCCACACAGACACCCAACATTTTTTATTTTTTTTGAAAAAAATCTGAAGCACATTTTGAAAAATGTTAAATTTGTATTAGCTGAAGTACCTGTTACTATTATTTTCTATGTTGGGATGTGCATAATAAAACACACTTTAAAACATCAAATTTAAACAGTTCCTGGGGGAAAATTAATGATCAATACCATTCCTGTATTGTAGCAGTAAGTAGCCTGTGGCTTGAACACAATTTTTCTTTGGGGGAAAGGGGACAGTGAGCCCAGCAACACTGAGGTGCCATAGAATGTTAGGATTTCCTATTTTCTTAATTTATTTTTAAGAAGAGAGAGAGAGAAAGGCAGAGAGTGCATAAGTGGGAGGAGAAGAGGGAAAGGGAGAGACAATCTCAAGCAGACTCCTGGCTGAGTGTGGAACCCAGCATAGGCCTTGATCCCATGACCATGAGATCACGACCTGAACCAAAATCAAGAGTCTGGCGTTTAACTGATTGTGCCACCTAGGTGCCCTGTTTCTCTTAAATTTCTGTGATTCATGCCAAAATGAAATTAAATGGGTATTCCTACTGAAATGTGAACTTCTCAGGCTTGGGATTTTTGTCTGTTTTGTTTATTTCTGTATCAACAACAAGTACTTAAACATTGCCTGGCTCATGGTTACTCTCCAAATATTTTCTAGATAAACATTTTTAGTGAGATCATTTTATCTTAATCCCAAAGTCAAGGATTAAATATGATTTTGCACAAGTTATGAATAGTAAAGCAAAAAATAATTAATAAAAGAAATCCCAAACTTAAAGTATTTGCTGTAGCAAGTTTCTTGATGACCAATTATTATTTGAGTCTATTTTTAGGCATAACAACAATCTAGGTACCATCACTGATAAAGAAAATGAATGAACTCTGAAAGGAGTTAGGTTGATGATAAGGATATCCTTAGATGGCCAAAGCTCCAGAGAGTATATGACAATGAGCTGCTTGTTCTGGTTTGAGTCTCTCCCTCTGCCTCTCCCACCCCTTCCCCCAACCCAAAAAAACAAACAAACAAACAAACAAACAAAAAAAACTGAAACAAAAAACTAGCATTATAACACTTGTTTTTTGAAACTTGTTCTTTGATTAGGGTGGTTATTAATTAGGCATCCAAGTCTTTGAGGAGAAAAAATGGGAACTCTTGATTAGCATACCACCAGAAATCCAGTCTTTTACAATCAGAACACTTGGACTTAAAAGAATCCAAGTCGATTCCCAACCAGGGGCACCAGGAACGTATGGTCATTCTGAGTTTGGTCAAGGAAAAGGAGTCACTGCAAACATGAGGGAAATAGAGGACACAGGTTAGGAATTATGGTGTCCCTGAATGTGGAGAAGTGGGGAGAACAAAGGCTGGAACATCGCAATGGGTAGATCAGAACACTGGAGCACTGGAGCTAGAAGACTAAAGAAATCTTGGGCAAAAGTGCACCAAGACTTCTCTAAGGAAGTTTAGGGAAGCATCTGCAAGTCTCTCCAAAGTAGAAAATGGAAATGGAGTAGAAAATTGAAAATTGTGGGTCCAACTTCATTGTCTCTGAACAAAACAGTGTCAGAAGAATAATGCCTTCTTTCTCCCTTCCAGCTTTCAAATTTGCCTCTTATGGCAAATTTCTGGGCCATACCAGAAACGGATTTTTAGAAAAAAAAGTTTCCCATTATGGAAGGAAATGGATGTAATGCTTGTTTAATAATAGAGAGCTCTGCACAACATATAAGCCCCAAACTATACCATCATAAAAATATATGTAACTCAGAAATTAGGCAAGACAGGGGTGTCTGGGTGGCTCAGTAGGGTAAGTGTCTGCCTCTTGGTTTCATCTCAGGTGATGATCTCATGGGTCATAAGATGGAGACCTGTTGTCAGGTTCCATGCTCAGCAGGGAGTCTGCCTGAAGATTATTATCCTCTGTCCCTCCCCCAACTCATGCACACACTGTCTCTCTCAAATAAATAAGTCTTTAAAAAAAAATTAGTTAAGAGTGCCTCCATGGCTCAGTCAGTTGAGTGTCTGACTCATGATTGGAGCTCAGGTCATGTGTGTGCTCAGTGGGGAGTCTACTTGAGATACTTCCTCTATCTCTGCCCCTCCCCTGCTCATGTTCTCTCACTCTAAACTGAATAAATAAATCTTAAAAAAAAAATTAGTCAAGACAAGCAGATGCTTACTAACTTCCTACTGTAATCACATAACTATTCCAGGGCTTCGATAATTACAACTAGAAAAAGGTAGTTGTTATTTTAAATGTCACATGACAATTTTCCCATGAGACTTATTTTTTAGACTTTCTTAGACTTCTTTAACATGACTTTCCTATTAGTGGGTCTTTCCATGAAAATATGTGACAGTGGAGATGCTGGAGGGATACAAAACAAAGCATTTTCTCATAGGGGAAGGTTCATATGTTAATATGGCATTATCCAAATAAAATGGTTGGATTTTTGGAAAAAAAAGCTTAGGTTAAATGGAAGGACTGAATATAGGCTTCCCTAGTGCAAGATGGGAAAAGGCTTTGCTGGAGGTACTCAAAACTAAGTTGCCAAGTGCAGGATGCTGGAGTAAATTCAAAGTCATAATGCTTAGCAGCATTTTATATCTAAGGGCTCTGACTGATCCTAGAGATTAGAGAATAATGATGTTTGCTGGAGACCATTTGGATCATTATATTTTTAATACCAAATAAGCAAAATTTCTAGTCCCAGAAAGAGATTTCCATCCTTTCGAGGGAAAGAAAACAAGAAATAAATAAAAATAAATTAGAGTCCAAGTATGTGGTTAAGGTCTATTTAAATCCAGAGGAAAAATTATAAATCCAAAGAGAAAACTGTTTAGGAAGAATGAACAGACACACTGAATTATAAAAGGGAAGTGAATATGATTCCAACATTGAATTCTAGACCGCCAAATTCACACCTGACCTTAAGCAATGCTTTCCCAGACCCCTCGACCAGCTTTTACTCAGTGTAAATAAAGGACAGAAGAGTGAAGTCTTCTCCTTTTTCTCTAGTGCTTCATGCTGAGGCCTAGTTACTGTTTCCCAAATCCAAATAGTAGAAGTAGTAGAGAGTGTGCAGAGAGCCAGAGGTCTAGGTGGGGTTTATCTTTTGGTCTTGTGTTTATAAGAGAATACCCACCTAAAACCTACATAGTTAGGGGACAGCTAGAATAAACATTTCAATGAAGCACAGAAAAAAGAATCAACATTTTCATATCTGAAAAGGCAGAGAGAAATGTGGAGAGAGGCAGGAGAAAACTGTTCTACTATGTCAATTAGAAGTGGTTCATAATATTTTTTTAATTGAAAAATTATGGTCCAAATACAAGATTCAATTTAAAGTATCAATATTTTCAATGTATTAATCATAAAATTCAACTCTGAAAAAGATGACAAAAAATTAAAAGATAATATTGAGAAAAAAAGGCATTATTCATAAAGTATCAGTGACATAGTATGGAGACAACTACAATTAAAAAATTAATTATAACATGGGACTATGTATGAAAAATACCAATTCTGTAGGTGTTATTTCTTGATTTTCAGATATCAATATATTTTTGTTTTAATTTATATGAATAGGTTAGCTTTTCTGAAAGATTTTGATTCTTTAGTTGATTTAAAAATATTATTTAGGTAGAGAGAGAGAGAAAAAGAGCAAGTGGGGGAGGAATAGAGGGAGAGGAGAGAAAGAATCTTAAGCAGGCTCCACTCCCAGTGCATAGCCCAACAAGGAGCTTGATCTCATCACCCTGAGATCACAGCTGAGCCAAAGTCCAATCAACTGAGGCACTCAGGTGGCCCATAATGCTAAATTTTAAATATATTCCCCCGTCATAAATTACCGCCAGCGGGATATGAAAATCTATAAACAGGTATTTATCAACTATATTAGAAATATATTAGTCCCTTCTCAAGTTATAAACTGTAGATAATGTTTAAAAATTAAACATGGGATTCTAACTGCAACAAAATTCTGATTTCCCTCTAAACTGAGAGGTTTTATTTAACAAATATTTAATGGGTTCGTTTTATGTGCTAATATTACAACAGAATACTGTGACTACAAGAAATATGTCATTGATTTTGATTCTACTTTTTAGGATAATCCATTTAACGTGTGAGATAACTTATAAACAAGTAGTTATAATTCAAAAAGATAATTCTTTGGAGAGTAGAGGTTTTTTTTTTAATTATTTGTGTGTGTGTCTGTGATTCACCAAAAGACATGAATCGAGCTAACCCTAATGTGTTATTTCACACTCTGAACCTAAATTGATCCAGATAATAGTGATTTGATAAGGTTGGTGTTTTTCAGTCTTTTAAAGTAGCAACATGAAAATGCTCCTGTATATGAGACAGTGATTCCATATAGGCACTTGAAATAAAAAGAATTGTCAAAATAGCCAAAAATAATCAGAACACAATATTTTTCAGTAGATATGATAATTGAATTGTTTAGTATAAATGTTTGATTTTATATTTAGAACACAAAGAATTGCATAAAATATAATCACAATTTACTACACTGTTAGAAGCAGTCAACCAATAAATTCACCTAATGCTAGTTTGTACTTTTGGTTGAAGTTTATTGCTCTTTTGATCAAATTTGGTTTGGAAAGGAAAGAAACTAATAGCAATAACATTAATTGGATAACTACTAATTATTGTGAAAATGAAAATTACATTGTCTCCTTTTAACTTTGAAAGATCTGTGATATCAAATTATCCTAAAGAGCACATCTAAATGTGAGATTTCTAAAGAATGCACTTTTCCAACTGCTCAAAGTTTTCCAACAATCTTGGTGTGCTAATTATCTAATTAACTGGGATAGACAGTCCAATTATAATTCTGAGGTTCACTGTGGAAGTATAATTATTTTTGTAATCATTAACTTGGCTTAATCACCTTTAACACTAGTTTTGTAGGTCCTCAACTAATTAGTTTTACCAGCTAATTACTGAATATAAAGAAATTTGATTTTCATTAAGATCTGATAATACTTATTGTCATCTGGGTAGGAATGTGAGGACATTGTGTACATAACACTAGATAAAGTTCACTAAAGGTCAGGTTTTGTTGAACTCAGAAATACTACAGTATAATTGATTTATAGGAACACATATAGATGCACAGCAAGTAGCCCATCATTAGTTTTTAACAGAATCTTTGATTTTAGCTACCTGTAAATTCCTCTTCCATAAAAATTAAGTAATGTTGAAAAGGTCAATTTCAGTTGCAGCTTTAACTAAAATGACTTTTTAAATTAAACTTTTAATAGAAAAAAGATAATGAGGAAAAAAATAATACTTTATTTGGAAGGCAGTATAATTTTTCTCACCCTCTGTTTATTTTATTTATTTTAAGGCTTTCTTTTATTTCAGTGCCTTACTTCTTTTCCCTAAATTTTTTAATTTCTATTTTTCCACTTTCAAGGCAATATGCAATATCCTTACCTTCTAATACTAGTTATCACCATTTCTCTTTGCAGTGTGATACTCACTTTGAAAAGTCAGATCCTGAAAGTCATTTACATTGGCAAACTATATTCATTATAAATTCTGGAACGAAGTTCAATAGATATTTGTTCCCTTTGGATTATTTTTTGGATGTAATACACTGATTTGGTCCCAAAAGATGAAACAAAATATTTACATATTTATGAAAAATAAGTAGTCAAATATCTGAAATTATGCATATGAATACCCAATGGCACATACAATATAATTTAAATTTGTAACTTTAGAGATGTTGCCATCTGTCTTACAAACAGCAAGAGACCAGCCTAAAATATCTCTAATGTAATTCATTTTGACTAAATTTTATTGTTTGTATATTAAAATATAAAATATTTCACATACATTGACCAAACCATAAAGGAATAAAAAATGTATCACCTATGCTTTTCTTATCTTTGTTTTAAACAGATTAAAGAAACATTTTTATGAAGAAGAGTTTAAGAAATACTGTATGTATTTACTAACGTCAAACAGTAAGAAGTCAGAATAATTCACAACTTGTAAGTGTCACATACAAATAAGAACTAGCAATATTTAAACTACCACTGCTTGTAGGCTCTGTTTCTCCCATTTATTTTTTTCACCAGGCATGGAGTTGGATACCCAGAAAAAATATATATAAATTTTGCTTATAATGAAATGGCATTAAGCCCTGCAAATTTGTGTTAGTTCTCTCTGAATCTCATTGCACTTCTGCTGTGTTTATTGCTTCTCACTCTGAACAACCTTAGAGGACAGAAGAAAATTCATTGCCTCTTCCTTTAAGAAGAATTGTCATCTTGTAAGTGAAACTAAATACAAGAAAAATTACCTAAATTAGTAATTGAGAAGGTGCACAGTCCATATTCATTAACTCAAATGCTAGACACACAAAACTGTTGGCAATTCATATAAATTATATGCAATTTACATATTTTGAGTAATTTTTCTCTTCTACATATTACAATTTACCTTAATTCACAGTAAAATAATTTGAAGACCAGAAAACATTGGAAATACCTTCCTCCTTGGAATTAATTATTATATAGTTGCCCTCTCAATTGATGTGACATACAAAAAAAGAGTCACAAATTGCTTTGGGAACACATAGGTAATAAAGTGAAAGAGGTAATATATGCTTATGGGACAGAATTTCAAAAAGATTGAAAGGTATATCAATACAGTAAAATTATGAACACTTTAGTTGCTCAGCCGTCCTATTTTCCTATCAAATGTCAACCATTATCTTTAGCACTTAATTACTATTTTTTTTCAGATAGGAAGCATATTTTATTTATTTAAAAACATGGTAGCATATAGTACCCATTTGCATTTTGCTTTTTCAGTTAAAAGTATTATTTTCCATAAATAATTTTCAGTAGCTACAGAATAGCCATTTGGAAATTCTGCAAGTATACATGTTTGATATTCTTAATACTGGATATATCTTAGTGTCCTGCTTTGGAGAATATTTTACTAAATATTATTCCTAGGTCATGTCACACATGTCCAAAATATCTATATGAAAAACTATATATGAATAATTGCACCAAGGAATAGGTAGTATTGATGTCACAAATACTTCACCTTCTCCTGTATCTATGCCCTTTTATGTGTGACTTTCAAATTAATCTTGATAAAGACATGTAGCTTTATTTCCCCACACCTTGCTTCTGAGTGTAGCCAATGGACTGGCTGTGGACCCGTGCAGTGTTTGAGAGAAGGGTGTAAAGAGAGGCTTGAAAGACTTTCACAACTTGGCTTGCTCGCTCTGGCACCTCTGCTTTCACCACGAAAACATGTCGCCAGGAAACTGTTGCAGTGAGGTCATCGATACCTGAAAGAGAGCCAGGTAACCCCCACTAACAGCAAGCCAACACGTGTCTATTCCCAGAAATGCACTGGAGGCCCTACAAGACTGGAAAAACTAATCTGCCTAGATCACTGGTTCACAGTTTTGGGAGTTCAAAACTAACTGTGTTTAAGCCATTGGATTTGGGATGTTTGTTTTGCAGCATTATTATGGTAATAGATAACTGATATAAATGTGTCTGTTTTTCATGTTAATAGATATTATAATATGAATAAGAATAGTACCAGATTTTATTCTAACGAGTAATGAATGAGAGAGCAAAGCAGTATGCCAATAATTCATTATTCTTTGCCAACTGGATAGATGACAATACTTTCCTTTATAGTTTTTATTTCACATAGCATAAGTGAGATCTTTGTGCAAAATTATAAAGTATTGACAGTTCAACTGAAGGACCCTATGTTCCTTTCTTTTACATCTCCCAAATTTGGTGTTTTTATTACATCCAAATATAAATTATTCAGATAAAAATACAAGATTAATTTTGGTGGTGTTTTTTAGACACAACTATTATCATTTTCTTTCATTTAAAATTACTGTACTCTTTTTAAAAAATATTTAATTCATTTATTTGAGAAAGAGTGCGTGTGGGTGCTGAGGGGCAAAGGGAGCCTGAGAAGCAGACTTCCCATTAAGCAGGGAGCCCAATGCTAGCTTGATCCAAGGACCCTGAGATCACGACCTGAGCTGAAGGCAGATTGCTTAACTGAATGGACCACCCAGGCACCCAAAATTCCTGTACTCTAGTGTTTTTAGAAATGTCTCTTTATATTACATACAAATATTTTTCATCTAGTCTACAATTTAAGTGATGACTTTAGACCAATAATCACATTTTGAGTATGGATATATCTTGATATATTCAACATACTTTGTGTACTTTCTAATTATCTATGTCTACTTTTTTTTTTTTTTTAAGATTTATTTACTCTATGGGGGGAGAGAAAGAGAGAGAGCAAGAGAGCATGAGTGGAGGGAAGGTTTGAGGGAGAATCCTTAAACAGACTCCCTTAGGAACAAGGAGCCTGATAAGGGCTTGATCCCAGGATGCCAAGATCATGACCTGTGACTCAATCAAGAGTTGGCCACACAACCCACTGAGTGACCCAGGTACCCCTATCTATGTCTATTTTCTAATTTTTGAAATTATTTGTTACAGTGTTATTTTTCCTCCATTTTGAAGTAAACTTCTACTCTTTTAGTATATACATTAAGCATTTAAAGAAATTTATGTGTAATAAATCAATTTTACTAAAAAAAACAGAAAATTCTTTAACTTTGATCATTTCTCTTTGCTCATATATATATTAATATCATCCAGTATTTTACTGTTGGGTCCCCCAATAATGGGCCCATGGTCAAAGGAGCGAGACTGATAAAAAGAGAAGGTCAAGCAAAGCTTTATTTTGCACCAAGCATCAAGAATCAAACTGACTGGCTGGGGCCACACCTCCTACAGAGAGGGTGACCCCTCCCAGCCTCACAGACTGACTTTTATAGAGCAAAGGCCATGTGGTTGGGCCTGGCCACACACAGGTGGCCAATGAGATTGTAACACACAGAGAAAGCTGCACAGTCATGCTAGGTCCCACACGGGTGGCCAATTGAATTACAATTCACCCCATAGTAGCTATTTGAACTAGCCTATCACCTTGGTCAGAATTGGCGCCCAAAAGGTGGGGCCCACACTCCTTGGTAGCTAAGGAGACAGTACCTGCACTTTACTGATTGGATGTCTCCACCTGACCTGACTCATCCCTGCATTCGAGCTGTTATCTCCACCTGACCTGACCCACCCTTGTATTTGGGCTTTGTTATCTGGGACTGGTTTCCCAAACTTGCTTTTAAGTAAGTTCCCATGGGGGGGCAGGGTCAATTTAAATTTTACTGCATAAACAACAAAATGGCTGTTCAACCGGGGTGGGGCCGCTCTGGCTGAATAGGCCCTTACATTACTAATTCTCCAAATGAAATTTACCATCATTATCTTTATGTAGTCAAAATTTGCTTAGGTTTATGTACAAGGTTATCAATTTTTTTTTAATTTTATTTATTTATTTGACAGACAGAGATCACAAGCAGGTAGAGAGGCAGGCAGAGAGAGAGGAGGAAGCAGGCTCCCTGCCCATCAGTGAGCCCGACGCGGGGCTCAATCCCAGGACCCTGGGATCATGACCTGAGCCAAAGGCAGAGGCTTTAACCCACTGAACCACCCAGGCACCCCTATAGTTATCAATTTTTTATCAACTTTTACATCTCAGAACTTTTTTAATGGCACAATATTTCTCTTTTCTAAAATACCACCTTGAGAATTTCCTTAATGAAGTCTGCCTACAATAAAATGTCTTAATGCTTTTTTTTGGCAAAGGATTTGACTTTGCTTAATTCAAAAAGACGAGGACACAATACTAGGTTGACAGTTACTTTCCGGGTACTCTAAATACCTTCTATATACCATAAAAAACTATTGTTAGAGAACATTTATGTTGCTAGAATAGAAAATGGGTGAAACTTCTTGGGGGATAAAATTCACATCTACAAACAAGGTAACACAAATAAATGAAATATCCAACAAGTATGCTACTTCTGGGAGTAATGAAATCTCTTTTCTTGGAAGTAAATATATTGATCTTGGATAACTACTGTAAGAGGAGATTTTTATTAAATTAACGTGATGTTGAACTTAAAGACTTACAGGTTTTTCCCCCTTAAGTTTAGCTATTACTAATACTTAGGCTTATAACATGAAGCAATAGATAAAGAATATTTTATTTTGTTTTGCTTTCCTTTGGAGATTTGTAGTATGGGGAAACCAGGAAAAGTGTGACCCTTGGGTGATGACAGACTTAAAAGAATCTACTGTCAACGTAATCTTATCTCTTAACCTCTCTGAGATGCTTTTTTTTTTTTTTTTTTTGGTAGGATGGATGTTAGCATTCGAGGAACTAAAGAATATAAATATCTAATGCAGCACTTGTGACATCACTGGTTTCGCTTCCATTCCTTTTTTCTTTTTACTTGTGTAACACAAAAAATGTATAAACCTTAGTGCTGTTCTTTCAATTTCACTCATTTCTACCTCTGTTGTCTGATATAATTTAGAATAGGTAAGTAATTTAAATGTTGGCACTTAATTGAAGTTATGTTACATGTATATACATATGTGTGTGTATAAAATACAGCATACAATGTGTTATATATTATACATTGTTATATTCATTTAAATCATATATTATATGACATTACTGTACATGAGTTTAATCCATGTTGTATTCCTGAATTAAATTTACATGCATACTTGCCTCTAGACCAGGTAGAAAAATAATTAAGGTTAATGACTCTGTGTTTATAAATATTTCCATTTTCCTAACAAAATAATGGACTCATCTTTTTGTGGGCAGGGATGGCAATTATTCTGGGAAACAAGACCTGGAAAATGTGTCTAAGAAGGGACTTAATACTGTCTGGCACGAGAAGGGTTAGCAGTTGATAGCAGTTGCATAGGGCACAATAATGGAGCTGTACTTTGTCCCAGGAGGTTTGCCTGGGGCAAGATACTTAACATTTCTAAGTTTTAGTTTCTTTAACCCTTCTTCATGATTCTTTTGCAGTAATGCACCCAAGTCCTCAATAAATGATAGTTATCATTTTAGATATCAAATTATAGCTTAGACAATAGATTTTAGGGTTATATATATCTATGTTAAATTTTGTGCTGAAGGGGTGCCTGGCTGGCTCAGTGGGTTAAAGCCTCTGCCTTCGGCTCAGGTCATGATCCCAGGGTCCTGGATTCGAGCCCCACATCGGGCTCTCTGCTCCACGGGAGCCTGCTTCCTCCTCTCTCTCTCTCTCTGCCTGCCTTTCTGCCTACTTGTGATCTCTGTCTGTCAAATAAATAAATAAAATCTTAAAAAAAAAGAATTTTGTGCTGAAGCTTAATGCTCTGTGAATCTGGGGCTGTTAACTTAATTTCTCATCTGAACTTGATTTAAGTTTTAAGGAATAGATGTGGAAAGATGAGGAGTGTCAAATATATGTATGTAGAATTGCAGTTGTTGTAATTTACTTTCTGTAAGTGGTGGTTTTATAAACCAAACAATAAGCACCGCAAAAACAAACTAACAAGGGGGCATGTTGGTGGCTTAGTCAGTTAAGCATCTGACTCTGAATCTCAGCTCAAGTCTTGATCTTAGGGTCACAAGTTCATGCCCCATGTTGGACTTCACACTGTAGAAGAAGTGACATTTCACTAAGTAGGTCAATAAGTTTTAACATGCCTTTACTATGAGATAAAATTTCATGTCTATAGGAAATGGTATTGTACCTTTTGGTTAATAAAGAATAAAACAATTTGAAGCATCTTTAATAAAAGCAAATAAAACTATCAAGTCAGGTCCTCCAATGCAATAAACCCAGTTCAAATTAAGTAGCTTCCAGCAGATTGCATCACTTTATAGCTTCCCGCCCCCCATATTTTCTCTACATTTGCAAATTTTTACATTTGGACTAAATTAAAACATTCATCTAAACTTTTATTTCCTTTTAGTGTTAATTAATATTGCTCTGTGCTCTCTGAACTATTTTCTAGCTCAAAAGATTCTCATAATCTTTTATTGATCCTATGTACTCTGCAGCCTTTTGTAATAAGTTTCTACTTCATAAATAGCAAAATGAGTTTATGGCACATATTATGAGTCATATACGCTTAAAAAATTCAAGAAAATCTCTGAAAACGAAATAAGTTTTTACAATGTGAGGAAGTAGAAATGATCTACCCAAATAGAAGGGCCATTACATTTTTTAGTTTCTATGTTTTTGTTTTGTTTTTTTTTCCCCTCAAAACATACTCCCTAGCTACTTCATATTCTCCCAGAGAAGCTGCAAAACATCAAAATATCTGAAGTCCATTCCATTTATTGAATCATAATTGCTGAGGATAGAACTAGATTTGAGTTTAATGAAAAAAATCTTCTCATCTGATTATTCAATACTATTAAACAACATATTAAAGTCAATCTTGGTCACAGTTGCCAAACTGTGGAAAGAGCTAAGATGCCCTTCAACAGATGAATGGATAAAGAAGATATGGTCCATATATACAATGGAATATTATGCCTCCATCAGAAAGGATGAATACCCAACTTTTGTATCAACGTGGATGGGACTGGAAGAGATTATGCTGAGTGAAACAAGTCAAGGAGAGAGAGTCAATTATCATATGGTTTCACTTACTTGTGGAGCATAAGGAATAACACAGAGGACACTGGGAAATGGAAAGAAGTGAGTTGGAGGAAATTGGAGGGGGAGACAACCCATGAGAGAGTGTGGACTCTGAGAAACAAACTGAGGGTTTTGGAGGTGAGAGGGGTGGGGGCTTGGGTGAGCCTGGTGGTGGGTATTAAGGAGGACACGTATTGCATGGAGCACTGGGTATGATGCATTAAACAATGAATCTTGGAACACTGAAAACTAGAATCAAGTTAAAAAAAAAAGTCAATCTTATATTTTTGTTTACCGACTTATGTTAGTTTTCCATTTAAATGTTAGTTTTAAAACTAACTTATGTTAGTTTTCCATTTAAATGTTGTCTTATTTATTTATTTATTTATAAAGATTTTATTTATTTATTTGACAGAGATCACAAGTAGGCAGAGAGGTAGGCAGAGAGGGGGAGGAAGCACGCTCCCTGCTGAGCAGAGAGCCCAATGTGGGGCTAGATCCCAGGACCCTGGGATCATGACCTGAGCCGAAGGCAGAGGCTTTAACCCACTGAGCCACCCAGGAGCCCCTAAATGTTGTCTTTTAGAAAACACTTGCATAACTCACTGTTATAGAATTAGTTTTCACTTCTATGTATGTACCATTATTTTTGAACTACTTAATTAAGTCCCCAGTCCTGATGATAAAAAAAAATATGTTGATTAATTCATTGTGAAGGTTAGCTTACACATTGATAATCTTAAGAACATGATGATGTTTCATGTTATGAAAAGTCATTCATGGTTACAAGTAAAGAGGTCATGATGTGTCAATTAGAAGTATATGTTAACATAACTTTTCATTATAATATAACTTTTTATTATAATAGTGATTTTATTTATCATTTGTAGTGTTTACTGAATGATATATCCACTGTAGGAAATAACACACAATACAAATCACAAAGAAATATAACTTATTCTACTTTCTAGACAATGTCTCGTAAATATAGGGATAATTTTTTTTTAATCACTAATGGGTCAATATTCTACTGTTAATATGTATCATGAAATAAAAAAATACTTGTTTTTAAAATCATTCCTTTATGCCATAACTGAAACAAAACTAAATGACCTATGATTCACATAAGAGTCGTTTCAAAAAAGAGAATTAGAAACAAATATAAGATGGAGAGCATTTGAATAAATAATAGCTACCCTTGGATTAGAAAAACATTTGAGTCAAAAAATTATAAACATTACTGAGATACAGGCAAGCTTGAGGAAAAACAAACAAAAAAAGAGCTATACACTTATACATACCCTAGTACAATTTCTGAAATCTAAGTATTAAAAGAAAAGGAAAGGAAATCTTTTTAAGTTTCTTGAGAGACAAGTCACTGAGAAAGTAAATATTCAAATGCATTAAATTTCTCATATCTAACACTGGGAGCTGAAGAATATATGGAAAGACTCCTCTACCCTGGAATCATATATCAAGTTAACATAGCATTATTTTTTTTTTTAATTTTTATTTATTCATTTGACAGACAGAGATCACAAGTAGGCAGAGAGGCAGGCAGAGAGAGAGAGGAGGAAGCAGGCTCCCTGCCGAGCAGGGAGCCCGATGCGGGGCTAGATCCCAGGACCCCGAGATCATGACCTGAGCCGAAGGCAGAGGTTTAACCCACTGGGCCACCCAGGTGCCCCAACATAGCATTATTTTTTAGCAGATATTTCACTTCTTAGGATTGAAAAAAAAATTTTGTAGCAATGTAAGAATTCAAACTCTTTATCAAGATGCAACTCACAGAAAATATTTGACAGAGGACTTTACCACAAAATAAACTCAATGACAAAAACAGACATTGATGTAAAAAACAATGAGGAGAAAGTTAGGAGTTGTGACCTTACAACAATGAATAAAAAGGTTAATATGGGCACCACACTACTGAATTCAAAAATTCAAAGCTGGGTGTGAGTCTACAAAAACCTATATCATTTTAATGTTTGTAACAAGGATTAAAATGTTAAAACACTGCTTTAAAAATATAGAAAGTATTTCTTCACAAAATAAGGCCTCTGTCAGAATTCTTTATATTACTTTTATTAGAGTTTACAGTTTATACATTTATTTTCCTCCTTCTTTTGTCATGAGGATTAAAAGTACTAAATGAGGATTTGCTAATCTGAGAAAAGAATAGCAAATGTTATCCAGGAGAGATTTCTAAACATGCAATTTTTTTGAGGAGAAATTTTGTATTTAATATAGATTTTTCAGTATAAGAAAACTTTCAGAAAAAAAAATCAAAATGCAAAATAAGTAAAAGTCAGAACTACCTTCTATACCTAAACTAAATTCCGTTTCTTTTCTATTGTAGCTGCTTTTTGAAATCATATCCCTTTAGTGACTGGTCACAAAGCCTTTTTTTTTTTTTTTTTGGTCCTTTTCATATCTTTTACCTTGGGTATTTTTTAAAAAATAATAATCCTTACATAGGTGGATCTTTCTTCTTCCTTCTTCAGTGTTTATTAGGATGGATGTTCTGTTCTGTTTTATACTCTCTCCCAGGCACTCTGAACCACATAAAACATTTTTTTTTTACTTCTCATGAGATATGTTAAATCTAACAATGTCTTTTCACTTTTTCTCAGCCCTTAGGTCCCATTTTGTTGTTGTTTTTGTTTAATTTTCTTTTTAAAAATTTGTTTTTCTTTCCTTCAGTTAGAAGACGAAGGAAAAGAACATGAAGGAGGTGAAAGAGGTGGAGGAGGAAAAGGAAAAAAAGAAAGAAGGAAGGAAAATGTACATAAATTCTCAACAGAATCTTAGGAACAAAATTTTTTGGGTTCAAGAATTTTTCTTTTAACTTCATGTTCTTCACAACGGAATAAAACCCAGTCACTCAAGGACTAAGCTTTGAGTTATGGTGGAGTATATGTCTTTTTGTTTCAAATTTCTTCTCCACTTCCCACATGTAATCAGTCACCAAAACCTGTGAATATCATCAATCCCATTGTAACTCCTTCTTGGAAAAAGAGACATCATCTAAAAACACTTTGATCTTATTCTTTTCTCTAGGTTATTTACAAGGAAAACTCTATTCTATAATAACTGATCTATCTCATAGACTTGCCCTTATAAAATTGGTTCCCTTTTAAAATCTCCCATAAGCCTTGATGAGTTATGAAATAATTTGCAAATACCTCAGCACCTCATTCTAAGACTTCCATTAAGTATCCTTACTTTTCTTGAGGATAGTCACTATTTCTTGCGTTTTATGACATTTCCTCACATAACTTGAATGATATATATTCTCATAGGTTTTTATAATCCATTGGTTTAATGTACTATAAACAAGTTACTATTAATTTTTATCATTTGGTTTAATATATTGAGGCAATTCCAGACATTGCCTTCTATACCTTCTTCCTCTACTTGTAACATCATGGACACTATGGTTTGTTATTTTATTTCATCAAATGTGAAAAAAATATGTTACATATATTAAGGAACAATTTTAAGTTTCCTCTTTCATTGTGAGACATAATATGTTTTTTTTTTAAAGATTTTATTTATTTATTTGAGAGAGAGACAGTGAGAGAGAGCATGAGAGGGGAGAAAGTCAGAGGGAGAAGCAGACTCTCCAAGGAGCGGGGAGCCCGACGCAGGACTCGATCCCAGGACTCCTGGATCATGACCCGAGCTGAAGGCAGTCGCTTAACCAACTAAGCCACCCAGGTGCCCAAGACATAATATGTTGATTAAATACATAGTTGATGAGGTTGACATCACTGTCATTTGAAAATAATATGTCAAGCAAAATAAGTCAGTCACTGAAAGACAAATGACATATGATTGCACTCATATTTGGAATTTAAGAAACAAAACATAGAGGAGGAAGAAAGAAAGAGAGAGGCAAACCAAAAAAACAGTCTTAACTATGGAGAACAAACTGATGGTTACCAGAGGGAAGATGAGTGGGGGGATGGGTTAAATAGGTGGTGGGGATTAAGGGGAGAACTTGTGATAAGCATGGGTGCTGTATAGAAGTGCTGAATTGCTGAACTGTATACATAAAACCAATATTACACTGTATGTTAACTAACTGGAATTTAAATAAAAACTTTAAAAAGAATTTTTTAAATCTAATTTTTTAAAAACTTCTAATTTTTTAAAAGAATAAAATAGATAAGTTTACATGTCTCTTTTAATATTATTTAGCCATTTTTCCATCTATCTACCTGTCATTAGTTGAGTTTAGGCCCTCAAAAAAAGATATGTTGAAATCCTAACCACCCTCTCCCCCAGTACCTCAGAATGTAACCTTCTTGAACTGAGGTCTATACAGAGATAGTAAGTTAAAATGAAGTCATTAGGTGGGCCCTAAATATGCCTGGATCTTATTAAAAAGGGAGAAACATGGACACAGAGGCAACCATGTACAGAGGGAAGACGACATGAAGAGATACAGGGAGAACACCATAGAAAGTTGTAAGGTATTAGTGACACTGTCTACAAGCCAAGGAACACAAGGTAAACCACCAAATGCTAGGAGAAAGTTATGGAACAAATTTTTCCTCACAGCCCTCAAAAGAACCAACTCTGCCAAACTTTTGACTGCAGAATTCTAGACTCCAGAGATGTTAAACAGTAATTTTTCTGTTAAGCCACCTAGTTAGTGGTAATTTGTTACATCAGCCCTATGAAATTATGTATCTAGATCTCATCTATGTCTCTATTTACCTAACAGCTATCCATTTCAGTTGCATTACTGCATTACAAATCTATCAGTCCCGTTTTATTAAAAAAGGAGGGGGGCAACAAAAGTTTTTTGTAGCTATACTTGTAACACCAGCTACATGTAAATTATTTCATAGACATATTCAATTTTCAGTAATAATGTCCCATGTCCAGGTTGCTAATAGTCCACACGGTTGGGACTAACTATGTATATATATGTATATACATATACATAGCTCTTGTTTAATCACAGTTGTTATGCAAAATAGCACCTCTTGGATTATGTGGGTACAGTTGGGTTTTCAACCTCAATTCAAGTTGTTTCAGGATAAGACCTCATCAAATGTTCTTTGTGTGAGTCATGAATGTCTGATAATACTCTCCTTTACTTCAAGGTAATTCTAGTGTGGAGCCTTCCATATGCTTTATTGCCCCTGAAAGCCCCTGAATCTTGATCAGAGCAATCTTGCGCTACAGCAGTACTTCATAAACAATTCTGAGGCTCAGAGATTGGAGAACTCAGTTCTATTCTCTCAAGAATCTAATGTGTAAATTATTCCACCTATACCCTAGTGATTTGCTCAGAATATTAAAGTACCTAGCAATATTTGGTAGATAACACAAAGAAAATAAATCTTATTACCCTCATATTTCAGGACAATGAGTGCCTATCGTGGGGGCCAGTGGGAAGCCCCACAAAATGCACCACAATGGCATATTGATTATTTTGAATCAAAGTTACTTGATAAACAGCCAGCGAAGGACACTCAGAACTTCCTCTGAAAAACAGTAAAAAAAAAAACCTCCCACATTGAAAGGTACCCTCCCAGTACTAAGAAGTAAAAAGCCAACTTCTCACCAGAGAGAAGAAATTTAGAGCCAAGAAAGCTGTGTAAACACCTTGTTACTTTCTTGCTAATCTACTACCTCAGCCCAAATTATGCTTAGAATTCCTTACTAATTAAAGCTCCCAAACATCTGCCTTCTTTATCCTGTCAATTCTTCACAAATTTATTATCTCTTTGTCTAAAAAGTATAAAAACTGCCTGCCTTAGTCATTTGTTTGAATCTCAATTTCATTATTGGGCCTCTGTTGCATATAATAAAATTGCTTGGTTTGTTTTTTTCTCCTGTTAATGTGTCTCATGTAGATTTAATTCTTAGTCCTGCTGGAAGACTTTGAAGGGAAGAGGGAGGATTTTTCCTTCTGTATTCAAAGGTAATTTACAAAACTATTTATATGGATGTATACATATGCACAAAGGTACACACACACACACATGCATACATGCATGAGTTCAAACACATTGGATTTTGAAAAGACGATAATATGGCATTTATTAAAGTGATATGATCTAATTGGATGATATTTGTGGAGGCAATCATGAAGTCAAATATTTCAAAAATGTCAGTTCATGTAGATGACATTTGCTCAAATCAAGTCTTCCAATAAACTCCCAGGCAACATTTATTTTGTTCAGTGTGACAACTCTGGAAAAATATCATAAGTTAATACTGACAGTATCAATTAAAGAGAGTGATGTTGTCGTTGGAACACAAAAATTGGTGATAAGTTATAAAGTAAGTGATGAGTATTATGGAGGGCATGTACTATAAGGAGAACTGGGTGTGGTGCATAAACAGTGAATTCTGGAACACTGAAAAGAAATTTTAAAAAATTTAAAAATTTCAAAAAATTCAAAAAATTAAGAAGAAATATATAAAAAATAAATGATGACAATGTAAAGATGTATAGCATTGGGGATATGGTAAATAATATTGTAATAATTTGGTATGATGACATATAGCAACTAGACTTAATGTGGTGATCATTTCCTACTATATATAAATGTTGAATCTTTCTGTTGACATCTGAAACTACACTTCAATTAAAAAAAAGAAAAACAGGGGCTCCTGGGGGGCTCAGTGGGTTAAGCCTCTGCCTTTGGCTCAGGTCATGATCTCAGGGTCCTGGGATCGAGCCCCACATTGGGCTCTCTGCTCAGCAGGAAACCTGCTTCCCTCGTCTCTCTCTGTCTGCCTGCTGCTCTGCCTACTTGTGATCTCTGTCTGTCAAATAAATAAAATCTTTAAAAAAAAAAAAGAAAAACAAAAATAAAATATTATAAAGGGAAAAATTTTTTATATGTAACATGAATCTACCTTGCTGAATAAATTTGTGATTATTTGTTAAGATTGTTGTTGTTTTTTTTTAATATATTTTTTAAAAATTAAATGTTGGCAATAGTGTGAAATATCCACAATCTTCCAAGACCAGAAAAACCACATCTGGTTGAAGAATGTTAGTACTGTGAGAAAAATTAATGTAACATAAAAAATGATCCAATATATGTCTTTTCAAAGTAGAAGCACTACAGTTCAAATATTACCTCACCGCTTCCATGTAGTAATTAGGCAAATAGGATTAATAACAAAGTACAGATTTCTCCCACACCTGACATCAAAATGTCCAATTATAAAGAAGTTGTATTGGAATGTTGAATAAGACTATAAAAGTGGAATACTATAGCTTTTTTCATTTAAATTATCATAATTCAATTATTTCTAACAGTTCATGTTTATTCTGCCAGTCTCTTTCCTATTAATTATATACTGGCCTGCAGTGTGTGTTTTTTCCACAAAATGGAAAACCTGTAAATATTTTAGTGATCAAATATTAATGGATGAAACTTAATGAGTGAATGTCGGAATCAAGTCTGATAATCAAAGGGATTTCATGTACATTATGTGAGTTTTTGTTATTCTATTATTTACATCGTTATTATTTTTAAGCACCCCATGAGGGATATACTACACTCTCAGCATTATAAAATAAAATAATAAAATAAAATAAAATTGTCCTGTATATCAAGTTGTTCTATATTTACATATATGTTTAGATGATAATGCTCAATACTTAATACTTAAATGATGTCCAAATAAACATTAAGAATTTTTTTCTTTTTAAATTTGGCTTATTATTATGTATAGGCCAATTTTTGTCTGCTTTTTTTTCTCTTATATTCCACTAGGACACCTCAACATTTTTTCTTTAAGTATGTGGTTAACTGAGCAATGCATACAATAAGGAAGGCCAACTGTTCTGGGAAATTCAAAGCATCAGTTTGATAATTGTTACCTTTTTTTCTTGTTTTTATTTTTGTCATTTGTACAGATGATAAAAGAGCATGCAGCCAAAAAATGGAAGGGAATAAAAGGACTATAGAGGCTTGTCAGAGAGTTACATAATAGTTTTAATTCTGTTGTTTTTCTGAATTTTTGCTTATGCTGTTTGCAAGTACAGAAATCTTGTAATTAGAATTATCACTGTATAAAAGCATTGTTTATTACCTAATTTTGTTTGTATATTAAATCACTCTTCTTGAAGTGGGCCCTACAAATTGCATAGCTGTCAGGCCTTGCAAACCCAAGTTTCTCCTTCGGACACCTTTAAAGATGTGCCCCCATGGAGGACTAGGGTCTTTATGTTGTCCAATCTGAAGGCTCATGACCTGGTTTTTCACTGCATGATGAAACCTAGAACATGGCCCTTCACTTCAACCTCAGTCTCTATTTTGCCTATATTTCTTTTGCACACTATTCATGGATCAGAATTTCTTTACCATTATTCCATCCATGGGGAAGTTCTCTCAGCCATGTACACACTTAGCTGGGAAATGGTGGTCTCTTGTAGACTGAACCAAGCTTTGAGGACTTCTTTCACTGTGACAAATTTTTGACTTAAAGGAGTCTACAATTTAGGTTAAAAACTTCCATGGAAGAAAGGATATATTATCTTCAAGTCTATATTTTAAGGTTTGGAGACACTATCTCAAGTATCCTTAACATCTGTAACACGCTGGACTTGAAAGTGACAGAGCATGTCACTTCTGGAAGAGTTCTGTGTTTATCATTTTATTAACTATCCACACAAAAATATTGTGTGAAAGCTTGATTTCTAATTCTGATTCACAACATGGTTGCATATTGGGAATGCTTTATTTCAATCTACTGATCAGTGGAATCTGGCAATAGTAGAAAAGGAAGCAATCACAGCAGTGCTTCCAAGAGCGCCGGAAACATCTGATGGGGACGTGAGGTGGTGGACACAAGAAGATGATGCAGATACCCAGAAAGCTGCTCTAAGCAGGTGAGTATTCGCACTCCAGCCTGTGACACAATCTCACTTACATCACTGAATAAATAGTACAGGACCTCTCTTAGCCTATTACAAAGAAAATGCATTGTCTTATGCTGGCTACCTTAAGTCAAAATGAAGAAACAACCTTCCACAATCTTAGGATGCTCTCCTAGTGCTGATGGATAAAAGAAATCAATATGACAAATGTTATTACGTGGTTGAACTATATAATTAAAACCCCAAATACTCTGATTGGTCTTCCATATTAAAAAAAAAAGAAAAAACATATTGATCAATTGCCTCAAATTCTCTTTAGGGTACTGGTGATATACTTATATCATATAATGTCTACCTTATATGTTACATAAGACAATTTATAAAACTCATCCATGAATATCATCCCATTCCACACAATTCAAAATTGACTCTAATTGTACTTCTTGTCATTACTAAGGCTCCCCCTGGTCATAGTGTTAGCTATTATGTTCCTCGTTAGTAATGTTAGGTCAGTTTCTTTCAGACTAAAAACTAGCAAAATTTCACTCTTTGGCCCTGGTTTCATGATATGACCCTGTAATCTGGAAATCCTCTCTTTATAGAGGATTTATTCTTCAGTATATCCATATATATATCATATTGCCTATATCAAAAGCCAAGGACAACCAAAACCTTTTGATGTTAACTTAATTAAACTGTAATAGGCATAACATGTGACACTGTAGAGTCTAATGACAATTGTCAATTAAGAAATTACTTAAATATAACTATTATATTTGTTGCAAAATTTGTGAAAATAAATTTTATAGAAATTAATCAAGGACTTAGTGGGGAAAAAAAAAGGAAGGAGTATCAGTTTAACATAATGTGTCAAAAGAAACTCCTACTTAATTTGTCAAGAAAGGCCTCTTCAAAGAGATAACTCAGTGCACCTATTCCAGCAGTAAAATGAAAAATGTATTTTTTTAAATGTATTTTTCTAGTTTATATTTTGTTTTTATTTGTGGTATCACTCTTAAAAATCAAAACAGTACATATGTTTATGTGAATTAATTGCTATTTTAAACATTATATTTTGAAGTCTTTTCAAGTTTTATATTCAATGTTACGCTTTTCAAGTTAATAGACTTCTATATGGTTAAAATTCACAAAAGCTATATCAAGAAATGTGAATGATTTCTTTCCAGTTAAAATGTTTTGACAGAGATAATTACTTGAGCAGGAGAAACTTGATTCAGAGAAAATTATTATTTCACATAAGCTAAAGAAATCCTATTGCTCTTATCATAGTCTCTAGGAAAGAAGTTGATCAACATACATAAACACTTCCAACATGGATGTTCTAAAATAATTTATTTGACAAATACAGCTGTTTCAGTGATTTTTCCTAAGGTTTGTTATGTTATGTTTCTGATGGTTTCTAAAGGTATGTTATGTTTCTATAACAAAGTATGTGTTTCTTTTTTCAATAATATAGTATGGCTACCTATTTCACAGTCTAATGATACTCGTTTTCACCATATAAACTCAATTTTCATGGAAACAAGAATGACAAGTTCTTGGAAAAGCTAAAGAATAGAGTTTAGCATAACTGTGATCAAAACGGGGTCTTTTGAAGCACTGTGGCTAAACTATAATTATACAATTAAAACATGGAAAGAAATAAAATGGTAACATTTTATATTATCAAATGCTGTTTTCATTTGGCAGTATTCATTATATGTGGTTTCAAACTTTCCAGTTTTTATTGCTCTAATTTGTTCTACAGATGTTCTTTTTAAAATATGAAAGAGGGTTGGAAATTCGATGGATTTTGAATACCAGTAAAATAGTTTCATGTTTTGATGAGTAGGTTCTGGAGATAGATAGTGGTCAAAGTCGTGAAACAATGTAAACATAGTTAATGTCATTTAATTGTATATATGAAAGTGATTAAAATAGTGAATTTTGTTATGTGTATTTTAGCCCAATAAAAACAGCAACATTTTACCATAAAAATGAACCAAGTAGCTCAATGGTTAAAATATGAGCTCTCACATTAGATTAGCCAGGCTCAAATCACTTCTAAACTACTGACTAGTTTAGTAAACTTAGCCAAGTTAATCATCCTGACCTCATGTTCTTTAACCCTGAAGTGAGCTTGATGTGTATATCTAATTCAAATAATATTTGTGAGAATTAGATTATATAAAAACGTTCTCAGTTCATAGTAAGTAGCATATATGAAGTAATTAAAAATCCTAAACTTTCAACTGTGATTCCTGTAGTGCAGGATTTGTTAATAAACTATAATTTTACAATATGCTTTGTCAATTCTATTTCTATTTTCCAGTGATTAAATTATCATTTCTGTGAGAGTTAGGAACTACTGTAATATTTCAATGATGTTCTTAGGACTACCTACTCCTTGCAGATACTTTTTACACAGTCATGAAATTAGAAGTGGTTCAAGGTTATAGAAGGTCCCTAAGTAAAGGCTAGTTTATGTCAAAATATATAGAAGTACACTGATATGAAACATTCAGTATGGCATGGCCCAAGATACTAGATTTTTAAGCAAAAAGACTATATATACACAACAATATAGGTCCCACAATTACACTGAGGTATATCTATGTACACTTTTGTTGTAAGGTCTGCCCATAAACATATATAAGACCATTGTATTTCATTGATATTTAATAGTAAACTATTTTAGAATCTCATTGGACAAATATGTTCTGCAATACTCATGTCTACCAATTTCACCATTTGTGTTCTGAAGAAAGTTCTGAAAGAAAAGTGAATACTCAAAAGCCTTTTACCACTATTGTATTTTGTTTATAATTTCTGTTTTGCTGCTGCAAGAAATATCAATTGGTCAATAGTTAAAAACAAAGAGAAGACATACGTCAACACAATAAAAAGTACAAAAGTATGTACTTTTGTACATTCAAAAAATATGTTAAGTATTAACTCATTATATATACATGAAGTATAAATTATTATAAAATATCTAATTACCCCATATTTGGTAGATTAGTAAGCAAAATAAAATGACTGTGATTTAAACAATGATTGTAGCATCAATTTAAATAATTAATTAATGTATATATTAAACTCTTCTGCAAATAAATGTTCAATATTGATAATACACTATTTCTTTGAAATATTATGATTAATTAACAGTAATGAAAATTATTGCTTGGAGACTGCTCTTTTTCTTTTTTTTTTTCTTTAGATTTTGTGACATTTCCTAGGTTTAATAATAGTCTTTAAAAATCTACACTTAACTATAAATTTTATTTTATTTTATTTTATTTTATTTTATTAAGTTTTTATTTAAATTCCAGTTTGTTAAAACAGTGTAATATTAGTTTCAGGTGTAGAATTTAGTGGCCAATCACTTACATACAACATCCAGTGCTCATCACAAGTGCCATTCTTTTTTTTTTTTTTAAAGACTTTATTTATTTATTTGACAGACAGAGATCACTAGTAGGCAGAGAAGCAGGCAGAAAGAGAGAGAGGAAGAAGTAGGCTCCCTGCTGAGCAGAGAGCCCAATGCGGGACTTGATCCCAGGACCCTGAAATCATGACCTGAGCCGAAGGCAGAGGCTTTAACCCACTGAGCCACCCAGGTGCCCCACAAGTGCCCTTCTTAATACCCATCCCTCTGCCCACCTCCCCTCTGGTAACCATCAGTTTGTTCTCTATAATTAAGACACTATTTCTTGGTCTGCCTCTCCCTTTTCTCCCCCCATGTGTTCATCTCTTTTGCTTCTTAAATTCCAAATATGAGTGAAATCTTGTGGTATTTGTCTTTCTCTGACTTATTTCCTGAAGGATAATACTCTCTGGCTCCATCCATCATTGTCAATGGCAAGATTTTATTCTTTTTTTTTTTTTTAATGCCTGAATAATATTACACAACAAAATAAATACTAAATAATAAAGAACCATATATGCAAACATTTTGTGTGTGTTTGTGTATATACACGATCATATACAGTCAAATCCCATTATTCACAGTAGACATAATTTATAATATCAACACAAACACTGATTTTGCAAATACTAAATCATTGCTCCTAAGGAAAATATAGGATTTGAACCTCTGATAACTTTTTGTCAACTGGTCAATACATAGACTTAGTCCACATATGTTTCTGTTTAAAGACATCTTATTTAAAATAAACTAATGATTCATTAACATTGGACTAATTGCCAACAGCACTTTAATTCATGCCTAAGCACATATTTTATCAAAGATCCTCGCACTCTTCTTGTTCTTAGGAGCCTTTTATAACACTTCAGAACTAGTCATGGTGGCCATTTTAATTAAACAGTGAAACAACCAATACCACCACCACTAACAACAAACTTCAAAAGAATGCAAATATGTAGCACTACGTAAAGAAGACTCTTATATGAGATCCGAAATAAGAAGGCAGATTTACCCTTAGCTGGGAATGCTCATGCACGTGGCTGACTCAAGTTTTTACCTCACTGCATATATTCACAAATGAATGACCATGTATGTACATGCCAAATATCAACTTTGGAGTTACAATAAATAAATAAAACAAATAAAATTTTGTGAGGAGGAGAACTCACAACTATGGAATTTACAAATAATGAGGATTGACTGTACAAACAATGTGTGTATAGAGATTTTACTTCACATGGCAGAATAATTTGACCATCAATTATCAACGTAACAATGCAATACACTTTCCAGAAATGAGATACAGTACATTTCTATAAGGCTGTTGTTCTTTGCTAAAACAAATGTAATTAATGACATAAAAAAGATTTGGGGAAAATTCCAGATATTTACTAGCCAAGAGAAATTCTTGACTTTATATACCTTTAATTTACTTTTAAATGTGATGCCTTTTTCTAAGTTTTATTGAAGAGACTAGTCTTATAATCATTTAAGCTGACTTTTGGAAAACTTTAAATACTTCAACACAAGAAAGTCATTTAAACATTTCATTTCCCAGGGGAGGAAGACTCATCAGTTAGTGGAAAAGAAGCTTTGATATCTAGTGTCAGATAGCCTGAAAAAGAGAGGAATCTTAAATTAAATGTAACAATATGTTCATAGAACATTTATCCTTTTTAGTAACAAAAAAACATAATTCAACCAGATGTATTAGCTAATAAAACTGATAAACATCACTGAGTAGAATGACGACTAAAATCTAGTTTCTCACTTTGTCTTTTTGTTAACACATTCAACTGGGTGGGAGAAAAATGTATTTCTAATAAACAACACTTCGATAATTTCAAAACACTTGCCTTATATAAATATGTCTAAGGTACAACTTAATAAGGAGAATTGTTAGAAAGGCTCATGGCAAGAATTCCAATTATCTTAAAGCATGCTACTCTTAAAACAAATGTGGAAATATGAGACAATTATTGATATGTTTTCACATAAAATACATAGATGCCTTATCCACTACATGGAATAATCATATTAATTCTATTTTTGTAATCAGATTGTATAAATACACAAATGATAAGAAAACTTTGGCAGATCTGAAAAATAACTAATTCAACGTTAACTAAAACAAACTAAGATTAATATACTGAGTAAATAATTTAGATCAAGTGACAAGGATCAGTAATAGACATTTGCTTTTAATTATACATCACTTTTGAAGAATTGAACTTATTTTAAAAACAGCACATATATTTTATAATAAGATATTTATAGATATTAATTAAAAGAGGATATAAAGAAAATATAGAAAACATAAAAGTTTTTGAAGTCTAATGCATTTACTAAGTGATAGTTAAAATGTTGACTATTAACAAACCAAAATGAAAACTACAGGCGTGCCTGGTGGCACAGTTAATTAAGTATCTGCCTTCCCCCTAGGTCATGATTTCAGGGTCCTGGGATAGAGCCCGACATTGGGCTCCCTGCTGAGCGGGAGTCTGTTTCTTCCTCTTCTTCTGCCCCTCCCCCATCCATTCTCTCTCTCTTCCTCTCAAATAAAATAAATAAAACCTTTAAAAAAACATGAAAACTACAGTGTAAAGTTTTCTGCCATTTCAATTCCATATCCAAAATGTCATAACACTTACTCACTTAAAATGAAAACATCCATAGATCTATTTCTAATTCTCTAATTTTCATGAGAAAGAGCTTTATAATAAGATATTTATACATATATATATAAGAATTTTTGTCATTTCACAGCACTTTTTTTGGAGCACTTTTTGGTAAGAAGCCAGTTTATAAAGCAGTTAGACAATGATTTCATGGACTGGTCATGGTAAAATCAACACATTTCACAGTATGGTACAAATTAATGAAAACAACTGCAAAAATATGAATGATGTCAAATGCCTTTTAGATGTTTCTAATGAACAAAATAAAACTGTATCTAAATATGAACTTGACATTTCTTGTTTTATTTCCCAAGGTTATACAAAACTATAGCAAGTATATATGAATAAATTATTTGAATATACACTAAATTTTTAAAATGCTATTTTCTTGATAAGAATAGATTATTTTTGGATATAACGTATATCTGTATTTCTTTTTTTTTTTTTTAAAGATTTTATTTATTTATTTGACAGACAGAGATCACAAGTAGGCAGAGAGGCAGGCAGAGAGAAAGGAGGGGGGAAGCAGGCTCCCTGCTGAGCAGAGAGCCCGATGTGGGGCTCAATCCCAGGACCCTGAGATCATGACCTGAGCTGAAGGCAGAGGCTTTAACCCACTGAGCCACCCAGGCGTCCCGTGTATCTGTATTTCTAAAAGATGCTGTGTAATTGTTGCTTTTCATTTTTTCTCAATAGATTTGAATCTAAGTTTACTTTGACATTATGAACTTATTTCTATTTAAAACACAAAGTAATAAATAAACAAAATCCAAAAACTGAAAACAATAAAATATACTTCTTAATATTGTGTTTAGTTATAATTTCAAAGTACAATTAATAACATGACTTTTAGGCATGCCTAAATGACGCAATTGGTTAAGCATCTGTGGTTTTGGCTGGGGTCCTGATCTCAGAGTCGCATATGGGGCTTGACACTCAGTGTGGTCTGCTTGAGAATCTTTCTCCCTCTCCCTCTGCTCCTCAGCACCAAAATAAACAAATAAATAAATAACAAGACTTTTATAAATAACAGAATAGAAACATATAAAATATTATTCAGCTAAGTAGTTAATAATGGAACCAATGCAATGGTATGGCTGGCTCAAATTCAGTAATAAAAAAGAATGAAGGACTGATATATAATACACCTGAAGAAAAATCATTAAATATTATGCTAAATGAAAGAAGCAAATGGGAGAAAAAAAAAGACCACATATTTTAAGATTCCATTCTGAAATGTCTAGAATAGGCAAATCTATAGAGACAGAAAGTAGACTATGATTTGCCTAGGATTGGGGCAGGAATGAATAAGAAAGGTAGGGGTGTAATGCTAATAGGTATGGTGTTTCTTTGGGGGAGAGATGAAAATTTTAAAGTTCTGAAAGTTGTGAAACTTTGTGAATGTACTAAAAAATATTTATCTTACATTTTTAAGTAGGCGGGGTGTATTATTAAATCATATCTTAACAGAGCTATTTATTTATTTATTTGTTTTAAAATTTAATTTTATTTTATTTTTTCAGGGTTCTAAAATTCATTGTTTATGCACCACACCCAGTGCTCCATGCAATACGTGCCCTCCTTAATACCCATCACCAGGCTCACCCAACCCCCCACCTCCCTCCCCTTAAAAACCCTGTTTGTGTCTCAGAATCTACAGTCTCTCATGGTTTGTCTCCCCCTCTGATGAAGCTAAGGTACAGAGTTTTATTATTTTTTAAGATTTTATGTATTTATTTGAGATAGAAAGACAGCAGTTGAGAGAGCAGTAGCAGGAAAGCAGAGGGAGAGGGAGAAGTCTGAGCAGGGAGCCCCAGGCAGGACTGGATTTCAGGGCACTGGGATCACAACCTGAGCCAAAGGTGGACGCTTAACCTAGTGATCCACCTAGACGCCACAAGGTACAGAATTTTAGTCTGTCAAAGAATGCTAAATAGATGCGCCTGGGTGGTGTCGTCAGTTAAGCCTTCAATTCCTGGGTTGGCACCGGTCCTGATTCCAGCCCCTTGGCAGACTCTGCGCTTAGCGCAGAGTGTGCATAAGACTCTCTCTCTCTCCCCTAGCCCCTCCCCCTGCTCTATCTCTCCAAAATAAATAAATCTTTTTTTTTTTTTTTTAAGAATGCTGAAATAAATTTGCTAATAAATAAAAATACAGAGGATAGGGTGCCTGGGTGGCTCAGTGGGTTGAGCCTCTGCCTTCAGCTCAGGTCATGATCTCAGGGTCCTGGAATCGAGTTCCATGTTGGACTCTCTGCTCCATGGGGAGCCTGCTTCTCCCTCTCTCTGCCTGCCTTTCTGCCTACTTGTGATCTCTCTCTGTCAAATAAATAAATAAAATCTTTAAAAAAAATACAGAGGATAAAATTTTAATCTTTGGGGTTAATTTTCAACTCAGAAAATATTCACAAGTTTATTTGTAATTTGACAGTGGTCTCTAGTCAAATAGCAAGTAACAAAGTCAAACATAGGTGTCTTGTCCTAGAAAATTTAGTAGTAATCACATTATAACTTATCAAACATGTTTCCAGTAAGGTATGTAAGAACCTATTTACTCTGTGTATCAAAGCTTCCAATATTATTTTTTTCTTAACAACTGTAAAAAAAAATATGAACCACAGATAATAAGTAAAAACCGAGAAGTAGAAGTTAATTGTTTACATTATTACTGAAGACATTTCTGCACATTTCTTATTTTGAAGTTGAAAATTTTTTCTTAACACCTCCTTTGCCCTATTTGTGACCATATATAATCTCAAAAGATTGTTGTTGATCATACACACACACACTCACTCCACCAGTTTCATTTTGTTTTACATATGATCATCTACACAGGTGCAGCAGTAAATGATAATCAAGACAAAGAAACCATGTTGAACACATTAAGGCAGGTGACTTAACTTGAACGTAAATTTTTGTAAGGAATGGGATTGGACATTCAAAAGACTCTTAGTTGTTTTTCCATCTTGTCACTATAAAACTAAAGTCAAGAATCTATTCACAGCTTCTACAGTCACAATATAGAGAATTTCCTCTTCAGGGTTCAGATACCATTTTCACTTGTCAAAGACATACATTTTGCCTGTAGCTTATAATAGAGCCTCCAGGCAAACCTCCAAGTAAAGAACAATTCACCTGCTGAATGATACAATTAAATAATAATGATTAATTTATTACAGTAACCAACTATCAAAAATTGAAAAAAAATCTCTATGGAGTATAAAAAAAAATATTTCATAAGGACTTAATATTATTCCTGTTAATAAGACACATGGTGAAAAGCATTCACAAGGGCAAATTAGTAAGCTCCTTCTATTTTATTTAACTTATATTATAAATAAGTCCACCAGCAGTGCAAAAACTTAGTTAATATTTTAACACATTCTGCTTTGTTTCTTATTCAGATATAAATCAAGGGCATAAAATTTTCCTCCCCCAAATATTTTATGCTTTGCTATGAATGGTCAAGTCTTACTTGTCACTATCTCTTTCTTTTAAAAAAAAAATATTTTTTTTAATTAACATATAATGTATTATTTGTTTCAGAAGTGCAGGTCTGTGATTCATCAGTCTTACACAATTCACAGCACTCACCACAGCACATAGCCTCCTCAATGTCCATCACCCAGTCACCCCATCCCACCCCCAACCCTTGAGCAACTCTCAGTTTGTTTCCTGAGATTAAGAGTCTCTTATGGACTATCTCTTTCATATTACAGGGAAGATGGCATTTAATTTTAGGTGAAGATTACTATCACTTTCATTGAAATGCAAAATCCATCCTATTACCTTGGATATATAAAGTACTTATTTGTTGTGATTGTTGACAGTACATGCTTAACCACCTGTGCTAATTATAACACACCCAAAGTTATTAATTTCCCTTTCCTAGAGAAAACTAGGGTGTATGTATGTAACTGAGAACTAGAAAGTATGTAATTGTATGTATATATTACACATAAATATATTATCAGATTAGCTAAGCTCATAAGGACATATTAGTAGATCCATACCCATGCACAAGTCTTTTCCACTTGTTTAAAATAGCAAAATGTAAAACAATCATTAACAGAACTAAAAAAAAAATAGCTACTTTAGAGCCTATTAAAGTCAGAAGCAAAAGCACCTGTATTAAAAAAGATATATAGAATCAAACAAATATCCAAAAATTATTGAACTGAATATAATATTATTCAAGGGTTTAAAATTTACTATGTATCTTGAAAATTATGTTTTATCTGATTTACTCTAAGACCTAATTAGTATTGATGTCACACATTTTGTCACAATTATAATTCTTTTGTATTTAATATAATTTTTCAATTTAATCTTAGTATACATTAGTAACTGCAGTTTATCTGAATCATAAATAAGTATTAGAAACTTGAGGGGTGCCTAGGTAGCTCAGTGGGTTAAAGCCTCTGTCTTCGGCTCAGGTCATGATCCCAGGGTCCTGGGATCAAGCTCCACATCAGGATCTCTGCTTAGCAGGGAGCCTGCTTCCCCTTCTCTCTCTGCCTGCCTCTCTGCCTACTTGTTATCTCTCTCTCTTTCTGTCAGATAAATAAATAAATAAAATCTTTAAAAAGTAGAAACTTGAAAGTTTAGTGTAACTAATGGTTTTATGAGATAACCAATGAAGTATTATTTTTAAAATGAAATGTAGGTTTTCAACTCCCACACTGATTAAATCAGTTCAAAAGAATACAGATATTAATTTATTGACCTTTTGACAAGAACGACAACAAAATATTGTGTATATCTGGTTTGTCCAAAGATTCAAGTTAATTACATGAACTTAGATGTTTAAATAAAAATGTATCTGATCTCTCAATTTCTGTCAGGGTGATTTTGTTTTAAAGTTTAGTATAAATATTAGCAAAATGGTAGAATCAGAACTCTGATTAGTGCTTGTTCCTCCAAAGAAACACCAATTAAACAGTGATATATGGACCAAAATACCTTTAAAAGATATCCAAAATCCAGCCAAGATCTTGCATTTGGCAGATGACCTTAAAATTACTTAAATACAATTTATAAAACTCTAAAAACAAGACTCGCCTACAAAATAGAAGCAATACATATCAAAATCCTTTATTTAATTATGGAACAAGCAACAGTTTAAGTTTAGTCTAAGGAAGAATTAGAAAAACAGATATTAATGGACTCTGCCAGTCAAACTAGTGTTAAAATTAATTTATTTACATATACAAAACTGGTTAATATCTTTCAGGGCAATAATGCCAGTATTTTTGTGTTATCATTTTTGTCAGACAGAAATCTACAGAGCGACATTTGTGTTATAATTAAATAATAAATTCCATAGTCAGACACAGGTAAATATTCCTAGAGGTTTAAGTATTCCTTGGGAAAACATTATATGAGGGATTACGGTACTTAAAGGATATATATATTCAATTTTATTTCTAAGTTTGAATAATTTTCTTAAAAAATATAAAAGAAAAATACATCTACTTAGTCTAATGAAATAATAGGTGATATATAGAATTAAATTTTTATACCATTGCTGAATTTAATATTTCTTGACATGTTCCATAAGAGTCTTCTTATTTAAGAGAAACAATTTTGGAAGATGTAAGAAAAACAATAATTGTAAGAAAATTATTACACTGTAAATTTATTTGAGATAGCCAAAATTTAGATCAATTATAAAAATTCCCATATATATTGGTTTATGGTTTGTTCATAAAAGATACGTGTGTACATAAATTACCCTCCCCCAGAAAACAAGAGTAATACTGGAAAATGTTTGAAGAAAAAGTTTTTAGACTTGGACAACAGGCAGAGCAAGGCTGTGATCTCTGCAAGAAATTAGATTAAGTAAGCCCTGTGATTTACCTAGCTTACAGCTAAGCAATTTCCAGGTCATATTAGAAGGCGAGGAAAACTAACCAACAACAGTGATCTCCTGAGTTGAGAAGAGGGAGGTGATGTATGTCTAGTGTTTGTGTGACAGAATATCAGAGAAGAGAAGAGACACAGAGACAAGTCTACAAAGACCAGTTGTTGGGCCTCCTTGAATCTTTTGCACTGGGTTCATTTGTGCGGAGTAGAGAACTCTATGATGATGGTAAAAGAACAACTAGTAAGCAGCTGACCACATAATTTCCAGACATCATAGCTGGCTTGGAATAGTTCAGTTTCAGTCAGTGGAAGGTGAGAGACACTGTAATATATAAAGCTTTGAAAAGTATCCAGAAGAGTAAATTTAAATAAGAGGACTAAACTAGGCCTAGAATAAAGTAGACTCACCGTAAGGAAGCTTTGAAACAAGTCATGAAAATATTAAACATATCCCAAGTAACTGATCTTCATACTAGAACAAAATCAACATTCTAGAAATATACAAAATCCAGACCTCAACAATGTAAGTTCACTTCATCAAAATTTATTCTATTTTTCAAAAAACAGTATTAACAAAACAAAGGACAGGCTAGACACTGAGAGAAAATACTTGAAAAATATATACTTGATAATAAGCATGTGAATAATATATAAGAAACTCTTAAAATTCAGTTACTGCCAAACTTTAAATAAATAAATTGGCAAAATATTTGAAAAGATTCCGAAAATGATATAGATAGATGACAACCAAGTATAGAAAAAATATACTAAACACATTAGTCTCTGGGGAAATGCAACTTAGCCATAGTGAGATACAATGGCATACCCAATAAAATAGATAAAAATTTAAAATCTGTAAATAAAAAATAAGGCATTGAGAGCTAGAAAACATAATCTTAATGGAATAGAGCTATATCTTGCCCACAGTTTACCAGATACTCTCAGTAAGAATCCTTAATGCAAATATGGTGTGAAACCAAAGCAAGGTCTGTTTTATTTCTAAACACAACACAAGTCACTATGGCAAACTTTTGAGATTTTCAAGGAAAAAGGAAAATACACTCTTCTTGTAACAAACTCAGAGTACTTTGTCCTAGTCGCTGAAATCACTTCAAAAAAAGTATGTGCAAATCATAGAAAGGAAGAAAAACTGCTATAATTTTAGCTGATATCATTATCTAACTTGTAAACACAAAATAATCAATAGCTTGTCTATTAAAAGAGCTACATGAGTTCCTTAACTGCCCAAGAACAATTCAATAATACAAATAACAAGTGTGAAAAAAAAAACAAGAAATCGTTAGATTTATTTAAGTGATACCTTACTGAAGAATGAAAGAAAAGCTTGAAAATGTAGACTGATAGATCATGTTTCCATGGTATATATATTATTTGAAAATTGTCAGTTTGGCTCAAATTCAAAATATAACAAAATTGCCACCAATTAAAAAATTCTAAAACAACTGTTTTGGGGACAGATTATAGCATTGTAAAATTCATCTGGAAGAGAAAATATGAGTGTCCTCAGTGTAAAATGGCATATCATGCCATGAGATTTAATGCCATAGAGAACAGCAGATAATGAGACTAGATCCTTGAGATAAGCTGGTACTAAAAGGTTGGTTAGAGTAGGAAGAGCCATTAAATAAGATTGGAGTGAAGCTTCCAATAAAATGGAGGAGGGCAGAAATCTGTAGTACCACAGAAGTCAACCAAAAGTGTTTTTAAAGGGTGAGAGAAGTCAGTTGTGTTTATTCCCAGTTAATTAAGATGAGAAGTGCATAGCAAATTGTTATGCGCAATCGTAGATTTTTAAAAGAGAAACTAAGTGAAATGTAAGTACCAGAGACCAAACTGTTGTAAATCAAGAATAGGTGAGCATATCGAAGAACTAAATGTTAAACAACATTGAAATTTGTCTGGAAAGAAAAAAAAAAAGGCAAACAAAACAGATACAGATGGAGGGGTCCACAGGTCACTGAAGCTTCTTTTTAATTGGAAGTGTTAGTTTGCTATAGAAGGTAGGTGTTTTATAACTTACCGAAGCTGATTCAGTGAAGGACAAATGTTTTATGAATGTTGAGGCCCTGCAGTGGGTATATGAAGAAGCAATAAAGCCCTCTTTGGATATCTTTGAAGTAAAGATATTAATTGAACTTATAAATTATTGTGGTGGGCATGTTTAGTCCAAAATCATGGGGTGCCTGGGTGGCTCAGCGGATTAAAACCTCTGCCTTCACTCAGGTCATGATCTCAGGGTCCTGGGATCAAGCCCCACATCAGGCTTTCTGCTCAGCAGGGAGCCTGCTTCCTCCTCTCTCTCTCTGCCTGCCTCTCTGCCTACTTGTGATCTCTGTCTGTCAAATAAATAAATAAATAATCTTTTTAAAAAAAGAATATCTATAAACAACCAAACAAAAAATACAAAATCACCATGAATGGTAACAAGAGTCAGGGTTGGGGGGTGAAGGGTAGGGGAGGAAATCTTGAGCCAAGAGGCAAAAATCAGTTGGCGGAGGGTGGCTCACTCAGTTAAATGTCTGCCTTTAGTTTAGGTCATGATCCCAGGGACCTGGGATTGAGCCCCATGTCAGGTTCCCTGCTCTAGGCGGGAGTCTCCCTCTCTCTCTGTCCCTCCCCTTACTCCTGCTTGCTCTCTCTCTCTCAAATAAATAAATAAAATCTTTAAAAAAAGGAACAAAAACAGGGGTGCCTGGGTGGCTCAGTGGGTTAAAACCTCTGCCTTCACTCAGGTCATGATCCCAGGGTCCTCAGCTCGAGCCCCACATTCCGGCTCTCTGCTCAGCAGGGGGCCTGCTTCCTCCTCTCTCTCTCTGCCTGCTTCTCTGCCTATTTGTGATCTCTATCTGCCAAATAAATAAATAAAATCTTAAAAACAAACAAACAAACAAACAACAGAAAACAACCTCATACACAAAAAGTCAAAAAACTTCAGTTGGGGGAGGAGTGACCCAAATCCTTCATATTGCCAATAAGTCTCAAAATGAGCTATCCTCTTTACTTCTCTTACTTCTCTGATTTTATCTCTCACTCATCTTCCTCATTCTGTTGCAACCACACTACAGACTTTTTCTCTCAAATATCCAGCCATTCTTATTGTCTTTGCTCAAAGGTACCTTCTCCTAAGAGGTACACAGCCTACATTATGTAAAATTTCAAGCCATGCATCTTCAGTGCTAAAATCCTCCATGTCCTATTTTAGTCTTTTGCCCAAATAGTTATCTTCCAACAAATCTACTAATTAAGTTATTATTGTTTATCATCTTTCTCTACCTACTACATTGTAAACTTTGAGAAGATGATAATAATAGGAATAGCAGTACATAGTATATTTAGGTGTCATGAGCATCAAATAAGGGAACAGAAAGGAAGAAAAGTAATTTGGAAATGCCAAGGTGAAATGATTAAAGTAAGTAATGCATCTCCTGCCCTGAAGCATGTGAAAAATGACTAATCAAACAAATCCCACTGGAAGGGGCTGCAGAACCATTGGATGGCATATAGCTCTCAATTGGGTGAAACAGGTAAAGAGAAGATTCAGAAAAGAGGATGAGAATATAGAGGAGCTTGAGAATCACTTATTTTGTACTCTGAAAAACACAGTCAAATTTTTGTCAGGATGTGAAGCCTCGGGGAAATGGTTCACATCAGGTGCTACACATTGGTATGGGAATGACAGTTACAGGAAAATAGATGACCTGGAAAACAGATCTCTGTTGAAGAACAAAATAAACAGGTAGGTAAGGCAAGATAGCTTGATTGCTGAGGCTTTAATGGAGGCAGGGCAGCTGGTTCAATATGTGGTTTTGAATACTCTGTTCCCAGCAAAGTTAGTAATATTGGGAATGAACACATACTTTCCTGTTGAGATTAATTTAATTCTTACTTGATGAAGAAGATGTATTTACACATTCAACCAATAGGAGAAGAATAATGCTTTCACAAGTTATCCTTTGTTGGGGAAATTTCTTTGGGCCATTCCCATTATAAGTTCTCAATGTTGTATAACCATAATGGCTGCAAATAAATTAAATTTTCTGAGCTGTAACACAAAATTAATTATTTCCAAATTGTGTTGAGGTATATGAGTTTATTCTTTTGTTCAAGGGTGGTTTGAAAATTAGTTTTCGTTACCAAATTTCATATTTAATCTCATTAGAAAATCAATTATAGAATTATAAAGGGCTGAAGACTATGGGCACAGAGTTTTTAAATTTTTATTATTATTATTTTTTATTTCTTAAGATTTAGTTATTTATTTTAGAGAGCGAGAAAGAGCATGAGTGGGAGAGGTGGGGGAAGAGGGAGAGAGAATCTCAGGCAGACTCTGTGCTGAGTATGGAGCCCAGTGCAGGGCTCCAGCCCACAATACTGAGCTCATGACCTGAGCTGAATGAAGCCAAGACTCAGATGCCTAATCAACTGTGCCACCCAGGCACCCCTAGGCAAAGAATTTTTTAAAGGTTAATGGTGAGATCTAATAGATAAAAAGAATAACTAGACAAAGCAAAGGAGTTTATCAAATCATTATCCTCCTGCTCTGTTTTTACATTCCAAGTTAATGAGTATGTTTGTGTGACAAATTTTCCCAGATTCACTTATTGAGAGGGATGCAGTGGTCATGATATTTACAAAATTAGTGAATGGACTCTACTCCCACTGACAGAATCACATGAACATGATATTCATATTTCAACTCTGGCTGTTACAAAGGGAGTCTATGGAGTTTCTCTGTGCCTTCATGGACTTCCATGACCTCTATTTTCTTCCACCACTTCTGTATTATCTCCATTGAATGACTGAATAAAACACCATGTGATATTTTCTCCTGCTGCTTCCATTGGTATTGTCATACTAGATAGGAAAACTGATCCAAATCTAAACTGTTAATACCAAATGTTAAGTCCCTATCTAATTTCTTAGCATTAGATCAATTCATGGATGTTCAGTCACACTACAGACTGATGGTCAGTGGCTTAAGTAAGCAATAAAGATTAAATCAACTGATGTCAGTGTGAAGAGATACATTAGGAACCAAGGCAAACTCAGTGGAACAGTTATGGGTTATTGAAATTTGGTATTTATAGATGGAGAAGTTTTGTTTGTTAGAAGCTGGAAGAGACTTGGTCAGCATTAGAAAGAAAAGTTATGGTAATTCGCTGCCCCATATTTTTAAATTAATTTATTTTGAAGGACATTTCAACTGAAGTTAATGGTACCTTAGTTAATGCTTGTGCCCATTTTTAAAATTATCATCTTTTTTGCCTACTACATTCAAAATGTTTAGGTTGTAGATATGGCTACTGGTATCTGGATTGAAGTGGAGACAAAATTCATATAAACAATGTAGTCAGGGAACTGAGTGGTTGCATGCTTTGTGGAACATTAAAATATGTTTGTATTGATTAATTACATAAGATATATTGAGCCACTGGTAAAAGGTAATAGAATGTTTCATATAGGAGGGGAGACAATTTTAGTCTACAAAGTAACTAAGAAATTTGGTGACAAAAGAGTAATAACAAAAAAAAAAGAGTAATAACAAAATAACTGTCATTCTTTACATATGATATGTTCCTTTATATATGAAACTCTAGTTTATTTCAAGTACATAAACATCGTTATATATGCACAGTAATTTTATAACAAAAATTATAGTATTCAATTAAGAAATATTAAAAACAAAATATTAATTTATAGCTTTAATGCCATTCAGATGTTAATTATCTCATAACTGACTTAAAGATTTAATGGAATTTTAATCAAGAGGCCCAATAGAATTTTATAAAAATATTGATATTCTGATTCTAAATATATCATGTGAGGGACAGTGTAGGCCAGAATAACTAGGCCACTTCTGAACATGATGAACAGGGGGTGGTGATATGTTATTCTAAATATTAGGACTTATTGTGAAACTATAGTAATTAAGATACTATTGTACTACTATTGCAGAAATAGATATATTTCTAGTAGAGCAGTATGAAGAGCCCATAAAAATACCCAAGTTTGTTATAATTTTATCTTATGAAATACGTTGCATGCCATATCAGTGTGGAAAGGTAGTTTTCTTTAACGTGTGGAATTTTAAAAAAAGATTCTGTGTGTGAAAAATAAAATATATTAAATAAAATAGATTAAAGCCTTTATGTTGATTAAAAAATCCTTCAAATATATGAATAAAACCATGGTTAATATCAGATAGGGAAGTTTTATTTTAAATTACTAATTAAATGAAGAATGTATGAAAATTTAATTATGTTCAAATCAAGACTTCTTTTCATAAAAAGACACCCTAAGGAAATTTCATAAAAGACATTATAAACTTGGTAAGGATGTTTGCAATTTTAAAAACCAAGAAACAATAATTATTAAGATTATGTAAAGGACTCTTACAATTTCATAAGAAAATCAGAAGCAATAAAAAAGTAAAGAGAAAATGGTTAAAAAGCATTAACAGACATAACCCATGAGAAAGAATCACATATGGCCAATATATATTTGAAGAGATATTCAATCTGGCTAATAATCAGAGAAATTCAAAACAGTACAATTATCAAATAAAATTTTATACCCATTTAATTGGCAAAAATTAGAAAACCATATGTATTAGCTTCATAATGCTGCTATTTAAAGAAATACCACAAACCTAGTAACTTAACATGTGTTTATTAATTTATAGTTCTAGAGTCAGAAGTATGAAATGGGCCTCAGAGGGCTAAATTAAGGTTTTACAGCGTTATATATATATATGTATGTATATATATATATATATATATTTTTTTTTTTTTTTCTGGCGTTTCTATACAGTTTCTAGAAGTTACTTGTACTTCTTTGCTCCTTGGCTCCCTTTACATTGAAAGACAGCAGTGTTCCTTGAGTCTTTCTCATGGCATCACTATGACCCTGACTTTCTTGCCTACTTTTTCCACATATAAAGGGACCATGTGATTACACTGAATTGCAGGTAGTTGTAGGCAATGTATATCACCAATATACATTATAGATAATTCAGAAAAATCTCTTTATGTTAAGGTCAGTGAGTAGTTTTATCTTCATTCCACTCACAATCCTACATCTCCCCCATTGTTTTGCCATGTAACAGAACACGTGCACAAGTTCTGCGGATTAAAATAAGGACAACTTTGGAGGGTCATTGTTCTGCCGATCACAGCACCCAATAACAAGTATGAAAGAAGATGAGAATTCATAGTCTCTTTTATTCATTGCTGGCTGAGTGTCAAGTGACAAAAACCATTTTATTAGGATGGCAAGAATTGGATAACAAATAGCTTCATTACTTTGATAGTTTAACAAGCTAACAAGTCTGTTTCTTGATCAACAAAATATCCACTGTAGGTCATAGTTTGCTAAAGGCCTGTCCTAGAATAATCCCCTCAAATCTTGACACAGAAGGTATTGCTGGATTAGTTAGTTGATAGGTAAATGGTTTTGATATAGGACTAATATGCATTACTCAAATTGTTACAATTGAAATGGTTTAACAAAAATGTGAGAAAATGAGACTTAAATCATGGTCTAAATTTTATAAACCCATATTGTAATTTATAGTGACATGGAAATAATTTAACACGTGCTTATGTGTGAATATGTGTTATTATAGGTCTTCATGACGTCCATCTACTAGTTTTTTATTGGCTGTGCAGCATTATCCAAACCATTCTAGAGGAATTGTGAACAAAACACACCTTACTCTATTTTCTAATGCTAATTTTATATAAATGCATAAACATTCTACATGTGGTCAGTCATGCTTTTCACTTTATTTTGAACGTTCTACTTATTTTATTTATTATTTTGGTTGTGTTTTTATATTGCTTTATCCTTCTGTTTAGTCTTTACTTATTTATTTTATTTAATATTTAGCAAATCCACCAATTCTGTGGGAATTCTCTCTTAATTGTCTAAAACACTTCAGCAAACTTAACAGGAAAATAATACATAAACAGTACATAATAATACATAATGGAAAATGTATTTTTGGAAGCAGTAAAGCTTATCTATCTATCCCTGTATATATCTTGAATTGTATCCTTAAATATCCTCATAAATATTCATAAATTTATAGTTTATAAATTTTATATGTATATTTTTAATAAATTATAAATTTATATAATTTTTAATAAAATTTATAAATTATAAAAATTATAGAATTATAAATTTTTATATAATTTATAAATTATAAAAATTTATAAAATTATAAATTTTATAAAATTTATGTTTATAAATTATAAATATGTATAAATTTATAAAATAAATTTATATATTTCCATTTATATATTTATAAATTTATAAAATAAATTTATAAATATATAAATGGAAGCAAAGCTTATCTATCTATAAATTTATAAAATTTATAAATCTAATTTATTAAATTTATAAAACTATTATTAGATTTATAAAATAAATTTATATATTTCCATTTATATATTTATAAATTTATTTTATAAATTTTTATTTATAAATTTTATAAATTTATAAATATATAAATGGAAGCAGTAAAGCTTATCTATCTATCCCTGTATATATCCTGAATTGTATCCTTAAATTTCCTCAATTTAGGGATAAATATAGTTTCTTTATGGTGCTAATACCTCATCATCAGGTTATTTATGGTAACTACTAAGTAATGGTTTTCTATTTTTGCTGCATATCATAAATTGTTAAAGAAATATATATTATAAAAAACAAGGTACTCAGGTATTTTATTCTAGTTTTCTCTATTCTAATGATGGCTATTTTATTCCATTTTTAAAAATTTAGGACACAGTACATTAAACTGATTATGTGATTGAAAAGTTAAATGTAACCCTCAGTTTGAAAATCACTGTTACAGCACGTAATGATATAGAGTTAGTGGTAAAAAGTCTTTTTCACATACTACCCATTACATAATTTAGTTACATGCCATGTGCTTATATTTTTAAAATTAAAATTAAAATTTTAGTTAAATTAAATAAAATTAAATTTTTTTAAAAATTAAGATATTAAGACTTAAAGAAAATTGAAAGGCTTTGACTTAATTCAGAAAATCCTGGGATTAGTCAGAAAGATGACATCTTCTATTCTGTTTTGAAGATAAATTCTCAATTATTTTAATTATAGAGAACAAAATGATGGTTACCAGAGGGGAGGTGGGTAGGTGGATGGGTGAAATAGGTGATGGGGATTAAAGAGTGCACTTATCATGATGTGAACTGAGTAATGTACAGCATTGTTGAAACACTATGGTATATCTGAAACTAATATAACACTGTTAACCATATTAAATTAAAACTAAAAAAATAAAAAATAAATGATGTAGTCACTCTGAAAGGTAGCTTGGCAGTTTCTTAGAAAATTAATACTCTTGGGGCGCCTGGGTGACTCAGTGGGTTAAAGCCTCTGCCTTCCGCTCAGGTCATGATCCCAGGGTTCTGGGATGGAGTCCCGCATCGGACTCTCTGCTCAGCAGGAAGCCTACTTCCCCCTCTCTCTCTGCCTGCCTCTCTGCCTACTTTTGGTTTCTGTCAAATAAATAAATAAAATCTTGAAAAAAAAGAAAAAGAAAATTAATACTCTTACCATATGATCTAGCAATCCTACTCATAAGTATTTACTCAAATGAGTTAAAAACTTATGTCTAGTGCTCGCTTCGGCAGCACATATACTAAAAACTTATGTCTATATGAACCTGCACATAAATGTTTATGATAGATTTATTCATATGTGCCAAAACTAGACACATTAGTCTAGGTGAGTGGATAAACAAATCATGCTGCATTCATACAATGAGATATTATTCGTGCAATAAAAATAAATGAGCTAACAAACCAAAAAAGGCAAGGAAGAATCTTAAGTGCATGTTGTTAAGTGAAAGAGACCAGTGTGAAAAGGCTACACACTGTATGATTACAATTATATGATATTCTTGAAAAAGCTAAACTATAGAGACAATAAAATGATCAATGGCTGCCAGAAGTTCCAGGATTAGGGTGGAGAGAGGAGATGAATAGGTGGAACACAAGGGATTTTTAGGGCAGTTAAAATATTCTGTATGATATTCTAATGGTAGATGCATGACATGCCTTTGACATGTCTACAGAACTGTGAGACACAGAGCGAACCCTAATGTAAGTATGGACTTACATTGGTTCATTAATTGTAACAGTTACCATACCGATGCAACACATTAATAAGAGGATGCAAGGAAAGCAAAGGGAAATAGAGTAAATGAGAAGGAGCACTGACTGTACTTCTGTTCAACTTTCCCATAAACCTAAATCTACTCTAAAAAAATAAAGACTATTTGTTTTGTAATATTAAGAATTAAAACCACCTAAATATGTAATTTATGATCCTTTAGTTGAATAGTAAACTGGTAACTATTTCTTTGTATCTAACCATGAGAACTTCCTATAGTATCTTAGGAAAATTACCACCTCAATAGCTAATCTCCTGCAAAGGAGTTTATCCCACCAAAAGCAAAGATCCAAAATCTAAAATTTTTAGAAGTGATTCTTCTAGTAGATAGGTTATTTGAATGGCACTCACTAATGGCTTCCATATAGCCATACTTTTGGCTCTGTAACTGTATCCCCTCAGCCTGATCCTGACCTCAGTCCTGTGACTTGCTTTGGTCAGTGGGACAGAATAAATGTAACACACAGCAAGACTTGAAATGGGACTTCCTTATTTCTGGCACTGCAAAAAGATCAAACCCTGACTATTCTACTGGACCATGAAAGACCAAATGGAACAGAGACAAGTGAATCTCAAGCTATTTGAGTCCATTCTATAATAACCAGTCATCGGCACATTTTCCAGGTGACACCAGACACATAAGGAAGGCAAAACTGAGATCAGCTAAGTCTGGCCTCGCTTAGTAGAACCACCCAGCCCGCGCTCAGATTTACATTTACATTCCACTGAGATTTGAGTGCTCTCTGTTATACAGAGTTATTGTATTAGAATACCTAGTCAACTCGCTGAAAAAAAATATTGTTTCTGTATTTTATTGGAACTGAATCAGAAATTAAGACTTTAGGAACTCAAATTTACAAATTTGAGACTGGATAAATGCAACTCCTTCTAGATCAACTATATATTTCAGACCAAAGTAGAATATAGTTATCTAAACAGTTGGCATAAATTAATAGTTTGTGTAGAAGGACAATATGCCCATATTAATTCCACATGGAGAAAAGAAGACAAAATTACAATAATTAATTTGTTATCCCTGAAGCAGGAAAATATATAAAATGTATATTATAATTCTTTTTTAATAAAGTTTACAAAAAATATAAAAGAAAGTTAAAAATAAAATATTACATTATATGTATTATAGATTGAGTTGTATTCCCTAAAATTCATATGTTGAAACCCTTATCCTCAACATGTCATATTGCAGCTAGGGCCTATGAGGAGGTGAAAAAGGTCTAATGAGCTCATAATTGTGAGGGCTTAACCTATTAAGGTTATTGTCCTTATAAGAGGTGGAGGAGACACTAGTGTTTTCTTTCCCTCCTCCATGTAAAGACACCATGAGAAGACACCTAACTTTCAGTTATCAACCTACAAGAAAGAGAAATCTCACCAGGAACCCAGTTGGCTGACACCTTGGTCTTAGACTTCCAGGTTCCAGAACTGTGAGAAATAAATGTCTGTTGTTTAAGTCACCCAGTATATGATATTTTGTTATGCCAGTCTGAGCAGACTAATATAATACAGAAATAAAATGTGAATGCAAATCTTGGGAATGGGTAAATTCATAGATATTTACATTCACCTTTTTTTTGTTTGTTTTGGATGCCATAGTTTTATTTTTATTTTGTTTTTATTTTGAACTGCAATCATTTTATTCACTGATACAGTGTCCCTAAACATCTTTGGGTTCTTTCCCTTCCTCCAATCTTATCTTGGGTCCTCCAGATCAAAACATTGTGTTTATGTCCTAGAGCAACAACTCATCACACCCTTCTCTTTGGCTCTTTCTCTCCTGGGCTGAAACAGAAAACTTTACTCAAAATAGTAGGCCATACCAGAACAAGAATGTAATGAACATGCTTTTCATAGGCAAAGAGAAATAAGATAATAGGGAAGCCTGGGTGGCTCACTGGGTTAAGCATCTGCCTTCAGCTCAGGTCATGATCTCAGGGTCCTGGGATGAAGCCCCTCATTGGGATCTCTGCTCAGCAGGGAGCCTGCTTCCCCCTCTCTCTGTGCCTGCCTCTCTGCCTACTTGGGATCTCTCTCTGTCAAATAAATAAATAAAATCTTTTAAAAAAAGAAATAAGATCATAAATGATATGAACATTTGTGTGTCTGTGAAGGTTGTGTGTCTGTGAAGTATTTTTTTAAATTATTTTTTGTTTTTGTTTTTCTTATTTGAGAAAATTAATGCACCACTTAGTTTGCTGAATGGTAATTTAGTGCATGACCTTTTACAGTTTATTGTATTCTCCTGTTGTTGGACATTGGGCCTATTTCCTAATTTGGGAATATGCCTGCTATAAATATTCTTATATACAGAGGCTTTAGCAACAATTTTCATTTCTTCTAATTAAATACCTAGGAGTTGAATTGCCACACATTCTTCCAAGAGACTGTACTCATTCTGATAGCCTTACATCCTTTCCTACCTTTTAAGATTATTTTAGTTTTTCTACCAAGTGGTCAACTTTATTTATTTTTGATATTTTCACAGGATATAGAATCCTAGGTAGAGTTTTGTTTTGCACTTTAAAAATTCATTAAGTGGAAAGCATTATTTTCTTTTTTTAATTCTTTTTTTTTAAGTTTTTATTTAAATTCCAGTTAGTTAACATACAGTGTAACATCAGTTTTAGTAGAATTTAGTGATTCATCACTTCCATACAATACCAGTTGTTGGAACACAACCCAGATCCTCACCAATGTGACTGGGGTCCTGTTGAATCCTGTGAGAAAACTCCAGGAGATGAAGGGGAAGAGTCTTGCTGGGCCACAGCCTGGAATAAACATGGGAGGATCCCCTGAGTGTTTTCACGTCCTCCTTTCGATAGATCTGATAAGTATGGAGAATACTGAACTTGCTCTTGTCATTTAAAGCCAAGAGATGTTGTCATTTAAAGCTAAGAGATAATCATTATTTGCTTGTCTCACTTGATTGCCTGCACACATCTCACATTTAGCCCATGCCCTGCACATAAATTTATATCCTGTTTGTAATCAGATTTTGTGGAAGGTATAAGAGAAGTGATTGTAAAAACTAAAGACGTCTACTGATCATCAGTCGGTAGTCCCCTCATCATTTTGGCTCTGATCACCAGGATCCTCACCTCGAAAAGGTGACAGGTGGCACCTGAACAAGGACCTGAAATCCAAGAACAGTCACACAGTCATCTGGAGACCCTCACCAAAGGAGGTAAGTGAGAACGATGGGGCAGAATCAAAGTCACGCCCAGACTTTTCTAGCATTAGTACAACACCTTTTATCTCAGGGAGGTGCTCGAGTATCCAGATGTCAATTAAGAACTTGTCTGGATGTTATTTGCCAATATAATCCTTGGCTTCCTGATGAAGGAAACTTGGAAGAGACAAATTGGGAGTGCACATGCCATAACGTGGAAAAGGTTTATAGACAAGGCGAAAAAATTCCTGTGGAATTTTGGGTTACATGGACATTGGTAAAAACGGTAATTTTAATTATTAGAGGGGAATGTTAAGGAAGAGTATCTTAAGGCTGAAACAGCTGCCTCTCTGCATACATATGAGTTAGATGATGAATCAACCCGACAAATTCAATCCGAAAGTAAAAAAAATATTTTTTGGCAAAAAGGACAAACACCATGTTTCTCCTTTGGCCACCTCACTTCCGATTCCCTCCGAGGATGAGGATGAGGAAATAGCAGCAGACTTCTTTGGGGATGAGGGGAATGACACTGGGTTGGATGATAATTTACGCATGTTACAATTAAGACCAAAAAAACTAAAAAACAAAATTCGGTTTCTACTCCGTCTCGCCCTCATGAGCTGCTCTTAGTTTTCCCTGTAACTTTTCATGCTAATGGGCCAAATACTTAGGATGGGATGCTGATGGAGACTGTAAGAGAATTTTAAAAGGCATGTTCCATGTACGGGCCTACTTCTCCTTATTGTTATGAATATTTATCCAGTTGGAGCAATAACACCTGCTGGATTCCCTATGATTTTCAACTCATAGCTAAAATGGTATTAATCTCTTCTGAATTTCTACAATGGAAGATGTGGCTTTCTGAGGAGGCACATGAAAAGGTCAGGAGTTTAGGACAGAGAGGGAATGTAGCAGCTGTTACTTATGACATGCTCGTGGGAACAGGAGCTTGGATGACTTCTAATCATCAAACCCATAACATCCCTCCTGCAGTCCTTCCCCACATACGTGATGTGGCCTTACAAGCCTGGCAAAAAATTAATTTGGGTACTGATTACACTGCCAGTTATACAAAAAAACAACAAGGGCCTAAAGAGCCATACGTTGATTTTATCGGCAGGTTAAAAGAATCATTGGAAAAGCAGGTAAGAGGAGAACAAATTCAGGAAATACTCTTAAGACAACTGGCATATGATAATGCTAATGAAGATTGCCAGGTCCTGATTCGACTTCTTAGAGAATCTGGCAATGTCATGGTTTATTTAAAAGCTTGTCATAATGTAGGATCCTTTAAACATCAGGCCCGAGTAACAGCATGAGAAACCATGGCTGTTCAAATACACTCCAGGCAAAATGGACACAAAAAAATAATGCCATCTCCCTCCCTGTCTGGTCACCCCCTCTCCTGCCAACTGCCTGAATAAATCCGAGATTGAATGCCCTAACGTTTGTCCCTGCTGTCGACGAGGCAAACACTGGGCCAAGAAATGTAAGTCTAAAACCAATAAAGATGGAAATCCTTTGGGGAACTCTCATCAGGGAAACTCCCTAAGGGGCCAAGCCCAGGCCCCAATAAATGTGGGGCCACAGAACTTCCCTATTCAGTTTGTACCCAAAAGTGACTCTCAGTAATGGACTTAGTCCCTGCTACTCAGGGGAATGCTGCTCTTGATACCTCTTTCCCTAAGGCTTGTTTTATATATCCATCTCAATATCCTTATAAATTGTCAATAAACCTGTATGGACCTATACCCCCAAATATGGTTGGTCTCCTGCTTGGATAGAGTAGTTTAACTATGAAAGGAATTACAGTGCATATTGGAGTTAATAGACTCCGATTATGATGGCGAGATTCAAATTATGGTTTCTGTCATTTTTCCTTGGACCTATTCAGCAGGCGAATGAGTTGCCCAACGTTTGTTACTCCCTGTATTATGCCTACTCAGTCTTCAAATTTTAGGGACGGAGGATTCGGTAATATTAATAAAAAGATTCACTTTGCTAAGAAACTGTTTGAAGGAAGTCAACCCCAAATGAAGCTTTCTATTATGGGATGAATATTTGAAGGGCTTTTATATTCTGGAGCAGATATCTCTATCATTTCTTGTCAGTGTTGGCCAATGCCAGTGGCCTACAATGCCTGCTGATTATGCCCTTGAGGGTCTTGGCTATGTAACTACTCAACAATTGAGACAAAGCAGTCAACCTCTGCCCTGTAGGGGCCCAGAGGGATTACAAGGTCATATTCAACTTTACATTGCTCCCATACCTGTTAATCTCTGGGGACAAGATTTATTACAATGGGATGGTGAAATTCACATACCTACATCCTCACAAAAAACATGATGAAAAACATAGGGTATATTCCTGGGAAAGGCTTAGGTAAAAACTTACAAGGAGTGCCTGAACCTATAGATCTTAACCCTAATAATACTTGCACTGGGCTGGGTTTTATATAGGGGCCATTGGGGTTGATAAAGCCGCTTCACTAATTCCAATCACCTAGAAAAGTAAGGAGCCTATTTGGACCTCCCAATGGCCTCTCACGTTAGAAAAGCTGAAGGTTCTAAAAGGTTTAATTCAAGAACAATTGGAAAAGGGACATTTTGAGCCTTCTTTTTCTCCTTGGAATTCTCCAATTTTTGTTGTAAAGAAAAGGTCAGGCAAATGGAAATTATTACTAGATCTCCGTAATATTAATGCTGCAATGGTAACTATGGGTGCATTATAACCAGGACTTCCTCATCCCTCTTGTATACCTACTAAATGGTCTTTAGTAGTTTTGGATTTACTAGACTGCTTTTACACTATTCCTATCCACCCCTCAGATAAAGAGAATTTTGCATTTTTCAATTCCAACACTAAATCAACAAGAACCTTTAGAAAGATTTCAATGGAAAGTTCTCCTCAAGGCATGACTAACTCTCCTACTATGTGCCAGTATTTTGTAGGAAAGATTCTTGAGCCCATTCGGACAATTATATCCCATATGTTGTATTATCCATTTACATGGATGATATCTTACTAGCAGCCCCAACCCCAGAGGTCTTACATCAGTTGTTTTCAAATACACAACGATACCTACAATAGGCCAGTCTTATAATAGCTCCCGAAATGGTACAATTTATTCCACCTTTCTCCTATTTAGGTCATATTATAGAACATAACTACCGTTCGTCCTCAGAAGTTTTTCCATTCGTTGAGGTATTTTAAATACTCTAAATGATTTTCAGAAATTATTAGGAGATATTAATTGGACCAATGTTGGGTATTCCTACACATCAACTTACAAATCTATTTGCCACTCTTGAAGGAGACCCTAACTTTGATAGGCCTCGAAGTTTAACACCACAGGCTGAACAGGAACTTGAGTTCCTTGCAGAACGTGTTCATCAAGTGTTCTTGCGTCGATATGATCCTACATTACCTTTACTATTATTTCTATTCCCTACTCCCCATTCACCTACAGGGGTGATAGCTCAACAAGACTCTCCTTTAGAATGGATCTACTTGAAACACTGAGCTCCTGAGGTTTTAACTGCATATGTTGACGACCTTGCAGATCTCATTATCCTTGGCCAAACCAGATGTCTTCAGATATTGGGATACAACCCTCAAGTTATCATTCTTTCCATTTCTATAAAACATTTTTCTTCCCTATTTCCCTTGAATGATCATCTCCTTAACACTACAGCAGGATATTTTGGAACCATTGGAAACCATTACCCTGCAGGTAAATTATGGGATTTCCTAAAAAAGGCATTATTGTAATTTCTAATATCTATAAAACTAGTCCAATTCCAGGTGCTCCTGTGTATTATATTCACGGCTCCTCGACTGGAAAAGGAGGCATACACGGACCTGGCTTAAGCCTCTCAATTCAAAGACAGTATACATCAGCACAACAAACAGAAATATTCATTCTTACTGCTCTGTTAATTCGTATTTCTGCACTTAACATTGTTTCTGATTATGCTTATGTTGTTGGTCTCTTTCCCACCACTGAAACAGCTCAGCTATCTACAACACAAAAATACATGTTACACCTTCTCACAAAACTACAGTCCCTTGAACAATCACGTTCCCATCCTATGTCACCCATATTACAGCCCACTCTTCTCTCCCAGGACCCATGGTAGAAGGTAACCATCAAGCAGATATCCTGATATGTCCTATTTTCATATCACCAGCAGGTGAACACTCGGTTTTACATACTAATGCTAATCAACTGCACAACCATTACTGCGTTCCACTTCGAAAGGCACATAACATTGTTCAATCCTATCCTATTTGTGTGCCTTTGCACTGTCACCCACTCCCTTCAGGAGCCAATCCTCGTGGCTCACAAGCTAAAGAACTATGGCAAAAGGATGTAACTCATTTCGATCTCTTTTCTTGTCAACCTTATTTACATGTTGTTATTGATAAATTTTCGAATTTATTTGGGCAGTTCCTTAATCCTCTGAGTCCTTTACTGCTGTCTGCTCTACTATGTTGCAATGTTTTACTCTTATGGGGGGTCCCTACTACCATAAAAACTGATAATGCACCAGCTTATACAAGCCACAAATTTACTGTCTTTTGTTCTGATTGGCAGATTCATCATATTACAGGAATACCTTATAACCCAAAAAGACAAGGTACAGTTGAACGAGATCATCCATACACTAAAACTGCAATTATTAAAAAACAAAAAAGGGGGAACCCCCAAGGATGTTTTAGCACTCTCTTTATTTACTCTTAATTTTTTAAAATTTACCCCAAGGCGACATTCAGACAGAGCAGAAAAACACTTCTCATAATCACAGCAGTCCCTAGAAGCATCTATTCCTATTTGGTTCAAATCTTTTAATGAATGGCTCCCTGGCTTCCTATTAAGGAAAGGCAGAGGGTCTGCTCTTATGTCCTCAGATTCTGGTGATGGACCCTCTGGAACACTATGGTTTCCTCTTCGGCTCATCAGACCCCCGAAAACCAATAACCCTGCAGATAATCACTGCACCCTCAATCTCCGAAAAAGATCCAGAAATACAAGAGTCACAGGAGGTCACTCACAAGATGCATGTGCTGTCCCTTCCTAAGAAAAGACCATATCAGTATAGGGCTGATCCATCCAGATGGGGTCAGATTAAGGACGTATCAGCTAAAAGAGAAGCAGTTTTACCATCTACCCGAAGCTCAAAGACTCCTGATAACTTGTTTTTGGCTATGGTTGTTCTTCTGACCTGTACATCAGCAGGTACTGTCTCCTCAAACAACGAGTGAACAAATAACAGGCATCTAGCTTGGAACTGGCTCTTACGATGTTGCAATTAAAAAACAGAAAAGGGGGAATTGTTGGAACACAACCCGGATCCTCACCAATGTGACTGAGGTCATGTTGAATCCTGTGAGAAAACTCCAGGAGATGGAGGGCAAGAGTCTTCTTAGGCTGATGCTTGGAATAAACATGGGAGGATCCCTGGAGTGTTTTCACTTCCTCCTTTAGATAGATCTGTTAAGTGTGGAGAATCCTTAGCTTGCTCTTGTCATTTCAAGCTTAAGAGATAATCGTTGTACACTTATCTCACTTGACTGCCTGCATGTAAATCACATCTCACATGTAACCCACGCCCTGCACACAATTTTATATCCTGTTTGTAATCAGATCTTATGGAAGGTATAAAAGAAGTGATTGTAAGAAATAAAGACATCTACTGATCATGAGTAGGCAGTCCCCCCATCATTTTGGCTCTGAGCACCAGGATCCCACCCTCGTGAAGGTGACACCCAGTGCTCATCACAAGTGCCCTCCTTAATGCCCATTGCCTACTTAGCCCATCCCCTCACCCACATCCCCACCGACAACCCTCAGTTTGTTAAGTGCAGAACATTCTTCAGACCCATGAATTATTCTTGAATTACAGGGATGATATCAGCATGATTCTCACCTTAAACTCCAAAGCCCCAAAAATAAGACTAAATGAGTCATCATGTAAGGATATCCAAGTGTCTCTACCCTGTGTTCCTAGAAAAGAATGGTAGTATCTTGTAATCCATTGTTTCATGAAGGCCCAAAACACCCCAAACAGACAAATGACAGAAAACGGAAACATCCCAACCTGCATTTCGTTAACGTAGCTGGTTCACAAGGAATTAAGAAATGACCCCTAATTCGGCTGAGCTTAATCTCAGTGCTCTGGGGCAGGTGACAAGAAAAGAAGTGGAGAAACATAGTTGCCAAACTGAGCTTTCTATGACTCCAGGTACAGGGTCACAGAACAGAGGCTGTAACAATCAACATTCAGCATTTCAGTTGGTACTATAATTTAGGGAATAAACCTTCTCAAGGAAAATAGGAAATCAAGGAATGTTCACCCTAAGACCTTAGGAGCTTTCTAAGAAACTTCTAGGAAAATTACCAATGTTTTTAATAAACTCATAGACTCACAGGGCCAAATACAACTATACTCATTAAATACAAATCAATTGAAAATACATATATGGTGTTTCCTCTTTGATCAAAAGTCCTAACAATGAAAATCATGATCCTAGAGTTTGGAATGCACAATTAATTGTTTCACCCTCAAGCTGGGAATATTTTTAAAAATAATATTATAATATAGGTATCAAATTATTACCTCCCCACTTTGTGTTGAAATTTTTTTTTATTAAACTGATAAAACTTTGTTTCCATTGTATTCATAATGTTCTGTTATATATAACATTAAAATGTCCATTAAAATAAAAAAATCCTAACAATGCAAAGAGTTATTTTTAAAAATATTACTTCTAGAATAAATGAAACAAGATGGGATTGGGAGGGAGACAAACCATGAGACTCTTAATGCCACAAAACAAACTGAGGGTGGCCGGGGGGTGGGGAGTAGGGAGAGGGTGGTGAGGTTACGGACATTGGGGAGGGTATGTGCAATGGTGAGTGCTATGAAGTGTGTAAACCTGGAGATTCACACACCTGTACCCCTGGGGCTAATAATACATTATATGTTTATAAAAAATTAAAAAAAAATCTTTAAGAGTCTGAAAAAAATTACTTCTATTATTATAATACATTTTTAAAAACATGTTATGAAATGCAATGCATTATTAAAAGTTATCCTTTCAATAGTAATATTTAGATATGATTCAAGCTATTTTTTTAAAAAATTACTATTGTGTATTATATTTCCAATGATCTTATTTATTTATCCCTTCCTTCTGCTTAGCAAACTTCTGTTAACATTTCTTCTTGAATAGTTACACAGACAATGACTCCTCATTTTATTTGAGAAAATTTTTTATTATTTTCCTCTATAGAAAGGTATTTTCCTAGATATAAAATTTTAGCTTTCTCCTTAACTGTCAGCTCTGTAAAGGGTATTCCATTGTCTCCCTATTTACAATATTTTTATCAGAAATATGTTGTACTTCCTAACCTCTGTATATAATACATCTTTTTCTTTAGGTATATGCAATTGTTTATCTTTGAGTTCTTTAATTTGAATCCAATATGCCAAAGCTTAGGGATTTAAAAAAAAAAAAACCCATCCTTCTTTTTGCATGAGGTTCATATCTGCAATTATGTGTCATTAAGTTTGGAAAATTCTTGTTGCATATTTTTTAGTTATTTATTCTCTCATTTTTTCTATTTCTTTATAGTCTTCCGTGATTCTACTTACATGTATGCAAGATCATTTGTTATTCCACAACTCTTAGATCCCGTTCTCTTTTATTCAATCTTTTCTTCATAGTGTTTGAGTTTGTATAACTCCTACTGACATATATTCACATTTAAGCCAATTTTTTATTTCATTGACTATACTGAGTCTACTCATGAACCTAATATACTTTTACTTGGTATCTTATTTTTAAATTCCTTGCATTCCTTATTAATTTTTATCAACTTTCCAGCTCTCTGCTGGAAGTCATTATGCAAGTCTACCTGATCTTGCATAATGCTTACATTTTCTAATTAATTTTTTATTTCTTTTGATTTCTTATTTCCTATGTGATAGCCCCAACATCTGTTGTATATGAGTCTGATTTTAGTAATTTCTTTTTCTCTACAGACTGTGCTTTTTTTTTTTTTTTTTTACTTTTTTGTAGGCCTCAAACTTTGTTGTGTAGGACACTAGATGCTGATACACACACACACACACACACACACACACACACACACACACACAAACACTATGCTAGGATTTGATCATAACTTCTTTATTCTAGGCCTTTATTTTGTAGGGTTAGGTTAATATAATCTGGCCTGAGATTAAAGTTAATTGCTTCTCTCATTATCTTCTCACTTAAAGTCCAGAGACTTCAAAATTATTATACCATGTCTTATGTTTTAGTTGTGAGTTAATTTTCCTAAAGGAGTCTTCTATTAACATCTCCCTGTTTAGGTTTTTCCATTTGTGCTATTCCTAACACAGAATCTGCCCCTTGCTCCTTCCAGATGTATTCCTCTGATATATTTTCTCAGTACTTTTTAGTATGGTAGTCAGAGCAAATTAAGAGAGTGTTATCTGATGTTCTGATTAAGACTCAGTCTTATATAGAACACTGAATCCTGGTCATTGAATGTGTCCTTCTCAGTATTTTTGCTCCTGTTTCTGATAATAATGTTGGCTAGCATATATTCATGCCCATCTCCTTAGATATAGCTTTGTATTTCCCTCTTTTGCCCCCACTGCACAACTTAAGTGTCTTCTACCACTGCCCTTACAGTTTTTTCTTGTCCTTTCCTCTTTAGAGTAAGCCCTTTCCCTGCCATCTTTTGGAATGTAGGAGAAATAGGTCTGGGTGCATGGTGGACCAGTGACTGCTGTCCCTTTGCCCAAACAGAACTATTGATTCACAAAAAGTTTTCTCAGTGTTCTTGGTGATTTTCCCTAAGAACACATAGTGTTTCTTAGGAGTAGATGTAAAAATTTCCATATCTATAACTTCCTAGGGACTTCACACTTTCATGCAAGTCTATAAATATACTTTATTTATTAACAATCTCCATTTTAATCAAATCACTGGCATATATATTTCATGACATTTATCACAGGTAATAAAATGCTCAGGCCCCGTTTTCCCCCACTTTTTTTTGTTTGAATTTCATTCTGGCCTTGTGTTCATAGTTTACTGTTGGGTTCCAGAAAAGCTAATAATTTTCCATTTGTCTAAATTTTCATTTTATAAATCTAGAAATGATATATATGTCAGCTCTCTGGATCTCCCAGCTGGAGTGCAAATTTTGTCATTGTTGACTAAAAGAGGAAAGTTATATCACATCAATGGTTCTTTTAAAAATTTAAAATGTCAAGTCATTCATTTTAAAGTTTCTTACTGTACTTTATTCCAAAGAATGTTTCTCAGTATAATATGGCAAAAATATAATATAATTTATCCATTAAGAATAATATGGAGATTCTACTTAATGGATATTATATTTGATGAATCAATTATGGTTACATTTATTTTATGATGGGTACAAGCCCAGGCTGAACACTATCAATGCTACTGCTAAATATAGTAATACAAAATCTAGAAAATGCTGTAAGGAAAGGGAAAAAAAAGCTGAATTGAAATGTTTTGAAGACAAGATAAGCTATTCTTATTGGAAGATAGTATGATAAAAAATGATCATTAAAAAATGATCATTTAAAAAATTGACAGTCAATAATCTCAATATTTTCACCTTATATTATATTTGAGGGAGATTAAAACAATAGCATTTCCTATGCATTAACTGTTGTCTCAAAATATAATAAATGTAGGGTCACCTGGGTGGCTCAGTGGGTTAAAGCCTCTGCCTTCGGCTCGGGTCATGATCCCAGGGTTCTGGGATCGAACCCTGCATTGGGCTCTCTGCTCGGCAGGGAGCCTGCTTCCCTTCCTCTCTCTCTGCCTGCCTCTCTGCCTACTTGTGATCTCTGTCTGTCAAATATATAAATAAAAAATCTTAAAAACAAACAAACAAACAAACAATATAATGCTGAATGCGCACACACAAAGGCAGAATGGAATATATAATCCAAATTATGTAAATTAAGATGCATTCATATATTGTATGTATGTGAATGTACTGCAAAGAGTACATTTAAAGTACATTGCAATATTTACCTTTTGGGGTGGTGTAATGAATATGAATTATGACTAAAAAGAATAACAAAAATAAGATAGTGGTATCAAAACTTACTGCAGATCTAGTTATCTCAACATGATTTAATTATTCTAAGGCTAGGTATATAGGTCAATGAAAAAGACAGTAAATAAAAATAATTCACACATTTTAAACTGGATTACAACAAAGTTAACAGCATATGTCAAAGGGGTAAAAACAGCATTTTCAACAAATAATAATGAAACAACTAGATATTCATATGGAAAGAAAAAAGTAAACCTTGATCATAATCCCATACCATCCACACGTTCAGTTACGGTGAAGTATAAACTAAAGTACAGAAGCTAAAAGTATAAAATGTTTAGAAGAACCAGAAATATAATTTTCAAATTATTAGATAAAGATGTACTTAAAAAGTCAAAATAATATGAAGTATAAAGAAATTATCAATTGGGCTTCATCAAATCTAAAAAAACCTGTGCTCGTCAATGGAATATATTAAAATACAAAGGCATTCTCGTGCAATGCTCATGAGATGTAGACCATGTGGTCATTCTAGAGTGTAAATTAGCATTCTTGGAGCAAAAAAGAGAATAAGTATCCTCCCATATTCTCTTAACTAGAGAATGTCTTTTATGCATATATTTCAAAAAAGTTCTTGCAAAACTCATTAAGAATATATTTACAGATATATACATATACTCAAGTACTATTCATTGTAGTAGGAAGCTGGAAGCATTCTGTGTGCTCATAGCTGGGAGATTAGATGGGTAAAATGTGGCATACTGAATAAACAAATGATCAAAGAATATAAATCAGAAGTTAGGAGCAATAGATGAATTTTATTCTAAATGAATATTAAAAACATTACATGAAAATAGATACATTAGAATTGTTATCCAATAGTAGACTGAATAATGGATATGGAATATAAGAATAAAACCGATAAAAAATGAGAAAAGCAAGTGAAGGAACTTGTATATACTAATGATGATATGTTGACATCAACTTAAGAGCTTGAGATACTCAACTCTGCACATAAAGTTCTCCACCCTAAAATTTTCATAGTATATCTAGCAAAATCCAATTTCTATTTAATATGTGTTGGTTATATTATCCTTCAAAATGCAATCTAGGGCCTACATAAATGTGTAATGATATGTGTAGGCAATACACACCTAATTTGTGAATTTTTGGGGGGAAATAGTCAGGCACATTTAAATCAGCCTACTTGTTCAGTGAACATCATATTTATCTTTATACACTTTAAATTACTTTCAATAAAGGCAGCCAGCTATAATAATAAACTTGATATATAATATGACAAGCTATACAAAAATTGCAAATAAAAAATATGAATAAATTCATAATCATTAGTTAAATTACAGGAACCTTGGGTGAAAATACATTTTATTATATTCCATCTTGAATTATAGGAATAAACAGCATTGTAAGTAAGACAAGTATATCTGTAATTATTTTGATATACAATAAACTGGAGCAGGAAGATTTTCTTAACTGCATCTATAAAAGCAAATAAATTTAGATTACCTGAAGTTGCTTTTTTTGTTTTTATTTATTGGATTTAAATTTTAAATGCGTAGAATAAGTAATGCTTCATGTGAACTTGTATACTGGTTAATTAAAATATATAAAATAGAGGATGTTTAGATTATAAGATTTGGGATCTTTATTTTTATTGTAGACATTTACTGTCATAAATTCCCCTGTAAGTACTGTTTTAGTGTATCCTTTAAGATTTGGCATGGTGTGTCTTCATTTTGATTTATCTTAAAGTTTTTTTCTCGATTCCTTTTTGAAGGCAGCTATGCTCACCACTATACCACCAACGCTCGATTCCTTTTTGATGTCTACTTCAACCTGATGGTTACTTAGATACGTGTTATTTAAAATATGTATTTTGTCACTTGAAACATCATGACATTTTAGCCTTTCCCACAAATATGTGCTGATAAAGACACCCTGATTATTAACCCTGGCTTTGTTACCCGTTATTAGATTTACATTCACTTTGCTTCTCTAATACTTAATTCTATCTTCTGGACTCTTTGATTGCCAAGTTCCATCTTCTATAGTCACACTAATAATCTCAAGTCCATGAATATATTTCTTACCTCCAACCCCAGCCTACACAGACAGCTTGGTGGTAGACTCTGGTAGATACCAGAGTCCTGCCTTATTAGCACGTTCTTTAAATGATCTTTGTTTAAGGAGTGTCCTTTGGTCCCACCCAGAAAATATAAGCAGGAATGGAGTCTTAGATTTTACTTAGCCAAGTCATTCTAACAGTTTCACCTACCAGAATCTTCCCCTTCCTGAATAATATATCAAATTGGTCATTTTCATCTCCACAGAAAAACTTATTCCAGGTTTTCTTGCTAAAATTCAGAATTCTGACTCATGAGTCAGCATCCCCATGTTATAAATATTTTTCTTTTCTAGCCTAGTATTCAGCCCCAGGAGCCACTGTGACCTCTTCCCTAAGTCCCTCACAATCTATTTGTATTCATATTCCTTCCTTTCCTGCCAGCACATATTAGCCAGAACTATAATGTCTTTGGCATTCTTGACATATTTATTCTGGAGAAGGAACTTTAATTTCTTGCTCATGCTATTTTGATATAGATAATAAGTTGAGGCAGGTTAGAGTCAAAAGGAGAGGAACCTTTATTTTATAAGTCACCAAAGTTACTATGTCTCTCAGCAATATAGGGTTATTTTAATGACTTTTTCACCTCAAAACCCAGTAATAATAAAAGGGACATTTTATTTGTCATTGATTTAGAAAAAGCACTCAACAATTCATTCAACACAGCAGTTTCTAATCAGAGAAAATAAAATGGTATCTAATTTTTTTTTTTTTTTTTTTCTTTTCATGTATATGACAAATAAGAAGGGTTAATGTCTGGGTTAATGTCAGGGTTAATAAGAAGGGTTAAGTATGTTAGAATGTTATTACCTTGTTTTGAAGGCCTTTATATTCAGTCTGTATTATATCCTACATTATTTTCTGTGTCATATACTTACATGTAAGTGGAGTGTAAGTTACTCATAAGTCCTCAGAAGTTTGAAAACTGTTGAGTAAAATTGAACAAAAAGGAGGGTGCAGCTTTGAAAGAATTATATTCCCACAGCCCTCTCCATAAACCATCAGCCATTCTGGTCTTCTGGTTCTATCATAGAAAGTGGGACAATCCTTTATAACATTGTATCTTATATACAAGCTATTTATTTGTTTATATCATTATTGATAACATAAAATATGTGTACACTGTGTAACTGGTATATATGTTTCTAATGTGAAAATTGTTTGAATATCTCAAGAGAGATAAAATATTCATTTCTCCCATCACAATTAACAAAAAATATTTTATTTAACATAAAGGCTCTCAAATCAGTTATTAAGCCAGACACAACTGAATTTGAATTATGAGATAGCATACAGTCTAAACAAAATACAAAACAAACTTTATATGTCATTGCTTCAAATAAAATTGAAGTAAGATCATGTTAAGATTGTTAGGGATGCCATAACAAAGTACTACAGACTAGGTGGCTTAAACAATAGATATTTATTTTCTCACTGCTCTGAAGATGTTGACAGGGTTGCTTTCTTTTGAGGCTTCAATCTTCTTGAGTAATAGGAAGCAGTGTGTTCCGTATCTTCTCATGTCTTTTTCTTTGTTTGTGTCTATATCCAAATTTCCTTTCCTTATAAGAACATCAGCTAAGTTAAGACCCAGACTAATGATGTCATTTTAAATGAATTACCTCTTTAAAGGCCCTATTTCTAAATATAGTTGCCTTCTGAGGTGCTAGGGGTTAGAACCTCAATGTACAAGTATGGGAAGGGGGTGGAGGGTACGATTCAGTCCATAATACAGACCTGTATTTGTAATTTGGTGTATAGATTTTCAAAATATATGAGACATGTCATTGTATGTTCAAGGAAGAAGACAAGAAAAAGTAAACCCTATTTAACATAAATCATTTAAATGGTTCTAAGATAGCCAGAAAGCTTCAGTGAGTAAGAGAAAATGAACTGATTTCTGTTTTTGTCTTTTTCATGTCATAATTGTTGTTGTTTTTGTCATCAGTTCTTTCTATTACATTAGGTGTCAGCAAATTATTGTCTAACATCTCTTTTTTGTAAATGAGGTTTTATTGGAAAACACTCATATTGTTATGGATCCTGGCCAAAACAACCAAGCAGCACTCGGAGACCATCGAGGATCAGAGGTTTATTTCAGGCCAGCGGGCCCAGAGGAGAGTAATCTCTCAAGGTCTGAGCCCTGAGCACAAAGGGGATATTTTATACACTTTTACTTCGGTATCTGTACCACTCTTGCGGGTGTGGCTGGTAAGGTTAAGGGAAAGCCTGGAATGGCCTTGGGGCCAGAATTGGGATTCCCCTGCTGGATTGGTCAACCACCTCAGAACACAGATTTTCCTTATCAACATCTGTTTGTTTATGTGCTTCCTATGTGTTTCTTATGAAATTGTAGAATTGAATAATTGTGACAGAGACGTTACATCAGCAACACCTAGTTATTATCTGGACAATTAGAGAAAAAACAACAAATACCCTCTGGTAAATTGTTGACTTGTTTCTCTCTTTTGTTCCTATTATTACTTCCATGACTTAAGAACTGAAAAAAAAAAAAAAAAAAAAAAAGAGAATAAAAGAAAAAATCACCTGGTTCCATAACCTTTATTTTCCACTGGGATTTAGAAATAGCTGAAAAGGTGCTATTAAATTTAACAGATATATGTATTAACTTCAGTAATAACTCTTTTCTCTTCTTGACTTGCTCATTAGGATCTTTTCAATTATGACCAATCATATCATCTAACATATTCCATTTAGAGGGTTTATTGGAAGTATAAATGTCTCCTATAGTTCCTTTTTTTTTTTTAATTTGTTTTTCTATTGTGGGAAAAAAGTAAAGCAATCAAGTTAATTATTTTTTTTTTATTAAAGATTTTATTTATTTATTTGACAGGCAGAGATCACAGGTAGGCAGAGAGTCAGGCAGAGAGAAAGGGAAGCAGGCTCCCCGCCCACCAGAGAGCCCAATGCGGGGCTTGATCCCAGGACCCCGGGATCATGACCTGAGCCGAAGGCAGAGGCTTTAACCCACTGAGCCACCCAGGCGCCCCCAAGGTAATTATTTTTACCATAACTTAGTTTTAATGCAAAAGTAGTTTAAAGTCAGGCACTCAGCTCACTAAATGATCTACATTCTTCTGTGATGTTTATCTTAAAGTGCACCATACAGTTTGTACATATTTGTTTAGCTTGTTTAAAATAGTTTGACATATGTGCATTGTCTTCGACATTAGCAGGTGTTGGTATAATATCACATATATGACGTATTGATAGTATCCAAACATATTAGAAAAGCATTTCAGAGACTGCATTTAGAGAGATATGCAATAATTCACTAAAATTTATGTATCCTGTTGAAAGTGGAAAAAGAAAAAACACAGAATTTCATGGTAGAGGCTCATATCAGAACTGCTAGTTAAAAGGGTACATCCATGTTCAGCTCTCAAATAAAATCAAGATAAGTTATTTACCTATGATGACTAATGGAACTGCATGTCAGTGTTAAACACTTTTTTTGTCTATACTATGTAATTAATCTACCTACATTTGATCTATTTTATTACACTTTTAAATACCCATGAATTATATTAAATAGATACAGAATTTTGAATACTGTCTTGAGCATCTTAATTTTCTTATTTCAACATGTCTTCTTTGAAAGTTTTTAAGAAGTAGATCTAATATATTATATGCACAGAAAAATTACCAGAAGACAAAGGTCATTAAAGGGTAGTAGAATTTTTAAATATTTTATTCTATTATTTGCAGCTTTTAAAATTATAAATAATAAAAACGAGTAAAATAAATATTAATTTTATATGAAGTATTTCCCTTTTCTATATTTTTAAAATTCAACTTAAAGATTTTAGTAGCAATGTGTTCATTTCTCCTAAGATCATATTCGTTAAATTAATGCAAAGTGAAAATGAGACTTAAAAATTGTTTTTTAAGTTGTATAATTAAATATACCTTGCATATTTTATATAAAATGATTTTAAAGTCTGTTAAAATACACATAGGCTTAAGGTATTAGGGTCAGTATATACTGATCTCAAAATCAGATGATGTATTCTTTACTGAGCATGAAAAAATTTTGGTAAAATTTAAATCACACAAAGTATATCTATTAAAATTCGGTGATTTCACTTTGAATAATATTGTGAATGTATTTATTTTTTCAACAAAAATAACTATGACAAAAAGACAAATATTCATGGGAAAATTTTGTATAGATTCTGAACTATATTTTACTATAAAGAACAACAATTTCTCCAACTTTTTAATTTAGGCAATGCATATGTGTTATTTTTATCTTTGCCACTTAGGAAAACTAGAAAGGTGTCTGACATGGTAGGATGCTATAATACAGAATTGTTGAACATGATTAAAAGTAACCATATTCATGGAATAAAGAGCTGAAAACTAACAAAAGTACTGGATCGCTAAATTGGTGGTAAGCATGTATATTCAAATTGGATTTCAGTCATAATAAGAACTGTTCAATAATTATTTTCCACTAAAAAAAAGAAAATATACTTTATTATGGCTAAACAGAAATTGTTTTTCTCTCTGACCTTGATTCTTGTGCTAACCAACTGATTGACCTTTGACTTGTGCTGATTGATGGGGCAGAAATGCAAAGACTTTGCAATTAATAACTCTCTGCTGCTGCTGCTGAGTACCAAGACTTTCATTTTAAATTATGCCAGCATGCTTCACAATTTAATCATAGCCCAAGGAATGAGCACTACAGTTTTTAATCAAAGATTTTTTCTGATTGAATAAGTATAACCTTCTACAATTTCAATAAAAACCTAAAGCATATTTTAATAGTATTTTTCCAAAAATGCCCAAATTATATTGTGGTCTTTATAATTCATTTATTCATTTCCTTTTGTTTCACTTTAAACTGATGTCCATCCAAGGTATACATGGCTAACTACATACACACATTTAGATTTAAGTATTTATTTTGGATGAATTAATGTTCACAATAAATCAACATCTTTTGCACTCTATAAAAATCCTTAACTCTTACCATATATTTTCAGCAAGAAATGAATTGACTGTCAAATATTGGCATTTTTTAAAACAAACCAACATATATTAACCTTAATCACTCAAAATATTAAGGTGTGGTGTCAAGCCTAAGAATCTTTGCATAAAGAACAATTTAGCCTAGTCAAAGATTGAACAACATATGAAATATGTTCTTCCTGTGGTCAAGGAACATAATGTTAAAAAATGTTGAGCACTGTCTCTGAGATACCTTGCAAAAAAACAAAAAGATACTGCTAGAAAATTCTGTACATTATATGAAATTTTATTAGGAAAAAAAGAAACAGAGTTTGAAAGGATAGTGTTGAACATTCAAACCAAAATTTCTTTTAACATTGTTTATTTTAATGGCAATCAGGATAGTATCATAAAGCATGGTTTTAGTTATTAGGATTTTTTTTTTTTTAATGATGCCAACTCCCCACTGAGAAGGGAGCCCAACATGGGACTCGATCCCAGGACTCTGGGATCATGACATGAACCGAAGGCACATGCTTAGTGGACTGAGCCACCCAGGTACCCCTAGATACTAGGTTTTGTTGTTGTTAGTTACACATAAGGAAAATTGTCGACTCTTAATGGTAATTTACAATTTACATTTCTTGAAAAAATTTAGCTCTATGATCTATTCCACTCCATCTTCCTCCTCTGCATATTTCCTTTTCTTTCTATTGTCATTATTATATGGCTTCCTTTATACTAATATCCATTCCTTGGTTTTGTTAAAATTGTACATGTAAGATGATGGAAAATGCATTTATCACAAATATAATTCTTGAAGACTTAATTAATCCAACCTTAAAACCTGTTTAAAACCTATTGCAATTGAGGCAATAGCAATAGCCATCCACACATGGGCTATATTCAGTATGCTTTAAAGACTACTCTGGTCGAGGTTCGTTGAATTAGCCCAATGTGAAAGAACTACATTCAGGCAGTGAGGGATGAATGTCAACAATTCCTTAATTGTCTTTAGGTTTAAATGATTTTTAAAGAGAGCAATGGATTTTGTTTTGTTTTGTTTTTTAAGTAGACTCTACACCCAGCATACAGCCCAAGACGAGGCTTGAACTCAGGACACTGAGATCAAAAGATGGAGCTGAAACTAAGAGCCAACACTCAACCAACTGAGCTACCCAGCCCCTCTCAGAGTAATGGACTTTTTAATAAGTAATTTTCAGAAGAATAGTTAAAAAGAAAAAATTTATTGTGCAAGTAATAAACAATGTATATATCCACAGTTTAAGGAGAACTTGAACATAAAAACAAACTGAAAAGTAAAGATGATTTCCTTTCCTAAATGAGAGTTTTCATTAAACTGTCAACCAGACTACGAACTAGCATGTTGTCATATGGCACCATAGTAATATTTACTAAAATTGAAAGAAGACTCTCCATATAACTGCAAATTGAATTTTCCAAACCCCTTTTAATTTAAAAAAAAAAAAAACAACAACACCTACTTGAAAGCTTAAGCTGCTTCTCAAAAATGCCACATAGTTTACATTGAATAAATCTAAATAAAGCCTTGAAATTATGTATGGAGCTTATGTTCAAAATGAATGGTGTTTGTGTCTATTATGCAGGTTTATAACAGTAATGATCATTTAACTTTCAATGAATAAGAATTCAACTTTATTTCTGTTGTATTTTATTATTTGTCTTACAACATTTAATTTTACCTTTCCTATATCTAACAGTTACCAATCAGAGTATATTGGAATCAAATAAAATATCTGTACTATAAAGATGAAATATTAAGCTTGGATAGATTGTAAGGTTTTAGACCAGTAATCGCATTAAATAAACCAGATTATATAATCATTTAGATAGAAGAGTATTCAATGATACTACCTCTGTGTTATGATACTTAAGCCAGTGCTAAAAAAAATATGTTTGGTTGATTTATACTTGGTAAAGACAGTATTGTTGTAAGAAAATAAAGCTTAGATAGCTTAAAGATATTTTTCCCCAAAGTCACAACATTAGTAAAAAAAAGGAGGAAGAAATTGACTGGTGGTCTTTCAGATTTTTAAACTTAATCTTCAACTACTGTGCCTAAACACTGGCCCTATTAACAGACGATGTCAGAACACTTTTGGCTGGCTAAGCTTCATTAGGCTGGATTTACCATTAAATTTTCCAGAACTTAGTTGAATTCACATCACAATTAAATTAAGTAATAAATTGCACAATCAGCTTTATTTTTCACTGTCCATGTAACTGCGATAAGCATTGCAAATATACATTTGAATTTTAAGCTGCTATAAGTAGTGGAATCTTCATAAGATATCAACTTGCAAATGTCTGACTGCTAAAAATGTACCATATATTTATCTGTAACAGCATATCTTTAGCATGGCATATTTAATAAACTTGCAGGCCTCCTTTTTCCTCTCCTTCACGGTGGCAACGTCACCAAAATAGCAGGTAGTTTCAGAGTTCTGTATGCTTACAATTCTCATTTTAAACCTGGATTTTTCACTGTATTTCTAGAGACATGCAAATATATTCTCTATATATCTCCTACCTTCCTTTGCAGTTTCAGCAAAATATTTATTGGCCTATGCACTATTATGTTGCTGTAGGAGTTGGGATACATCACTAAATAAAATAGTCTGTTTTAAAATGAAATAGGGACACTTGGGTATCTCAGTCAGTTGAGAGTCCGATTCTTGATATGGGCTCAGGTTATGAGCTCAGGGTCCTAAGATCAAGTCCCATGTTGTGTCAGGATCCCTGCTCAGCAGGGAATCTGCATCTCTCTCTCCCTCTGTACCCCACTGCTTGTGAGCTTTCTCTCTAAAATAAATAAATAAATCTTAAAAAAAATGAAACAGATATACGAGAAACAGGAAACACATATACAAGTAATGGGAAATATTTGGTGGTGATCAATGCAATGGAGAAAAAATAAAGCATGGTAAGAAGGAAAGAAACGTTTAATAGATGAAGAATGGAATTTCTGTAATGCTGGAACATGAAGCTCTCACCAGTAGGAACATAATTAGCAAATACCTGAAATGGGAAAGCATGTGATTAATGTTGAAGCCTACTGGGAGGGAGAGAGAGTAAATGGAACAAAGGTAAGCATGGTGCAAGATCATATATATAGTGGCTGATACATTATTGACAGAAACTTTAATTCTATGGTACATGATTAAAAGAATATTTATTTTTTAAATTTTTATTTTTTATATTTTTAATTTTTATTTATTTTTTTAATTATTTTTAATATTTTTAAATTTTAGTTTATTTTTACTTGTTTGAGAGAGAGGGAGTGCGAGAGCACAAGCATGGGAAGGCCAGAGGGAAAGAGAGAAGCAGGCTCCTTACTGAGCAGAGAGCCAGATGCAGGGCTTGATCCTGGGACCCTGGGACCCTGGGATCATGACCTAGCTTAACCCACTGAGTCACCCAGGTGCCCCTTAAAGAATCTTTTAATTTTAAAGTGACATCACAAGGCATGGAGTTTTAAACAGAAGTTTTAAACACAATCTGGATGCCACTGAAAAGGGACAGTTTTGGTTCCTGTGTAAAGAACAGAATCTGCTGATCTTTTCCCCTTGTATAAGCTTTTCCAATAATCTTCCCTATCTTTATAAATAGTAACTATTTTTCTCATTAATCAGTCAATAATACTTGGAAAAAGTAGTCAAATGGAAAGATGTGCACATAACAAATAATCAAGTGAGACTACAATCATTGCAAAGAAACACAAAAATTCATCAAATAGTAGAAAGTAGAAAAATCTGACATACCGAATCAAACAAAACCAGAATTTAGAATGAGAACCATTTTTTAAATTTTTTAAAATTTTATTTTTTTTCAGTGTTCCAAAATTCATTTTTTTTTAAGATTTTACTTATGTATTTATTTGACAGAGACCCCACAAGTAGTTAGAAAGGCAGGCAGAGAGAGAGGGGGAAGCAGGCTCCCTGCTGAGCAGAGAGCCTGATGCGGGGCTTGATCCCAGGACCCTGGGATCATGACCCGAGCCGAAAGCAGAGGTTTAACCTACTGAGCCACCCAGGCGCCCCCCAAAATTCATTCTTTATTCACAACACCCAGTGCTCCATGCAATACGTGCCCACCACAATACCCACCACTAGGCTCACCCAACTCACCAACCCCCTCACCTCCAAAACCCTGTTTGTTTCTGAGTCCACAGTCTCTCATGGTTTGTCTCCCCCTCTGATTTTCCCCCACTCAACTTCTCGCCATCTCCCAATGTCTTCCATGTTCTTCCTTATGCTCCACAAGTGAATGAAACCATATGATAACTGACTCTCTCTGCTTGACTTATTTCACTCAGCATAATCTCTTCCAGTCCCACTCATGCTGATACAAAAGTTGGCTATTCATCCTTTCTGATGGAGGCATGATACTCCATTGTATGTATCAACCACATCTTCATGATCCATTCATCCGTTGAAGGACATCTTGGTTCTTTCCACAGTTTGGTGACTCTGGCCATTGGGGTACAGGTGGCCCTTCTTTTCACTACATCTGTATCTTTGGGGTAAATATCCAGTAATGCAATTGCAGGGTCATAGGGTAGCTCTATTTTTAATTTCTTAAGGAATCACCACACTGTTTTCCAAAGTGGCTGCACCAACTTGCATTCCCACCAACAGCGTAAGAGGGTTCCCCTTTCTCCACATCCTCTCCAAAACATGTTGTTTACTGTCTTGTTAATTTTGGCCATTCTAACTTGAGTAAGGTGGTATCTCAATGTGGTTTTGATTTGAATCTCCCTGATGGCCAATGATGATGAACAGTTTTTCATGTGTCTGTTAGCCACTTGTATGTCTTTTATGGCAAAGTGTCTGTTCATGTCTTCTGCCCATATTTTGACGTGATTATCTGTTTTGTGTGTGTTGGTTTGAGGAGTTCTTTATAGATCTTGCATAGCAGCCCCTTGTCTGTAGTGTCATTTGCTAATATCTTCTCCCATTCCGTGGGTTGCCTCTGTTTTGTTGACTGTTTCCTTTGCTGTGCAGAAGCTTTTAATCTTCATTAAGTCTCAAAAGTTCATTTTCACTTTTATTTCCTTTGCCTTTGGAGAAATATCTTGAAAGAAGTTGCTGTGGCCAATGTCGAAGAGGTTACTGTCTATGTTCTCCTCTAGGATTTTGATAGATTTCTGCCTCATGTTGAGGTCTTTTATCCATTTCAAGTTTATCTTTATGTATGGTGTAAGAGAACGGTCAAGATTCATTCTTCTACACATAGCTATCCAATTTTCCCAGCACCATTTATAGAGAGGTACATACTGAACACATTAATAAGATGATAGAATGTATATCATGAAATTAAGTACATATATATGTATTCTGTACATGTAGGCATATACTACATGTGTACATATATTTAGGTGCTATGCCTGTATGTATATACTACATGATATAATACACATAAATGTGTATGAATAAATATATACAGTTATATATTTATATATTATTTTATATTTATATATATAAATATAAAATATAAACATAAACATTTAAATATTTATATTTATATATGTTTATATTTGTATATTGTGTGTATATATATATATATATACACACACACACATATATATTTATACATATAGAGAGAGAAGATTGAAGAGCCAAATGGACTAAATTAAAAAGCAAAGGATTTATGACTTCCATTTGCACTAATAAATGCATAGGGTATTCACTGATGGGAATAGTCAGATGTTCAAAATAATTGAGGATTCTTAAAAGGAGAAGTAGTATATATGAATTAAGTCTGTGAATACTATGTAACCATTCTAATCATAAGTAACTATTATGACTATTTTGTCTATCAATCAATTTTACTGGAGAAATGCCAACAAAATTAATGACAATCACTTGTATAAAGTAAAATGGGATTAAAAAAAGAGCTAAAAGAGATCATTCATGTTTCATTCACTGTAATTCTCCATTTATTACTTATTTAATATAAGAGAAGATAATTTTCTCAAAGAAACATTAGTTATTCCAAAATGAAAGACATGATTTGATGATGACATTAATTCAAATTTACTTCTTGGTTACTATCACCAAACACAATTAGCCATTTTCAAGGCATTAGGTTTCACCAAGATTTCACATCTTTTGTTTAGCAATACAATGTCATCTTTCTCTTAATGAATGTAAATGTATAATTCTGTGGTTAAAAAAAAGAGTTCAAACCAAGTATTTAAATTGTACTTTTCCTTGAGAAATTCTTGAAATTAACTAAATAAAAATTATTTTCCTTCTTCCTGATAGTGTTAGGGACTTATATTAACTACTTATAGATTAGGGTAATCTGAATCTGTAACAAATGGACCAAGAAATGTAATCACTAGACACAATAAATGTTTATGTGTCTCTCCCATAGCAGATCCAGGTTCATAAATCCAAGGCAGCAGTGCCCTATGCTGTTTTTTCAGCCAGCTCCAATTATGTCCCTCTCAAGGTCTTTTTGGTCATTGTTTTCCTAGTCCACCAGCCTAGAATAGCATATATTATTCCCACACATTCCACTGGTGTGCATTTATTCACTTAGTCATGTCTAACTTGAGCTGTGGAATGCTTTCTATTACAAATAGAGAAGCAGAAAGGATTTTTATAGAAAAATAACATTTTTTTGCCACACTGAAAAATTCAAGTAAGGAAAGTGACGATTTCATTTAATCTACTTGTTTATATTTACATAGTATATATTTTTTAACAAAGATGATCCTAGATAGGATTTTCAGTCATCACTTAATAATCAGCCTACTATACTCAGTCAAATTTTATTAACAATCAAATAAACTTTCCACTTTCAACGAAAATAATGTAATTTTCATACTTATTACAGATCATCAGTATCATAACTATTTTATTCTGGGGCCAACCTAAGACCTCTGCTAATTGAAACATCTCTCAGTCAGAATAATATTTAATTAAATAATTTTTAATATGCAAACAAATCAACTTTACTTTGCCATTGTTGTATTTCATCATTTTACTTCAATCAGAGTTAAAGTTTTCTAACTTTTATGTTACTAGTACAAAAGCTAATTCAGAGATAATATTAAAGTATGATGATACATTTCAAAAATTGGAACATTGAAGCTTTGTTTTTACATTTCAAATATGTCTCAATTTAGCCTAATTTTAAAGAAAACACTTATAATTAGTATATTATGTTCACACACACAACCCAATTTAGAGAGTTATTCGATCAAGCACATTTCAAGTTGGTGCTTGTTTCATCTTCTTTCATTTTTAAGTACTGACAAAATAATCTAGAGAGCTACAAAACTGTAATTGGTTTTCGTAAACCATAGCATGAAAGATATACTTTATATGGCATCTTTCACAGATACTTTCCTCATCTGTTTATCATTCCTTTGATTTTTTTCCAACTCATAAGAAGTGTGCTTGCACATTTGTATTCTGTTCATATCTAAATTCCAGTAAAGGTCAGCTTTCCCATAAAAAGGAGTATAAATAGTGCATAACATGATGATCCAAGCTAGCACATCAAGAAAATAAAAGCATAAAAGGAAAGGTCATTTTCACAATTTTTACTTGAAGCCCTCTCAAAAATATATAGTGTGAAAATTTGTCAAAGTTTTCAAAACAGGAGTTTGGATACTGAAATTTTTTTTTCCTTCCTGTTTTCTTTTCTATGACCTTTTAGAAATTAAAAAAAAATTATATTATTCAGGCCATTAGTTTTATGTTGGTTTTGTTATTAGAGTCATTAGCCCTGATATTTAATCAATTATCAGAGTAATACTTATTTCAGTCGAAAATAATCCTTCTTGCCATGGAAACTGCACTTAGATCTGGTGACATTAACAACAGATAAAGGATATCAGCATTCCCAAGATGAACAAAAAGAAAGCATTTATTACTTATTTAACTTATTATTTAAATGAGACATTCCTATAAATCTTCTATTTTGAGTTTCATTCTGTGAGTTTATCAGGAAAGCCAATACTTATACCAGAAAGATACTGCACTTATTAAATTAACTATGTATTCATCTATCTACAGTAATGATTTTGAATCTGGTCTAATTTGGGTTGACAAGTGATTAATGAGTGTGAGACTGAACTTTTGAGCACATTTAGAAAAGCTCCTATGTGAGCTTTTTAAACAACAAGAACTTGCTTCAGCTTTACTATATTTAGGGTAAGGACAAGACTTTTGATAAAGTCTATGGAATCAAACCAAATAACACTTTTACCAACACACAGACACAGATGCAGGAGAATGAGCTCTCTATCTCACCAGAGGTATTACAGGACTACTGTATAACAATATTTAGTCCTCTCTTCCTTAACCTACTGAGGCTTTGATATTTTTTCCTTAACCTAATAGTCTCTACATTTTATTGCAATTATTTGTATGTGTTTGCATGTCTGCAATAAAATTATTAATTGCTCTGGGTAGTGACCACATCCTCTCCATTGTTTGTAATCTAATCATATAATAAGGCATACTCCCAGAGCATGTTTTCAATTATTTGAGTTAATGAATATATTTTAAATAAATGTAATTAATGAGGGATTCCTCATTATCAGACAAAAAAATAAAGCAAATAAATAATGTTGGTTTCAAATCTCAAATATTATGTTTAATAGGGGGCGTGAATATTTTTAGAACGTTTTATACACACACAAAATGAAATAGCAATATAGTTGAAAAAGGAAGTTGTGATACATCCTGTTTAATGCTTTTGCATTAATAGGTTATGGAATTTTGATAGGTAGAAGGTTTGGGATTAACATGATAGGGAAGGAAGAACATAAGTAGGGGCACTTCTGTCTGGATATTTCTATATTGAGTTAATAAATAATTAACTACAGTACCCTAAGCCTGAGTAAGCCCCTATCATTATAGTGGTGTGTTTACTTGCAGATATAATCATTATGAGTAGTGCCTTGCTCAGTAGAATTAACCTATCATTTCACTCAATACAATACTATAGACATTGATCATCTCACTTCGACACGTAGCAAAAAAAAAAAAAAAAGAACATTTAAAAACTTATAGTCATATATCATAATTGTAACTGTAGCAGAAAAGGGAAATGCCTATATTTTTCCCATATAGTATTTTAAAGAATATTAAATAACAAATGAGAGATGCTTAACATATTTCAAATTGAGAAAAATCAAATTAGATACATAATTAGGTATCACTATAACCATTACAGTGGGTGGCAAAAATTATCTTATAACTAATAGTAACAAGTATTGGTAAGAATATGGAGCAGCTGCTACTTGCATACCTTGCTTCTGGAACTATAAATTGATATATTCATTTTTGAGAACTTGGCATATCTATTTAGCTGAACATATCAACCAGTAATTTTGCTCCTACTTATATATCTAATTTTAATGTGTGCATATATTCACCAAAATAGATGTATCAGAATTTTTAAAGAATCAGTAGGTGTAACAGACAAAATTTGGAAATAATCCAAAGTCCATCAGCAGTGAAATATTTTACTATTTTCATATATGTCAATGTGAATGAATAATTTGCAACTGCACGCAAAAATAATCTTATAAATAAGGTCCTATGACAGCAAGTTGTAAAACAGGCAAATGCATCTAAGATAGTAAAAGTCATGACAGAGGTCTGGGAGGTAGTGGCTGTTAATAATGTTAGCATTGTCTCTGTTTTTGTTTGCTTTTTAAATTCAAATTTTTGGAGAAATTTTAGATATACAATACAATTGAGTAGCAGGTACAGAGTTCCCATACATAGTCTTCCCCTACACGTGCATAGCCTCTCCATTATCAACATCACTCACCAGAATGGTACATTATTTTACCAAGTATGACCTACTTTGACACATCATAATCACTCAAAGTCTAGGGCTACCTTAGGTTCACTTTTGGTATTGCATATTATATGGGTATGAACAAATGTGTAACATATACCCATCACTATATCATATAGAGTATTTTCACTGTCCTGAGAATCTTGTGCTCTATTATATTTATCTTCCTCCAAGGAAACTTTTGATATTTTTAATACATCTTTAGTTTTGTCTTTTCCAGAATGTCATATACTTGGAATCATACAGTATGTAGCCTCTTCAGATTGATTTCTTTCCCTTGGTAATATGCATTTAAAGTTCCTCCATGTCTTGTCATGCATGACTTAATAGCTCATTTCTTTTTAGTGCTGAATAATATTCCATTGTCTGGATATAACACAGTTTATTTACTGATTCACCTACTGATAGACATCTTGGTTGCTTTCAAGCCTGGCAATTCCAGATAAAATCTATAAATATCCATGTGGAGCTTTTGTTTGGACATACATTTCCAACTGCATTGGGCAGAAACCAGAAAGTGTGATTGCTGGACCATTTAGTAAAAGTATGTAAGTAATTTGTAAGAAATCACCAAAATGTCTTCTAAAGTAGCTGTGCCATTTTGCACTCCCAGTGGCAATGTATGAGTTCTTATTGCTACACATTCTCATTAGCATTTGGTGTTTGCTCAGAGTTCTGCACTTCGATCATTCTAACAGGGGTGTAGTGGTATCTTATTTTGATTTTAATTTCCCCAATGACATATGTATGGAACATCATTTAATATACTTACTTGCTTTCTGTATTTCTTCTTCTGTCAGATGTCGGTTAAGGACTTCGATCTACTCTTTAACCAGTTATTTATCTTCTTATTGCTGAGTTTTAGGTTCTCTGTGTATTTTCTCTAACTAAGTATTTCTTAGTTTTACCCCCACTTTTTTGTGACAGTTTGACCAGAGAAATTTGGATGTGAATATTACCCTTCCCCATGTCATTTAGGCTCTGATAATATGCCAGCAAGTTTTTCTGGTTAACCCGTTGAAAAGATGTATTTGATTAATTTTTAAATTTTACTGATTAAGAAGTACAATCAATAATATTCTAAAGTTATAAAAATAAAATAATAACTAATTCAAGTGTGAAATTTAAAAACTATATATATATATATAAATTGAGTTAGAGGTCACTACTTATAATAAGATATAAAATCCTGGGCTTAAAATGAAAACCCTTTTGACAGCATTACAACAAACAAATAAAACTAATAATAAAATGTTTTACATGATAAAATATAAATGAATAATCTTTTTTGAATTGCTTCTGATTAGGAGAAAAATCCTAAATAATTTTCAAATGATAGCAGCCTAGGAACTGTCAATTCACAAAAGAATAACAGATTCTTAGTGGAAAAAAAATGAGTTTTATTATCTATTCAATGGGCTAATATATTGAAAACATTCAGTATAGGCCAATATGAAGGTAAAAGCTATTTTCAAAGTTTATAATTGGGCTGTAAATTGCTAACAATCTTTTTTTAGTTCCTTTTCTACCGTTGATGTAATTCTTTGTCATCCAAATACTGCTTTTATTTATGAAAAGAAATCAACTTAAAAAGATATACATGAACAAGAACTAAAAGTTCTAATTGTAGGTTGAAAGAAGGTTAAGTAAAATATTTTAACCTTATATTTCCTTTATACATATTTCCTTTATAAATTTCTCTGCCATTATTTTTAATAGTGGTACAACATTCACAATCTTGAGATAATTATAATAGATATATTTAAAAAAATATATTTTAATATATAATAAAATAGATATAAAAATATAATGTAAATGAAATAAGTTTGTAATCAGTGTCAGGTTCCACTTAGGAAATGAACGGAAACAGTCTACTTGACAAGGGTCAATAATTAAATCAATCTGTACAGGAAGCTCTCAATTTACAGTAATAAGACCAATTTAATCATATACTATACTGCTGTAAAAACTGCAAAGGAAAATTAAAATTAGGTAAATTCTTTTCTTTTTTAAAAATTATTTATTTATTTGAGAGAGAGAGAAAGAGAGAGGAGGAGGGGCAGAGGCAGAGGCAGAAGGAGAGACTCTCAAGCAGACTCCCAACTGATCATGGAGCCCCTAGGTAAATTCTTTTCAATCAATACTCCACAGAGACAAATTATCCTATTTACTATAGCTGATAAAGTATCTTTTATGAATTCCTGATGCAAGGAAATGCATAGGAAGTAGTTAATCAAGTTCAAGTCTATGGGAGTAAAGAAAGACCTGGGAATACAATTACATTAATTTTTAGTGAAATAGATCTATCAATCTTTTTTCCTTCTGAAGTTTTTTTCCTTGAGGTTTTAGAAAAATTTTAAGCCTAAACTTTGACAGTTGTGTAATCCCGTTATTTACTCTAAACTAGAAGTGTCTTCTTTATAGCCTTATATAAAATTAGAATTCTTAGCTAATGTTGTAAATCTTTTCCAAATAATATTCCCAGTTTGAAAATCTTTTGAAATAACAGAAAAAAAAAAAAAGAAAGAAAAGTAAAAGGAGACAAGTCTGCCCTAAAGGTTTAGGTAGACAAATTCATGATATCATCATCATGTTCTTTATGAAATGCTTTCATAATGTGATACAGCTGGATGGAAGTTGAACATAAAAAGAACTTGATTACTTATATTATTTTGATTTTCTAAACAGATGTTTCCTTGTGGTAAATCACATTTTAATAATAGGGAAGGAAATGAAAAATGTAACATTTCAAGATAAGTATCTATTACTTACCAAAGATTCTACCAAAATCATTTTCATCATGTCAAAATAAGTGTTTTACCTTAAAATTCACTCATTGGACAAATATTTGCATCATTACTAAACATCATTGTAGACTTACATATTGTCTATATTATACATTTGACTCACTCATTAATTCAACAGCTAATCATGATTAACACTGTGTTATAAATCATAAGACATATTAAATTAATGGAAATGAAATTAAAGGATGGAGAAGTATTCTCATAAATAGTAACATAGAATTATTTTAAATATTCCCTACACACAATTGCATTACAGTTATTGTCCTAAAATAAAGATACCTGGAAAAAGGTACTTCTATTAATTTGCCTTATTCTAAATTTTTTGGAAGTCACAAACAAAACAAATAATCTTTTCAATATCAAATAAGGGATAAAACTTGGTTTAGAATTAGCATGAAATTGGTACAAATATCCAGAAAATAAAGGCATGGAAATATAGATCTTTATTGAGAGGTAAAGAGAATTTTAAAAGAACAATCTAGTCCTGGGACAAGTAAGAAATTTCACCTTTTCCTAGTACACTTGTTATATATCCAACCTCTTGGCTGAGCTCTTTATTTCTTTTCTTTTCTTTCTTTCTTTTTTTTTTTTTTTTTGAATATTTAATTTATTTATTTGAGAGAGAGAGCAGAGGAGAGTCAGAGGGAGAACCAGACTTTTGATGAGCAGAGACCCTAACAGGGTACTCGATTCCAGGACCCTAAGATCATGACCCAGCTGAAGACAGATGCTTACCTTAGCCACTCACGCACCCCTCTACTATTATTTCTAAAGAAAAAAATGCTTCAGTTTCAATGGGTGAAATCACAAATATAATAAGGGTTTTATGTGTTAATTTTTATCATTTAATCATAATTTACTTATTTTAATGATCTTCTAAGACATTCAATACAATATCCAACAGAGTTCCAAGAGTGGGTATTGTCACAAAAAATTGTCACGAGTGCTGTCCTTCCCCTTCCCTCCCGAGGCCCGGCGCCCTCCTTGTCCCAGCTGCGCCGGACCGGACATGCAGCCCGACTGCCTGTCGGCGAGGGTGAGCGGCGCTGCAGGCGGCTGCTGGCAGGGGCCACGGCCCGGCTCCGCGCTCGCCCCACGGCGGCCGCGGTGCTGGTGCCGCTGTGCTCGGTGCGCGGGGTCCCGGCGCTGCTCTACACGTTGCGGTCCAGCCGCCTGTCCGGGAGCCACAAGGGTGACGTCAGTTTCCCAGGTTGCAAATGTGACCCCACTGACCAGGATGTGGTGCACACAGCCCTAAGGGAGACCCCTGAGGAGCTGGTCCTTTCTGTACCTGAGGAGCATGTGTGGGGCATCCTGCGGCCTGTACAGGACAGGCAAAAGGCCAAAGTGGTGCCAGTGCTTGCCGGCGTGGGCCCCCTGGATTCCCAGAGTCTCAGGCCCAACCCAGAAGAGGTGGATGAGGTATTTGCCCTGCCCCTGGCCCACCTGTCGCAGGCGCAGAACCAAGGGTATACCCACTTCTGCCAGCGTGGCCACTTCACATTATTGTGAAAAATCACAATTTTTCCTGTTTTTAAGAGGAATACTGCTAATGTTTTATGATCACATACTACAGTCAACCACACACATTCTTATCCCAGCACATGCAACTGTTAGACATATAACATTGCTAACTGAAGCTTTGCCTTGTCCAACTTTCACCGTGCATGTTCAGCTATACATAGTACAGTGACCTTTTGACCTCGAGATAGTTCAATTCATTGGCATTCTTACTTTATTTCCACTTTGTCTTCATTTTTTTCTAATTTAATTTAGCATTTTTCCCGTCATTTTAGTAATTCTTCTATTGATAAACAAAATTCTTATTCTATCTTTTTCTCAAAATTTTTTCTGAAAAATTTCAAGCCTAGATGATTTCAAGTCTTTACCTGTGCTAATATTCAAACAATTTAATATTGCTGTAAAAAAATCACATAAAATTTTGGATGTTTTCTACTATAAACTCAGAAGAGGCATACTTAAATTGTCCTAAAACTTCAAAATTCATGCCTATTGTCTTTATCTGGCTAGGCTGTTTTTTCACTTTCTATGGTAAGTTTTCAAGTGCCCATTAGTTTTATCCAACTTCTGTTTCCCCATATTTTTACTCTGACTCATAGTGTACAACCTCATAATAAAAATAAAAGCCTTCAGTAACATCTAAATCTCCTTGTTTCCAATCACATAAATTTCACTACATTCACACTCATCTAACTCTCTTCACTCCTATTATAAAGGAGGAGCTGATCTCTACCAGCAATTTGGATTCCACTCCTTTTACTCTTCAAGAAATTTTCAACACTGGTGTCTAGTAACCTTGACAAGGCACTTTGTTAGTCTTCGCATTTTCAGTAAATTGAAGGTTTTTTTGTTTTTGTTTTTTTTGTTGGTTTTTTTTCTCAATTTCTATTGTTTTTTTAAAAATTTGTATGCCTCATTTTGATGACTAAGATATCAGTTATAATATAGAATAGAGACACTGAAAAAGTGAATTTAATTTATCTTTGTTCATTAAATGAACAGAGTATATGACAATTATAAACATATGCATCTAACGTCAGAACTCTAAAATGCATGGACCAAACTTTGACATAATTCAGGGTAGCAAAGTTTTTACACTAATAGTTGGACACTTCAATAGCTGATTTTCAATATGGATAGAACAGATAGAAAAGCAATAAGGAAATAGAGGACTCGAATAACACTGTAAGATGATCGTGCCTAATAGACATACAGAACAGCGCACACAACAAGAGTAGAGTACACGTTTTCTCCAGTACATATGGAACATTCCTTAGTATAGACCATAAGATAGGCAACAAAACAAGTGTTAATAATTTTCAAAATACCAATTCGGCTGGCTACTATCACAAAAACAAAAACAAAACATAAAAATGAGTTTATCAAGGAAGTGGAGAAATTGGAATTCCTGTGGGAATGTAACTGGTGGGACAGTAACTACTATGGCATTTCCTTAAAATAATAAATATAGAATTACTAAATGACCCAGCAAGTATATACCCAAAAGACAGTAGCGACTTAAGCAGATATTTGTATACCGGTGTTTATAGTAGTATTATTTACAGCAGCCAAAAGGTGAAAATACCCCAAGTATCCATTGGCAGATGAACAAATAATCAAAATGTGATATATATACATACTATGAAATATTATCCAGACTTTAAGAAGAAATAAATTCTTATGCATGCTGTAACATGGATGAACTTTGAAGTATTATGCTCTATGAAATAAGCCATCCAAAAAAGGACAAGTGTATAATTCAATTTACATGCGGTATCTAAAATAGTCAAATACTTAGACAGCAGAATATATGTTACTTAGAGCTGGGAGAAATTTTGGGGAAGTATTGTTTAGTAATTTGGATGATAAAAATGTTCTGGAAATGGATAGTGGTGAAAATCACATAATAATGTGAATGTACTTGATGCCACAAAATTATACACTTAAATGCTTAAAATGCTTAATTTTATTTTATGTATATTTTACTACAACAAACAACAGAAAAAAATTAACACAAATTAGCTATCGTAACCTTTTATGTGTATTGCCCATGAATCTATGGGTTAGTTGGACTCTTCTTTTGATCTGAGCTGGGCTCAGTTAAGCTGATTCATGAAACCTGTGGGTCAAAAAGTTAACTTTGCTAATGTAAGATGTACCTTCTCACCTGTGTGGAGTTTGGCTGGGACAACCACAGTGACTTAGCTCATTTTTTGTTATCTCCTATTTTCCAGCAAGTAAGTCTGGGCTTTTGCTCATGGTGGAGAAAGAGTCTAAAACAAAGATTGGAAGTGCATAGTCCTCTTGAGGCCTGGGTTCAAAAATATTACATCTTGCCTACCATATTGCATTAGTCAAAGTAAGTCACAAAGATAGCTCAGATTCATGAGATGAGAGAACTCTACACTTTGAGGAAAAAAAATCTTTGAAATCAAAGTTTGAATAGATGAATAGAAGTATAGAATTTCTATTAATCTACAATAATGATAAATCATCTTTTAGGATTTTGCTAATACATGACTTTGAATTAAAAAAAAAACTAATAAATAATATTGTCCTGAACTTTTTTCACTACTCTTTTCCAGTTTATTACCAGGATTTTAAAAGTGTTATGATTAGCAGTTCACTGTTTCTTTTATTTTTATGTTCTGTGGTTAGGGCTATTTATTTAGGATTATCAGTACTGAATAATAAAATATCTACATTATTTTAAAGATTATGATTTCAATTTATTCTATCTCTTCTTAACTTTTTCTTAACTTCTTATTTTGTGGAGTAATTGCCAAACTCTATGTTTTTATAGAGATATTTCCTTTCATGTCTATTTGAATAGACTCTTATATACATAGACATTTATATTTTTTATATGTTACTGATAAATACATTCTAAATATACATTATATTGTAGATAAATATATTAGAAGTACATTATATTTATACATTCTGTATGAAAGATATCATTTTCGCATTCTATGTATGCACATGTAACTTATAATGTGAGCCCTCCACAGTTAACATTCAAAATTCTAATGCCTTGCCTATTTTTAATTTGTTCTATTTTCAGTTCATTTTATTAGATAATATGAGGACTGAATTTGAGCAGTCTATTATGCTAGAGAATAAAGAGTTCGAAGAAAATGAACATATTATTTTGTTCATTTTCATGAAGTTTTTTCACCCCAATTCTTCAAAAACATAATAATGCTATTGTAGAAAGCTATCCTTCAGTTGCCAATTTGCAACTTCAAATAGGCTACTCCACCCTTAGAATAACATTTGAGAAATATATAAATTACACAGCTGATATATAACCTATCTTTTATTATATTAGAACATCATGCTATCAATCCACTTTCTCATTATTTTAAGGAAAAAACAGGAATGCAAGTCATATTTAGAAGATTTTATCTATTAGACTATTTCTGAGTTTAAAAAGATTTTTCCTATACTTTCAAAAATACATAGGATGCCTATGTTTATGTCAATTTTATGTGTCCTAGTCTCTGGTCAAAATTTCTTATGGTTTCCAACTGTTTTTGTTTTCATAAGTCAATTGTACCTATTTCCCACATTAATGGACTTTCAATCCATTGATCCTATAAACTTTCAACCTTATTTTATGCTGTTATCCGTACTTATTCAAGTTAAATATATATTTAAAACTCTTCTTAGTCTGCCTCTTTCTCCCTCAACTTTTAATCTTGGAGATGCCCTTTTTCTTCTCTGTCTACACTTACTCTGTTAAATTTTTCTTAGTTTCCTTTTTTAAGGATTTATTTATTTATCTGAGAGAGGGAGAGAAAGCACAGAGGTTGGGGGGAAAGACATGTGGAGAGGAAGAGAGAATCTTAAGCCAGACTTGGGGCTCAGTTTCACAACCCTGAGATGACAACCTGAGCCAAAAGAGTAGGATGCTTAACTGACTGTGCCACTCAGGCACCCCCTTTACATTTTCTGATCTTAAGTATCATTTGTATATCAGTATCTTCCAGATTTATATTTCCAGTTTAGAATTTTTTTTTTCTCCTGAACACCATACTCACAAATACAACTATCTGCTTGATACTACTAATTGGATAAAAAGTAAACTTTCTAAAACACTACACATCCAAAACTGAACTTTTAGTTTTCCATCCAAACTGGCTTTTAAGTATCCATTCCTATCTCAATGAATGATAACGTCATCCTTCCAGTTACCTGGGCCAAATGCCTTGGAGTCATTCACAACTCTTCTATTTCTTCTCATTATCCATATAAAATACGTTAAGAAATATCGCTGGTTCTATTGTTACAACATATCCAGAATCAAATCACTTCTCACAGTCAGCACTACTGCCACTATGATTCAAGACATCATCAAGTCTAAGCTGAGTTATTTCAATACTTTTTTTGGTTGTATAGGAGTTGTAAAATCGCTTTAATTCAGTTCTCTCTGCATTATAAGCCATAGGTAGGGTTGGGCTGTAGAATGTACTGTGCTTCCTGTCACAGTACTAATCTACTCTGTCACTGCTTTTCTATAATCTACTTTCAACAGAGAAATAAAAATGATTCTATTCAAATTCAAGTTATTTAGAGTACCATATAATCTGGCTTCAATCTCCATCCCCATTATCATACCCTTCTGGACTCACTACTTTCTCTGTTCCAGCCACATTGTTTTCCTCATTCTTTTGCCACACAAAACACACTCTTACCTTAAGACTTTAACACTAGTTGCCTTCTCTGCCTGCAGTGATCTTTTCACAGATATAATGTGGGTAACAACTTCATTTCTTTCAAGCCTTTCCTAAAGAACTGGCATTATAACAAAGCCTAATCCTCCATGTTATTTAAAATTGCAAGTGTCAACTGTTCCAGCTGCCCCAAACATTTGGTTTTCCCAATACCTCATTCCATGCTTTACGGTTTTTTCATAGAATGTATTGTTTTCTAAAATTCCATATAATTCACTTATTTTCTATATCTATGATCTGTTGTCTGCCCTCTCCTAAAATGTAAATAAGATCAAGATAGTGATCTTTGCTGTTTTCTGTTTGTTTGTTTTACTGATATATCTATACCAGGAATTTAAAACAATAAGTAAAACAAAGTTGTAGATCAATTAATATTTGTGGAATGGGGACTCATCTCTGGAGAGGGAGCATGGTCTAATTGGAATTGCTGTGTCAGGGCTTTGAAATTGGGACCCCCCTGGGGTTGAGAATCCATCCTCAGGAAGGAGAGTTGATGTGTAATGAGGCTATATCATGTACATTCTTGTGGGGAAGTTTGGCATTTGAATCAATTTTCATTTCTGGGTATGATGCTTTTTAAAATTTATTTATTTTATTGCAGTAAAAGCACTTAACATGAGATCTGTGTCTTAATAATAGTACAGTACTGTTAACTATAAGCACAATGTTGTACAGCAGATCTATAGAGCTTATTCATCTTGCATAATTGAAACCTTACATTCATTGATTAGCAAATTCAAATAATCAACAGTGACTGGGAAACCTACAGAATGGGAGAAAAGTATTTGCAAACCACATATCAGATAAGGGGTTAATTTCCAAAATGTATAACCAACTCCAAAACTTCAATAGCAAAAAACAAGTAACCCAATTAGAAAATGGGCTAAAGGTTTGAATAGAGATTTCTGCAAAAAAAATATACAAATGGTATAGTGATTTTGATGAGATAATGCAGATAGGAATAGCATTAAATTCTACATCTCCCTCCCATCCCTCCCCCCACCCCAGCATTTAGTGCTTTCTATTAGTGAAAACCAAGAGGGACTCAACTGGCAAAAATAAATATGGTTTGTTAATATTTCTGCATAGCATCAAACTGTAGAATATATGAAATGACTTTCACATGTTGGGAGTTGAAAAATAATAGTTTAATTTCTGAGAAGATTCAGCTAATGAAAGAGGCCAGAAATTTGAGTAATCAAACCAAAAAATATAAAACAAAATTCAGTGGAAAAAAAGCAGAGATATTAATGGACATTTACTTTTGTGTAAATAATATATGAATACATATTTTACCACACTAAACATTTTTTTAATATTAAAAGATGTAAATCCAGGTTTTGTATTCCCAAAAGTTTAGCACTTAATAATTCTGTTCGATCAACACTGGTTTTATACTCCACATTTAGCTTCTATTAAAGTTCAATATAAAATTCCAGTTTTAAAAATGTTATGTTCTATGATTTTGAGCTTTCTGACAATGTATCTATATGTTTAATTCCATAAATATTTTAGCTTTATAATTAGTTTCAATATTTAGCATATAAAACATACTTTATTTTGTTTGTATCTTATTTAAAAGGGTTTGAAAATCAACATATTATTTTTGATGAAAATATTATAAGGAGTAAAAAAGGATACTATCCAGAATTGACAAGAAACATATCCCCACACTACACTTCAGTTAAGTGTTTTTGCTATTCATGCCTTTAAGGAAGTTAAACAATCAAAAAATGTCAATAACTCCGTTCTCTGGACTATATTTATGGCAGTCCTAAAAAACTTTATGTTAAACTATCCCCATTGCAACTTTACTATTAAAAATTACACTAGAAAAAATTGGACTTAAATGTCATACAGTTGAGGATTTGTGGGTTAATTATGCTATAGTGATGATTCTATATATTTAAAATATTATATTGCCATTAGAGTTAGTTAGAAATGTGTTGTCAACAATGAAAACACTCATGCCAAAATACATGATAAAAAAATTACAAAAATGTGTCTATGATATACCACTTTTGAAGAATAAAAGAGTACATTATGTTGAACTACATGAAATAGTTCTTGTGCTCAAATGGCATGACCTTCACATTGTTCAACCTAAGAGACAGCATATGAGAAAGGGAGAGAGACAGAGAGAGAGAGAGAGATTAACTGTGATTATATTCAATCAATAAACAAAATTATGTAGTATAACGGCAAATTACTTGGGCTTAAATACACAACTGCTGATTATTCAATAGTATGCCTTAGTTTCTTCACTATCAAAATTTCAATAAGAACAACAGGACACATTTCATAGTGCGGTTAAAAAAAAAATGTATACAAAGCCCTTAGAACAGTGTCTGGAATACATCTGCCTTTCTATAATTAGTAAAGTATTTTATTTTTTTATTTTTTTGCAATGGGCATATATTATTCAGTAATAATATTCAATAATCATAAAGCGTTTTTAATCACATAATATTTTAGCTATATAGAGTCATCTGGCAAAGGATTTATGTTAAAATTAAATAGCAGAACCCATCAATGTGCTGAAGAAATGTATGATGTGGATCAAAGACTAAGGAATGAAATGGCTAGAAGGACATATAAAAAACATCAATGCCTAGTTGAACACAAACAAGGAAATAGTATGGTTAAATAGCAGAAGTCACATATGGGGTGTCAATCTGACAGGGTTTCTCAACCTGGACAACAGTGTCACTCAAGTCCAGATAATTCTTTTTTGTTGGGGGTTGTCCTGTTGCACTGTAGGATATGTAGCCCCATCCTTCCATGACAGTACCCCTCACAACCCACATGTTATGACAACCAAAATGTTTTCCAGACATTGTCAAGTGTCCCCTCGGGGGCTTGGCAAAATCATTCTCTTCCCAGCTGAGAACCACAGTAGTAGAAGAAATGAATGTTTCAATGTTTTCTGCAGTTGAGAATAATTGTAATTAGTGATATTTGAGCAACAACTTTGAGACTAAGAATTCTCAGAACTTAATTATAGATACCCTGATCTGAGATAACATTCCAGCTTGCATTTCCATGACACATTAAATGAGATCTAATGCAGAAGCCAGAACAAAAATAATTTCCAATTTTGTCCCTTACATTCTTATAATGAAGAGGCTTTCTTATACTTATATAATAGTTATTATTTGGAGATTTTTTGCATAAGTTTACTTTTAAATGCACAAATAATGTATCTGGAAGTATAAATAGATTATTATAAAGACATGAGTGAAAGAACATTTTTGAGTATTTCTGTAAGTAAATATGAGAATGAAGATGGTTACAGTTATTGCCTATATAGACAAAATAATTTAAAGGCAATCAGCCTAATGGCTGTACATGCTACATGATGCATTTGCACATTAGGAAGGATGATCAATTCCATACCATCTAAGTCTATAGAAAACCAGATTAAACTGCTAATTTGATATATAATTTTTCATGATTTTTATGTTGTAATTTATTTTCTCATCTTTTTCACCTAATGTATAAGATTCATGGATTACATGAATGCATGAGAATCGTATGTTTGTAAATTAAGCCAATAAGTTTTTAATCTTTCTATCCACACCATTTAGTAAAATCCTAACACATTATGACTGTTCAATAGTTGTTTAATCAATTTGTTTTGTTGGAGAAAGAAACTTTGCATGCCTTAAAATTTTATTGTGTTACCTAACTCTTCCCTATTAAGGTGTGCCCTGACTCAAAATTCTGTGAAAAAGTTTTCCTGAACTTTCTAATAAAACAATGTAAAGGCTTTCTCTTTTACCTATTCTTCTTTTATTCATGGGCTATACTCTGGACATTTAGCATTGTATTGGTTCTGTATTGATCTTATCATACTTTTAGTCATTTTTGTCTAGACTTTCCTTTTTATGAGACTACATTTTAACTTTTCCAACATTCCTATTATTCACCTTTATCATCCCCTATATTATACCAAACCCCCAAACACATTCAACCAGTATTTTCAACAAAGACAGGGTTCAGATTATACATATATCTACAATATTGAATAAATATGTAAACTGAGGATTAAAGTTTATTTGATGAATCATCAGAAGACAATCTTTTCCTAATTTCTTTAAAGTTATATTAATATTTATAAAAGTCTATAATATTCCTGTAACTAATTGGAATATTCCCCTTGACTCTTCACTTCTAATTGGAGTTATACTCATCCCATATGACTTTTTTATTTTTATTTTTATTTATTTATTTTTTTTATTCAATGGATTGTGAGGCAAACTGACAAGGAGTCACTTTTGGAGAAATCTTAAGAAGTACCATGTATTTCAGCTCACCCTTCTTGTTCTGACCCTCAATCATTAGAGCAACATTTCTGAAGTTGTGACATTTCTTATCTTTTATATCATGAAAAGATAAGATAATATTGTGCCAGAGCAAGCTTAACTCAGGTGAGCTCACAGAGCCCAGCAGAGTCTAGAAGAGGCATAATTAATTAAGCGGAAAACCTCTTGTGAAATGAGCAAGAATTATTTGGTGATGAAAGCACTAGAGTTTTAAGATTGTTTTTATACTACCATAAGCTAGCTAAACCCCATAGCATCTTTTACTGTTATTTCAATATTCCAGAATTTTCCCTTCCTTATATATCACGGTTATATATTATAAATTAGAAAACAATTGACAAAAACAACTCTAAGCCATAATCAATTACTTTATTGCTAATCAAATAATTCATAATGTTTATTATACATATTTTAAAGAATTGTTTCTGGTCTCTGTCAAGACAAATCCTATGAAGAATGTGGATATTTTATTTTTCCAATAACTAGTGTAGATTAAATTCTCAAGGTTTAAACCACATATTTGCCCTTGTGACAAATTCAGTAATTTGAGAGCCAGTGTTAAGAAGAAAAACTGATTTCCAAGAACACAGCTATGCTAACTTATTTTTAGTAGAAATGAACTCATTAACTTGACCTGGACAAAATAATCACTTAAGTGACTTGATCAGATTTCCAATAACATGGTTTCCTCTCTACAGCTCGTGTCAAATAAAATCCTCCTTTTACTTTTAATATGATCAGATGATAGTTGACCACAAATAATGAATAGTAATATTAGTGATACAGGTATTTACAGAAGGATTAAATCTAGCAACTATTTTTTTTTTATTTTAATGGCTAACTTTGCTTTTCTTATCCTTATAAGCTCAGACTTTCTTATTATTTTATACGATCTATGTATAGGTCTCTGAATTTCTAAATATTGATCACACACCTATAGTCTTCATAGGTTTGGGAAGGACATATATAGCCTATTTAATCATGTTTTACTAAAGTAGAGAAGCTGATATTTGCCCTTGAAGTATTAAACTTGCTCTTCAGTGGTCTCAGATGAATTGACCCCTGGTCATTATGAAATGATTTTCATCATAGTTTGTAATATTCTGCTCCTAAATATACTTTCTCTGATATTATTAAAACCACTCCTTCTTTTGCTGTTAGTATTACCAAGGTAAATTTTTCTTCCATCTTTTATTTTAACTTTTGAATCTTTATATGGTAAGCTTATGCAGGCAATGTATAGTTGATATTACATTCTTATACAATCTGACAATCTCTTCCTTTTAATAGCATGTATATACCATTTATATTTAATGACTACTGAAAGAATTGATTTTAAATCTACTACCTTGTTCTTTCGTTTCTATTTGTCCAATATGTTTTTGTACTTTTTTTTCTTCTCTGTCTTGGAAGAAATAGATAATTTGTATGATCTCATCTTATTTTTTTCTTGGTGGATTATTAACGATTATTATTTCATATTATTTTGTGGCTATTTATAGAATTATCACTATTTTATCTCAGTCTAATTTTAAGTGATATATACAACTGTGCATATATAAGAAACTTAAAATAGTACACAATTATTTCTCCTTTCTTTTTGTCACATATTTAACCAACATATATGCAACATTATCACTTTTTATTTAAGTAGTTCATTGTTTCTTAAAAAGATTAAATTTTAAAACCTTTATATTGGGGGTGGCTTAGTGGGTTAAGCATCTTTTTTCAGCTCAGGTCATGATCCCAAGGGTCCTGGGATGGAACCCCACATGGGGCTCCCTGCTTAGTGGGGAGCCTGCTTCTCCCTCTGCCTGCCACACTCCCTGCTTGTGTGTGCTCTCTCTCTCTAACAGATAAATAAAATCTTAAAAAAAAAAAAAAAACTTTTACATTTATCTATGTCTTAAGATTTTCCAGTGCTCTCCATTCTTTTATACAGATCCAGACTTCCATCAAGTATGACAAGCATAATACTCCATATGAATGTAGAAATTCCTTTATTTATTGTAGCTGAAGTCTAGTGGTGATGAAAGCTTTTGGCCTTTGTATGTCTGAAGAAGTATTTATTTCACATTTTTTTTGAAAGTATTTTTCCTGGGTAATGCATTCAAAATTGTTTTTTTTTTCTTCAATATTTTAAGCATTTGTTCAGTAGAATATGCTTAAGCACATAAGTCTTATATCTTATACTGCTTTCAGTGAAAAATCTGCTGTTACCCCTTTTTGTTCCTTAGTATCCAATGTCTCTTTCTCAGTAGCTGCTCTAAATACTTTCCTTTTGTTACTGATTTTATGCAATTTGATTATGTAATCATTTAATGCTTCTTGTACTTTGGTTTCAAAGAGCTTCTTAGCTATACGAGTTTATGGCTTTCATCAAATTTATAAACACTTCAGAATTATTTCTTCATCTAAATCTAGGTGAATTTTCCAGAGCAGTAGGAATAAATACAAAGATTTTTCTATATTCCTTTGGGTCAGTTTCTCATTCTCCAGTGAGTCATCTTCATTAGCACTGAAAACTCATTTTGGGGCAATAAGCAACTGAATACTAGTCAATTTCTTATCCATGATTTCCCACAGAAGTATTATCTGTGTCAGGGAAAGTTTGTCCAGAGGGACAAAATTGCATTATAGGAATCAGTATTGAATGTAGGAAGTTCTGGAATCATCTATCTTCTGGAACAACAATAGATCTGTAGTGGCAGGATGGAATATGGAAGGGGTTGAATAGGAAGATGACCCTTTCTTCCTTAATATGCATTACACTCTCTGCCTCTTTATCTCTCAAGTGAACTACCCAAATTTCTAATGAAGAACCTAGTTTCCACCTATAGTGACCACAAGTTTTCTTCCTTTCACATTTAGTGAGTGTAGATTTTTCTCTGAAAGTACTGACTGAAATACTGTAAGGGAGAAAGAACCTCTGCCCATTCACGATGAATCTTGGATAAGTTATGAAAAGTTGGGCCTAAGGCAGCACACCAGACTAGCAAGGAAGTTCCCTGACCTGAAGATCAGTTCCTTAAACATCTTCTCAGTACTCAATCTGTAACTACCTCTCTAATCCCTCCTTATTAATAGGCAGTACTATTTGCTAATCATACTATTTGATTAACATGTTTACTGTCAATTTCCATGAATTCTCTTCAAATAGCAATGACTGCTCTCCAAGGACCCTTTCCTTCCTGTTTTGGAAATTTATGTTTCTTTCAGCCTCTTGACTTCTTATCTTCAGCACCATAACCATCAAAAACTGTGAGAGGCATGAAATTTTACTCCACTTCCAAGTTTACAATTTAACCTGTTATACTATAATGATGGTGGTGGAAAACACAAGACTGCTGGATTAAGAACAAAAAAATCTTTATTTTAACAGAAATAGCAGTGGCCCATGTAACAGCATTTTTACTGGTTTCCCAGGCCCCAATACTTTAAGTGTGACATAGAAAAGGAAAGACTACACACACAGGGGAGTACATTATAGAAGGTTAGGAAACTAAATCTTTTAGAAAGGGCAGTAAATATATAATCGATTTTTGAACAATGTGGGGATTAGGGGGCCAACTCCCTGAGCAGTCAAAAATCCACATGTAACTTAAATCCTCGAAAACTTAACTAATAGCCTACTACTGACTGGAAGCTTTACTGATAGCATAAACAATTAACACTATTTTAAGTTATATGTATTATATACTATATTCTTACAATAAAGTAAGCTAGAGAAAAGAAAATGTTACTAAGAAAATCCTATTAAAAAAGCACTTATCTGTACACTATACTGTATTTATTAAAAATCCATTCATAAGTGGACGTGCACAGTCCAAACTCATATTGTTCAAGGATCAGCTGTATAAGCTACCCTTGATTTTAGCATATTCTTGGAAAATTCAAATTGTGCAAAAATACTTGACTTTTACATATTAATTATTGTTATTTTCGAGTCTTAGTAAGCAACATTTCACACACATGATTAATGATGCTTTTTAAGATAGTCAGCCATGATCATTGCAATGTGTCTAACAATACTGCACTCTCCAAATGATAGTAATCGAAAACAAGCTCAGAAAGTTCTAAAATAGTCTTTAGGTAGAGGGAGTTGTCCCACCTCATGCTGTTGTTCCAAAAGAACACACAATCCTTGCAATTCATAGAGATTCTGGCCAACATGCATAGAAAACAGAGTAATTGGAAAATTTTTAATGAGAGTGATCATTCTGGTAAGTCATGTTTTTATATTCCACCCTGTGTTATCCATATTGGTGAAGACCTTTATGCATCAGTATTTTCTAAAGTGAATATCCACAGCCTTTACTATATATGGTAATTGTCCATATATTGTATTGAATAATTATCTGGCCACCCAAGTGTTCAAAGCCTATAAGATTTTTCCAAGCCACTGAGGACTCTTCTGCATTGGTCATGTCTCTAGGATGGAATTTAAAATAGCTTCATTGATCCAATGTGCTCTTCTATCTTCTCACACAAGAATATACTCTGCTTTGAAATATACTGTTTGGGAAAAACTAAATAAGAAGGAAAAGGAGGAGCAAGAGAAAAAAGAAGAAAGAGAAGAAAGGGAGAAGGAAGAGAGGTTATCATCAAAGAAGGATAAGGGGAAATAACACACATATAAATTTATATATATATGTATATATGCATATATGTATATATGAATAATTGTACATATCTTGTTACCATTTTCACAGTTATTTCTGAAAAACACTGATAATGAAAGATTACCCTTCCCCATAAAGGTTTATGGCCAAATGAGTTTAGGAAATACAGAATACTAAGTTTTTTTTTAGGTTTAATATCAGGCTTATAATTACAGATTTTAATACTATCATATTCAATCTATATTCATACTTCTTCCTTTCTCCTTTTCAATCAACTGGCTATCTCACTTTATGCATGCTTATTTGCTGCACTGTATCATGATACTGTATGAGGTCAGGGACCATATTTCATTTATCTTACTCATACTCCAGCCCATGGAATTACGTTTTATATTCAGCAATCATTAAATATATGTTAGATTTAAAGTGGATTCTGAAAATGCCAAATTCAGCATCTTCTATTTTGCTAAAAAATGTGGAATACCTATACCAAGTATTTCTTCTCATCATCTGTCCCATGTCACTAATAGAAGCACTCCAGACAATGGTTAGGATGAAAACTTATAGTACCTCTGTGGCCAACATATGTGGTGAATGGAGTTCTTAATTTATGCAGCTTGCTCTTTTTAAAATATATTTTAAAAATTTTAACTAGATTAAGTTACTTAACAGAGAGGTCATTAATGACAGTATGCTTTTATTTAAATAGAGTAGTTGAAGGACAAAGTGTGTTTTTTAAATCCATAGAGAGAAAACCATGTGTGGCATGTTAAATTCCCACAGCAAATGTTAGAAAACATGCATTTTAAAGAGGCTGCAAATGTCCCAACATAATACAGAGATACCCTCAATATGACTATACTGTCTTAAACCTTGTGCACTAGTGTTCATAGCAGCAGTATTCTTAATAGTCAAAAAGTACAAACAACTCAAAAGTCCATCAGCTGATGAATGGATAAGCAAAATATCTATCTATAAAATGAAACATTATTCAGACATAAGAAGGAATGAACTACTGAGTCATATTCCAACAAAGATGAATTCTGAAAGGATTATGCTAAGTGAAAGAAGCCAATCACAAAGGACCACAAATGTATAATCCCATTTACTCTAACTGTCCAGATAGGCAAATCTATACAGACAGAAAGTGGATTAGTGCCTTAGAGCTGGTATGGATGTGAAAGAAAGCTGGAGGCAATAGGGAGTGAGTCCTAGTGTGTTGGGGGTTTTCTTTAAAGAGTGATCCAAATACTAAAAATACTGAATATACTAAATACCATTGAATTATACACTTTAAATGGGTATATTTATCTTAATGCTGCTATTATTTAAAAGAAGGTGTGAGCCACTACCACCTAAGTTCAAACCTGTATTTGTTGAAGTGTCAACTGTACTTATTATTTGCTCTAGTGGGAAACATTATCTCTATCTCCAAAATCCATTCACCACTGAATTTTCCTTGAAAAGATAGTCCAGAACAAAGGACAATCAGGCTTTCACCTCAAAGGACATACAATAATGTGAGAAACCATGAAGAATCACCTTCCAACATTAGTATGTCTTAAAATTCACTAATCTTTTCTTCTTCAATGTTTATCTGTTTTAATCTCAGGCAGTGTACATTAAGTATTTTTATATCTTCCATATATTTACTAAATATCTCCCATCCTTAGCTTCCTAAATATATAAAATAAAGTTCTAATGCCTCTTTGAATGTCTCTACTAATTTTGTCATCTGTGTTATTGCTGATCAGTTTGAGTTCATTGATTTTTCTCCTCATTATGGATTTTATTTCCCTGCTTCTTTGCACGCCTGTTAGTTGCCATTGGATGCAGACACTGAATTTTAACTTTATTTTGTATTGATAGTTTTACATTTCTATAAATATTCTTGCGATTTTTTTTCCCTAGGACTTGGATAGACTTATTGGGAACAACTGGTTCTTTCCAATTCTTGATTTTAAGATTAGTCAGACCCAGAACGTCATTTGTCTAGAACTGTATTTCTGCACTACTTTGGCAAGGCCCTTTTTAGTACTCTGACTGATATTACCTGAATTATGAAGTTTTCTATTCTAGCTGTTGGCATTATTCCCAGTCCCCTGTGTATTCTGTTTTCTGTAATTATTTTAGTTGGTTCTTTTCTCTGCCTTAGAGAGTTTCTTCAAATACACATAATGATCGCATTCCCCTGAATACCTGAGGACTATTAAAATAACCCTCTGCAGACCCCTGATGTCTGTGCATCTCTCTCTTCTGTGGTGCTCGGTCTTGTTTACTTTAGCTGCCTTGGCTTGCATGGACTTCAAGCCCTATCCCATCACCTGATGGAGATGCTCCATTGTTCAGCATCCTAGAAAATTTTTCTAGTCCATAAGCTGGGACATCTCTAAAGCTCATTCGTTTCTGGTTTTACAGGGATAGCTAGCTGTGCTTCATTTCCTGACGTTTGATATGTTAAGTATTGCTGTTTCATATATTTTTTTCCCCATTCTTTTAGTTGTTTCTGGTGGGAGGGTAAATCTTTATGGAACTCATTCTATTTTCACCAGCAAGTGAAATTCTAATTTGCCTTTTGAAAATTTAAACATGCTTTTCAAAAGTATCATTCAATGTTTCCATCTACATCTAACCATTTTATCCATCAAGGTTAGAATTAATTCTTCCCACCTCTAGGCACATGTCACATTTTGCATATAATTGGACAATTTTATAATAATATTCACTAACTTATACTACTCTATATTTTATTTGTCTTGTGTCTGATTTTAGTTTTAAATATCTTCTGATATGAGGACGGGTTTTATTTATTTATTTTACTGTCCATTTATGTAGTAAATTATACAAAAATGTTGTCAGATTGAATTACGTGTAATCATTCATCATCAGTAGTTAGGAAGTATAGAAACCAAACTCATGGTTTATATGACAATATCTAAATAATAAAGGAATATAAAGAATAACTCTGATAACAAAAAAAGTAGAGATCTATGGCCTGAACCATTTGAGTTTATGCTAGATTTTTATCTGCATCTTATTTCTTAACTTTCTAAACTTTGGTTTCCATGCTCCTTATTTGTAAGAGAAAGACTAAAATACTTTATATTTTATAGGCACTTTGGATTGACTAATTAAGGTAGTGCATACAAAGAAATTATTCTAGTCTTGTTACAGAGTAAATTTTTAATATATTCGTGTTAATTATTAGGGAATTTGGGGTATGAGTGGCAGAAAAAAAATAAGTAAAAATCGTTTAATTTCAGGATTGTGTTTTTCTCCTATCATATCAAATCTGGAGGTCAGGCAGCTCCACAGTTAGTTATTTCAGCAACTCAATAATGCCATCTAGGGCCAGTCTCTTTCTATATATTCACTGTCCCTCACTACATGTGGGAGTTCACATTTAAGTTTGTCCATTCATGTTCACACATGGGTGTCACAGTTTCATTAATCATGCTCTTACCCAACCACACTGAGTGGAGGACAAAGAGTAACTTTTCCTGTGCATTTGTTCTTTGCAATGAAAAAATACCCCTCGAGGAATCTCAGCAGTTTTTAATCCATGAAGCACTACTCAGAACTACTTTGCATGGTTCTTCCTAAACCAAATGGACAAAAAAAAATTGCAATTTTCTTGAAAGGTATTAGACTCAGCTCTTCCTTAGTTTGCTTGGTTTAATGGAGGGTAACTAAAATCAAGTTTGAAGATGGCAGACAGGCAGGCAAGTTGGTGGTCACTTTTTTTTTTTTTTAAGTTAAAAGCTAAGTATATAGCAAGTAATAGAATCTTTCATTTAGAAACACACACAAAAAAGTGGCAGAAGTATATTTTTCCCAACATTTTTCTAAGTTCCAACGCTTTTTATATTTTTCAACCTAGCTTACTCATGATTAAAATGCCGTGAAAATTACGTAAGGTGAGTATGTCTTGTTATAATGATACATCTTTATTAAAATTTAATGAAAGAGTTCTGAATAGCATAGAGACAATTAGGATAAATGTGTTTTGAAATGCATATACTTTAGTAAATTAAAAATTATCTTTATGGAAAATACCTATTTTTCTGCCTTGGCATGGTATCGTGTTAGTATACTCAGGCTGCCATGACAATATACCAGAGACTATGTAACTTAAACAACAGAAATTATTTTCTTAAAGTTCTGGAGGCTGAAAGTCTAAGATCAAAGTTCCAGAAGACTGGGTTTCTCTTAAGTCTTATCTCCTTGGCTTGCAGATGGCCACTTTCTTGCTGTGTCTTCGGATGTCCCTTTCTTTGTACATGTATCTCTCTGGTGTTTCTTCCTCTTCCTATAAAGACATCAGTCAGATTGGACTTGGGCCCCCCCCTTTATTACCTTATTTAATCTTAACTACCTCTTTAAAGGCCCTATTTCCAAATATAGTCACACTGGAAGTTAAGGCCTCAACATATTGAGGGGAACATGATTCAGTCAATCACAGGTTGATTTATATTTCTCTAGGTTGACTGAAGTTGCTACCCATCTCTAAGTTATTTTTGTGCCTTGTTTCCACATTCCAAATTGTATTTTATTAATCTACAACATGCTGTAAACTCAAAGGTGGGTGGGAGACCATATACATATATTTCCCTAATCTAAACCAAAAAATTATTTTTTTCAAAAATATTTAGAAAACACAAATACAGCTTTAAAAATTTTTCTCACCTATCAAAAGTCCCTAATACAGCTAAACTGCAATACTCTCCACACTTTCATTAAAGGTGTTAAAATGGTGAGAAAGAGCTTTTCAGATACCAGTGTTTTAGTCTTGATATCTCCCATGAGTACTAATCGGTCTGGATTTTTTCCCGACATTGTTATTTAATTTAAGGTATTCTGGACAAAGTGCTTGAAACAACTTTCTCGCAAAATCAATTCAGTAAGAATGAAATCCACGAAACACACTTCAAAATGAAAATTATAAACCAGTGCTTTCCTTCTGACTGCTTTCAGCAATAAAATATTAAATGGAACATTAAGAACAACAATTAAAGAGCTTAGCTTTTAAGCTGTCTGGTGGTGTGTAAGATTCAGTTCTTTATTGGCTATTAGAAAAATTACCAAAGATTACTTTAGTTATTCTAAGTGAATATAGAACCGCCTGCTCAGCAGTAGTGACAGGAAGTACTTAATGAGGACTAAACCTTCTCACATTTCCATTTTGGAAAAATTGTTTTGTAATTTTTCGGAGTTGAGTTTATTTAGTTTGAAAAAATTTTAAAAACGTCAATATTATATATATAAAATAAATCTTTACAAACATATTGTCTTTAACCCTGGAAATGTCTGAAAAGTCATTTCTAATGTGTCTGCTCCAGGGCAGTCAATCACATTACAATGTCTACTTAATAAGTCCCTAATGAATATTAATAGGAAAAAATCCATACATAAGTATACTATAAGAAAAACACTGCGTTTTTAAGACAAACATAACCTATAAGAAATAGCAATGTGTTATAAAACAAACTATATATGTCTTCTCTTTGTTTTTAAACATCTTAATTTAATTTTATTTTTTTCAGTGTTCCAAGATTCATTGTTTTAGCACCACACCCACTGTTCCATGCAATATGTGCCCTCCTAAGTACCCACCACCAGGCTCCCCCAACCCCCCACCTCCGTCTGCTCCATAACCCTCCGTTTCTTCTTCTCTTCTCTTTTTAATAAACTGTTCCTCTGAAGCGGAAGTGAGATGATTGAAGGGGGAGGCCTTTTAGCAACTGGCTGCTTTTGGCTGCTCCGGTGCACGAGAGAACAGAATACAAAGTGAGGAGAAAAAACAACAACAACAACTCTTAATGCAAACTGCTGACTGAATGTGCTACAACAAAAACAAGGTTTTCCTTCACTCTGAAGTTCTTTCTTTCATTCAGTAGTCTTAACTCTTCAGAAAATAACATGCCACTCTGTGGTAACACTGCCTCTCCTTTTCAGTCTCGTAGTAAAAGAGCTCTGGGATCAAGGTGATAAGACTCTTTTATCAAGTGTTTAGTAGCCCAGGAAATGAGGGGCGAGATAATCGTGGCCCTCCAGCAGTGCTGTGGTAAGAGAACCTCTACTACATCAGCTCCACTGAATGTACTTCACCGAAGTCTTGTTTCAATGAGGTCAGACAACAGTAATTTGTTATGTGGGTCATGGCAGAATCCTTCTTCTAAACACTACAAAGAATGACTCCTTTGTCAATATAAATACATCCTGATGCATTTAGTCTCCCTGTTGGCTGTATTATACACTCGAGAGCTATTGTGCCAAATTCTACCACTCAGCACTATCATACCTTTTCATCTTGCCTTCCCCACCCCCGCACTTTATAGTAGAGTGAATAAAACACACACAAATACGAGATAAAGGTTGTTTTCTTTTTTAAAAAATACTTTACTTTGCAGACATTATTGAGAATGAACATCAGATTTAGCATGTTAGCAGATGCATTTCAAAGAACAGGATATAATACAACAGAAATATTACATTAAGAATTCGAGTCTTTTATATTTTCCCCACAATATTTGTTTCTGTAAATCTTTATTATTCCATCCTCATCCAAATAAATATGTATATGTAAAATCTGAAAACTGGAAGAGGTAATTTTCTCACAAAATTGTAAACTGAAATAATATAAAATAGTGATTTTAGAATTACCTGAATCAATATAGACACACCTTTCAATTGTTACCAGTAACATTATTCTAAACTTCCTAGCTTTAAAGTCCTTTTAATTTCTGAAATATTAGATTTAAATACTACAAAGCAATTAAAATGAGTGCACATTAAAAACTATAATATAATCTACACTATGATGAGAATTTTTGTTATATATGTACTTAGTCTCCATTTTTATCTGTTCATTCATAAAGAGAAAGAGTTGGAAATTTCTAGAGTCTCTTCAAATATTAATTTATTTTATATTACTTGTTTTTCTCCACTTTGTCCCCATGCCTCTGAAAAAATGTGAACATACACAGACCAAGAGACAACTCAGAATGGATAATGGACTGATTAGAAATGTTGGGTTTCAAACAGGGGATTATTGTTCTATTTTGACTGCTCTGAGAAAAGGAGGGCTGGGGTCAAAAAGGCCAGGTTTTGAAGTGCTTATGTGATATAGCTTTGAGATGAAGAATGTTAACTCAGACAAACTTTAAAAATTCTTTTCTCAAAATCTGTATAAATAAATTTTTAAAAAGGCAACCTTATTCTCAATGGGTCATAAAGCCTAGAGGCAAAAAACCTTACACGAGATGTTGAACAAAGGTCATTTGCTGTTTTAGGATTCAAAGATATGTACTCCTCTTGTTGTTTGAAACCTACACTAAATTTTAAAAGATGTAGTTATAGCAGGTATGTTTTATAAGTTTGAACTTGAAAAATGAACTCTAATTTTTAAATATTCATTGGTGATAAACTTTGAAAACAAATACATACCACCAAGTAGCACTTCTCTGATGTTGTGTAAGATAATTTGAAGAACAAAGTGTTATGCATAGTGCTTACATTCTGACACAGACCATTATCAAATGTCTGATATTTGAAAATGATTTTAATAAGAGTAAAATTATAACTTTTTAAAAATATTTTATTTATTTGACAGAGAGAGAGAGAGAGAGTGAGAGTGAGAGAGGGAACACAAGCAGGAGGAATGGGAGAGGGAGAAGCAGGCTTCTGGCCGAGCAGGTTGCCCAATGAGGCTCCATCCTAGGACCCTGGGATCATGATCTGAGCCGAAAGCAGATGCTTAACAACTGAGCCACCCAGGTGGCCAGCAAAATTATATTACTGAAGCTTATTATATAAGTACTTTGATAAGTTATTTGCAAAAATGCCTTATTTAATATTCACACTTGCTCTCTTATATAAATGTTATTGTTACAATAAAATGCCAGAAAGTTAAGACCCAAGGATAGACCCTCAAACAGTGTGGGATTGGAGATGGTGAGTAAATTCCCTCCCCACCCTTTCTGAAACAAATCTGATGTGTATTCAATACACTATATCAGAAAGTCCCTAGGAGGTAAGATCTGTGTTATTAGCCAGCTAGAATTACATGACTAATATTAATAATTTTCTGTTATTTCTTTTCCACTTCTCCTACTTCATGGTAGTCCTGGAAACAACCTTTTAAATAAACTTCTTGTAACATAATCTTTGACTGAGAGTCTCCTTTCAGTAAATTTTGACTAGGACATTACTATTAGAAGTGACCTCAGAAAGCACAATCCTGGTTTAAGAGTCAGGAATTTCATCAGGTAGCAGTAAGGATTCCACCAGTGGTAGTAACTGGCTATAATAACCTCTGGCATGCTACAGTGTTATAATTACTAAGATTCATCCACCAGGATGGATTGTTACGCATAGTATTGGGGTCTTTACGTAGGGATCATCATGTAGGCATGATCAAATCTTAACTCCATTTGCAGCCCCACTGTGGGGCTTGGAGAACTTCAAGGCTGGTGAACACAGGGAGGTTCAGAAAGAATGCAGCACCTGGAGAGGGCATGGAAGTTCTGTGTCCCATCTCACAGACCTTTCCTTATGCATCTCTTCCACCTGGATGTTCACATGTATCTTTTATCATATATTTTTATTAAAAAAACAGTAAACAGTAAGTAAACTCTTCCTGAATTTTATGAGATGCTTTAGCAAATTAATCAAGCCCAAGGAGGGGTTGTGCGAACCTCTGGTTGGTCAGAAGCACAAATCACAGCCTGGACTTGTGACTGACATCTGAAGTGGGGAGACTGGCAGTCTTGTGGGACTGAACCCTTAATGATAGGATTTGTGGGATTTGATGCAATCTCCAGATTGATGATGTCAGAAATGAGTTAAATTATAGGTGTCACAGAGAGTTGCCTGTTATAGGAAAAACAAAACAAACACATATCTGGTGTTGGAAGTGTTGTTGAGGATGGGGTTGTAGTATGCTTGTAGTGTGGGAGTAAAGGAGGAATGCAGGAGGAAGACTGATGTTTTCCTACACTGAGGGGAATTTCTATATCTTACAAGAGCTATAGGAACATCACTTGAGCTAAGAATGATATGAGGTGATCTAGACCACCATCATGCCCTGCTCTAGTAGAGCAGGGGTATATGGAAAACCATAATTAATTCAGTCTGTTTCAAGCTTATCCAAGTGGATTCAATGAATGTACAGACACAACATGAGGTCACTACCTTGGTTCTTGAGTTCATAATTATGAAGATTCTTAGAATCCAGAAGAATCCTCACATTGCTTTCCTGATATTTTTATAAAAGAATGATAAAAAGGCAGAGTAGAAGCCCTTTAAACTGCTTGTCTCTACCAAGATCATTGGTATTGCATAAATCAATAAGTTGTTCCATTTTTATCCTTAAATAGTCCATTGTACAGATGCAATACAGTTTGCATATCCATTCATCTATGGAAAGAAATCTTGGTTGCTTTCAGTCCTTTGTGATTATAAATCAATAAAGTTTCCCTAAGCATGAACATACAGGTTTTTGTACAAAAGTAAGTTTTCACTTAACTATCTAGGAGCATGAATGCTACACTGTCTTGTAAATCTATGTTTAACTTTATAATAAACTGTCAAATGATCCTTTCAAAGTGACTGTACAATTTTTAATTTCAACCAGTCATGAATAATACTTGCCAGGATTTTATATTATCAAGTTTTGTGGGGTTTTTTTGTTTGTTTGTTTGTTTGTTTTGGATTTTGGAACCATTCTATAATGCACAAATATATCTTACTGTTGTTTGAATTTAGATCTCCCTAGTGACAAATGATGTTTGAGAAACTTTATATATGCATATTTGCGATCTATCATCTTTGATGAAGTATCTATTGATATCATTCATCCACTTTTGTACTGGGTAGTTTATTTTCTTATTATTGGTTTTTAAGTGTTCTTTTTATATCCTGGAAAAATGCCTTTAATCAAATACATGATTTGTAAATATTTTCTCCCCAACCATGGTTCAAATCTTATTTGTTTCATGAGAATGTTAACAAAGTATAATTTATTATTTTTTAATATACTGTACTTTTGTGTTGTATATAAAACCCATCATCAAACTTAAAGTCAAAGCAATGTCTCCTCTTTTTATTTCTGTAAGTTTTATAGTTTTACATTTTTTATTTAGGTCTATAATCTATTCTGAGTTCACTTTTTGTGTAACTTGTAAGAACAATAAGTGCCTCACAGAACCTATCAGAGACTCACTGGAAGAAATCACATTTACCTTAACTCTAAGATTAATTCAAAAAGATCGTTTAATTTTAGTAATTGTATAACCAGGATACAATTAATATTAATCTAACTCCTATGGAAACAAAGTACCATGAATGGGAATAGGAATAAAACATGATATTTACTGGGATTTTTTTTTTTTTTTGAAGATTTTATGTATGTATGTATCTATGTTAGAGAGAAAAAGGAGGGAGGAGCAGAGGGACAGGGACAAGCAGACTCTGCACTGAATAGGGAGCCCTGCAAGGGGCTCCAACTCAGGACCCTGAGATCATGACCTGAGCCAAAACCAAGAGTGGGAAGCTTAACCGACTGACCCAACCAGGTGCCCTGGAATTATTATTTTTTTAAGTGCTTTAAAACTGTAGCCAGGGAAGCAGATTCACTAAAGAACAAAAATCTAAAACAGAAGGAAAAACTTAGATTAAAACCTAGAAAACCTAAATTAAAGTAAGATCTATAGGGACACCTGGGTAGTTCAGTCAGTTAATGGTCTGTCTTTGGCTCAGGTCATGATCTCAGGGTCCTGGGATCCTGTCACCTAAATGGGCTCCTTCTTCAGCAGGTAGCCTGCTTCTCTCTCTGCTTATGTGCTCTTTCTCTCTCTCTCTCTCTGACAAATAAATAAATAAATAAGTAATCTTTAAAAAATAAAATAAGATCTACAAATGAAATAATAACCTAATTTAAAAAATGATTTTAACAGCAAATTAAATTCAGCTAGAGAGAAAAAATTTGAAAAGTAAATATTGTCACATTGCAGTATGAAAGAACATAAAAACATAAAATACAAAAAGCTGATTAAGAGTTATAGAGAGTTGGGGGGCCTGGGTGGCTCAGTTGGTTAAGTGTCTGCCTTCAGCTCAAGTCATGATTCCAGGGTTCTGAGATCAAGCCCTGAATCAGGCTCCCTGCTCTGCGCTGCTTCTTCTTCTCCATCTACCCTCCACCCTGATTGTGCTCTCATGCGTGTGCTCTCTCTCTCTCTCTCAAATGAATAAAAATATCTTAAAAAAGAAAAAAAAGAGTTATAGAGGGTAGAAGGATCTAACAAATATTTAATTGGAACTCCATAAGTCAAGAGGCAGGTTGGAGCCAGAATGTCTTTTATAAAGACAATGTCTGAGGATTTTCTAAAATTGATGGAAGAGACAAGCTCTTAATTCTAAGAAGCCAGCAAATCCGAAGTGGAATAAATAAAAATAAATTCATTCTTAGACACATCATAATAAAACTCCAGAATACAACAGCTAGTGGAATGGAAATAGGTGGGTGTGGGGAAAGAAGGTTGATTACTCTCTGTAGGAGGAAGAATTAAATTGACTATTAACTTTCCACAGCAACCATGGTAACAAGAATTTAGATCAAAAAAATTATTTCTAATGATCTGAAAGAAAATAACTGCCTATCTATAATTCAATTTTTTATAGATACTTTTAAAAAATAGACAAAATCTAAAAAATCTAAGAGAAGGTAAAATTAATCAACCAGAAATGAGTCAGAGAACCTGAGAATGAAAAAGCTGTTGTAAAATAATTCTAGTATGCATAAGTTTTGTTTCAATAACAATATCTAATAATAATAATAACAATAAAATCTTTGGAAATTGTGGTTGTACAACAGAGGTTAAAATCTGCATTCCTGTCACTTATTAATCCCAGGTAATTTCCCTCATTATTTCACAATTTTAACTTATTTTTCATAGTCTTCCTTTCTTTTCTTATTTTTTCCTCTTTTTTTCTTTTTCATTGCTTTTTTTTAATTTTAATTTTTTTTTAGGGTCAGTCCAGAGAAGTAAAACTCTTTTACTTTCACTGTCCAAACATCAATCAATTTACTGGGAAAGCCAGTGGAAGCCCTTGTCATAGCCTTGCCTCTTGAGCACTCTGCAAGTAACACTTCCATGGGGCAGGGAGTCAACTCCTTCCGGGTCACAATACCCTTCCTATGGTCTATCCAAAAAGCCTAAATATCTCACGGAGCTTTTCTTCACTGATTGCACCTGTTCTGTTGCTTTTGTTATCCAAGATAAGGATTGGCACATTGGTATTGTTTCATTAGTCATTAAAGCATTTAGCTCAAGTGTGGTTTCCATGAGGTGAGGATGATCTGCACAATCCACCAGAAAGACAATCCTACTGATTGTTGGGAGATAATTTTTCCAAACCTGACTTGCTTGCTCATGCCTGCCAAGATCAAAAGTTATAAAAGTCTTTCCAGCAATTGTCACCTGTTCTGATATTGGATCTAATGTTGAAACATATTGGCCCAATCCAGTCACTGTTGAGCATGTGTAGAAGAGTGGTTTTGCCTGCATCGTCCAAACCCAAGAATACAAGTTTTCCGTATTTCTTATAGAGTCCTAGGAATTGGAGGACACTGTTGATCCACTCACAGAAGAAATACATTATTAATGCTTACTGTGGCCAAGGGGTTCCTCTGGCAGCAGAAGGCTTCAACCCTCCCTCACAGCATATAGCCCAGCAGCACCACCATCCCCCTGCCCAACAACCTGGGACCACCAGTTACTCATCTTTTCTTATTTTTCTAACCATCATCCTTTCCTTCGACAACCATGTAAACAGATAATCCATCCAAGGTCACATTCACTCAGTTTCAAAGGTCTTTTCCTCTGTTTGGTGTCAGTCACTCTATTCCATGGTTTTACCCTTAATTTTGATTTGTTAACTGTACCTTCTCAGAGATCTTGGTTATTACACAGTAACTGAAACACAGCTGTCCTCTATGATATTGTTTTCTATGGAACTGATGTTTTACACAGGGAGACATAATTTTCTAAGAGTGGACTAACTTTCAATTCCCTTCATCTGTTTAAGGAATTAGAGTGTACTACTTGAATGTTTGCTGAACACATTCATCATTTTTATATATAAAAAGTATAAACAAGAATCACTAAAATAGTCTTACAAACAGTTAATTTGAATATACATACATTTAAGAAAAATCTGACATAGGACTAAGGTTCTCCATGTGTTTAAATTTGGAAAGACTTAACTTTACTCCATCAGACGATTTCTCCATTTGTGTATCCTATGTAGGATTTTCCTTTCTTTGCTAAAGATCTGTTCATCCAGGTCTCTCTTTGTTGTTTAAAAAAAAATTAAAAAAAAAAATAAAAAAAACACCTGATAAAAAGTCAGAGATATGCACATTTGTTGTCATTGACACTTTGCTGTGTATCTCATTCTAATTTCCTGCCACCAACTCCCAAACTGATCGATATCTTGGCAATTCTCTGAGACAATCTGCTCAAAGTGCCATCTACAGTTTTAAAGATAAAGTCATTATTTTTACATACAAGTAACACCAACAAATGACCTTTACACTTTTACTAAAACAGTGTCTGATTACTGATAAGTTCTCAGTCAGGACTACAGCAAACACTCCTGATTCATGTTACATAATTAGTAAAATTAATTCAAAGGTTTGAAGATGTTCCTCTTATCCTTTCTCCTCTCCCCATTCCAGAGATAACTTCAGTCTCATTGCTAGACTGGCTGCTTTGTTTATGCCATCAAATAAGAAAAAAGAATAGGCAGGGACGCCTGGGTGGCTCAGTCATTAAGCATCTGCCTTCCACTTAGCTCATGATCCCAGGACGCTGGGATCAAGTCCTGAGTGAGCCCCACATCTGGCTCCCTGCACAGTGGGAAGCGTGCTTCTTCCTCTCCCACTCCTCCTGCTTGTGTTTCCTCTCTCATGTTCTCTCTCTCTGTCAAATAAATCTCTCTCTCTCTCCTTGTCGAATAAATAAATAAAATCTTTAAAAAAAAGGAAAAAAGAATAGGAAAATGATCATTATTTTTCAATATACCACCCGAATCAGAAAAACAGTAGCCCAGAATGTTCTAAAACATATTTCAGGACTTGTTCCAGTCATCTCACTCTACCCAAGCAATAATCCTTTCCTCTTATTTCTGAGTGCCAGAGAGCAGTTGCCCTTTTAGATCTGGAGGGGACTTGGGTAGCATAAGATAAATTAGATTCTTGGTTTGTTTTATTGGCTTCTTTTTTCTCTTGTCAGTATTCCACTTATGCTGCTTCCTGTTGTGCACCCTTCTTCCCTCCTCACCAAAGGGCTGACCCCAGAAGACAAAAAAGAGCAGGCTCTGTTGTAAGCTAATTAGAGAGGGTAGATTCTTGGGAAACTGACTACCAGCATCACAGTAACTCTTGAAGATCTTTATATTTAACAAACATTTACCAAATACTTTAGTATGTGCAGGGCTCTGTACTAAGCTTAATTTTTTTTCTTTTTGAGAATATGTCCAAAAGCTTGAGGTGCTTACATTAAATATGTCACTGAATCTTATTGAATCTTATTTAAAAACCCTAGAAAGCTATGTATTGATTGGGCCAGTAAAAGACTGATATTTTATTTTTAATATGGGAGCTGACTTCTTTGTTTTCTTACTTAAGGAAGACATATTATAAATGCACACATATATACATGATAAAACATACATGCGGCACATGCACACACACACTCCTATATATGTTCACTATATTCAGTTCTTTTTTTTTTTTTAAGATTTTATTTATTTATTTGACAGAGAGAAAGACAGTAAGAGAGGGAACACAAGTGGGGGCGGGGATAGGAGAGGGAGAAGCAATTTTCCCACTAGTAGAGAGCCCTATGTGGGGCTCAATCTCAGGACCCTGGGATCATGACCTGAGCCAAAGGCAGATGCTTAACGACTAAGCCACCCAGGTGTCCCACTATACTCAGTTCTTAATGTCTTGAGCATCCATCCCAATTTATGAAGTAAACTTAACTTGAATCATCAATTTGAAAATGTATTAGTGTGCAGTAATGACATGTAAATTTCAGGGTTTTTTTCTCTTTATATATAAAAAAGAATAAAATTCATTTATGTTTTAGGGAGTTGTTTATTTGCTTTTCATTGGTTTAAATAACTTAATGGAAAATACATAACCTTGGAATTGAAAAAAAGGAAGTAAATTTTTATTAGGAAACCAACTTTATCGGGCTCTAAAACTAAACTATCCCATTTAATACTAGACTTTAACTTTATAATAACCTACTTTTCACAAAATAAATTTTGAAAGATAACACAGTAATTTGAGATTCTGGCATGGTCTCTCTGATACTACACACACACACACACACACACACACACACACACACAACCAATGTGCCTACAAAGTACAAAGGTATTATAACTAAATTATATAAATTGAAGTGTTATAACCTGATTTTGACACGTGATTATGGCCCAGTGTTATAAAAATCATTATTCCATTCTCTTTTATGTATTTAATTATTTGGGAAAATGGGTTATTATAAGCTGAAATGCATCCCCTTCCCAAAAGGTGTATATTGAAATCATAACCTCTAGTACCTCATAAGGTGACTGTACTTGGAGATCAATTAACTTAATTTTACATAAAATTAACTTAATTTTAATTAAGTTAAAATGTTGGCACTTTACCAAGTTGACAAGTGAAATTTTGAGCAGCAATTGATTTCTATTTCCCAAGAAGTCCACTGAGGAGGTACCTATTTTAAAGCAATATTATAGATCTTGTGCTTTCATTTATAGTATTTGAATGTTATTAACCATTAATATCTTATTATGTGTAGATATAAAATAAATAAACCATATTAATCATCTATGGGATCTACGGGAAATCAGTGAGTATCTAGGTTCCCTGGAAGAGTTTTAAATAGTTCTTATCAATTTTCTAGATCACAACTTAATTTTTTAAACTATTTTTAAAGTTTTTGTTCAAATAACCTAACCATCTTTAATTTACTGCAAACACATCAATGTTTTATGTCACAATGTATGAGTTTTTGATCTGATTGCATATATACAATACCTATACTTTCAAGTCTTCTGAGGGAAAAATGAGATTGCTAAACTCAATGTCTATAAGCAGCTATAATGTATTCATCTAAAGAAGACCAGTCATTGCAGATTGTAGAAAACTGGAAAAACTAGAAATCGATCAACATATATAAAGCTATTTAGAGACACTTTTGTTTGACATAGCTGGTCAAAATGAACATATCATGATATGATCAAAGATGTCTGAAGTCTAAATAAGGCCCAATGGTGATACAATTGATGCTTCCCATAAATTTTCATGATTCTCTATATTTTCAATATGCACAGCACAAAAATATGAGTTTGAAATTCACTTTCTGATTTCACTTTCAATATGTTCCTGACAGATCTTATTTTCAATATGATTAATATAAATAATTCAATTGGCAATGCCTGTATATCAGTAAATTATGAAATTAAATTGAGAATATATGCTACTCTTATGGTAAAATACAAAACATCAGGGAATATAATATTTACATAGTGAATTAAACTAGTAGAGATAAATGAGCTTTACAAGATTTTTGGTTAGGTAACTGTGGCTAACTCCTCATACTATGTATGTTTTTCCTTTAATCTGTAAACTAGATGTAGAACGTAAACCATTATCTCATTGACTATGTATAATTTGTCTTAACTCATTATTCTACATTTCATGTGATAATACAACCCAGCAGTAGCAAACATTTGACCTTGTCCCAGTCTATAGTATTGTGCAGTCTGACTAAAAGTAGTAATAGGCATTCTCTTTCTCTGGTTCACTAATCTGATGATGCATTTTTAATTTCATTCATTCCATTAATATAATGGAGGAATGAAGTTGGTTCTTTGCCTGCAAACAAAATGACATTTAACATTACGAAAAAATGTAAATAATAGGATTCTGAAATATAACTTGGGAGGTCTTCAAAAAGTTTGACCTTTCTAAGCTTTATGTATAAACAAACACCATGAAATTTTATTCTAAAGTAATCTTATATAAGAAAAACTCAGTGTACATAATAATGATAAAATAATAAATACCACATTTCATTAACCAAAAGGCTGAGTAGTAACAGTTTAACTGAACTATTCTTCTTCTTCTTCTTTTTTTTTTTTCCTAATCTCACTTCAAAGGTCAAAGCTAACCCAGCTTAAAGGTTCAATCTTTTGGGGACATAGAGAAAGACAAAGTTATAATGGTAGAGACACTAAACTGCAGGAATCATACTTACAAAAGTGATGTAGTGAATGGGATAATTCATTCACCAAAATTTATGCCATTCTCAAGCTCATATATATATGGAAAATAATAAAATAATGTTTAGTGGACAAACCATTACTATTTAAGAAGAATTTTCAGATATCCACAAAAAGTAAGGTAGTGAAATGTTTTGATCAAATTTAGCTTGTAGTGGCATTTAATTCTGTTGCTCTTTCCTGTTATTTGTGACTTTTTTACTGAGTTCATTTGTGGGCCTAAATACCAAAAGAGTAAAAAAAAAAAGAAATATTCTACAGTAAGCATAATGCACTACACATAATGTATGTGACAAAAATCTATATAAAGCTTCTTTCTTCTAGAGTCAGTTGAACACATTACTCTATTTTTCCCACAATAATTTATTCTTCATTTGGATCATTGCAAATTGATATTTCTAACACAAATGTTAATTATAGGGTTAATGAGATGCACAATAAAATATCAAATGAGTCTTCATATCTCATAGGACTTTAAATATTGTATTTAGTCCACATTTCAAATCTGCAATGTACTTAAGCATGCCTTTCCTTTTTTTTTTTTCTTAAGCAGGAGATGAAAATGAGGCATTGAGACATTTGGAAGCCTAGGTAATGTCATACAGCTGATGCAGGTGCGAGCTCAGATTCATTCACTTGAAATTTATGTACTATCAGCACCAAACTGTCATTTGATATTCATGTCTCATTCTTCTAAATTCCTTAATACCTCTCTGGTCTGTCTATTTCGGTTTCCTTGTAGACTCTCCTTGTTTTATTTAGTTTCTTTCAATGGTGATACAACCACAAATCTTTCCTATGCACCCCCCCTCTTTACCAGCAATCCTATAGTTAGTCCTGAGAGATTTTCATCTATTTTAAATGACTCCAGGTGTCATTTTAATGTGGAGGTGGTTCCAACTTATATTTTAACCTAGATCCTCTCCTTCATGTGTCTACATAGCAGTGATTATTATAGTGTTGCTGATACAGAAAGATAAATATACAGAAATACACACACACACATATATAGGTAATGTGTTTATGTATATTTATTTTATATTTAGATGTGTGTGTACCTATATACCTGTGTATGTCCATGAAGTACATGCAAATACATATTTGCTCTCTGGACTATGGTTACTATTTCCTGAAACAACTTGTTAAAGAATGTTGTATCGGTTATTTATAATAATTAGTAGTCATATCACAGAAACAACAAAATGCTTAAAATCTTTGAAAACTATCTGAGGGTGCAAGTTTTTTTAATTAATCTTTCTTGCTTGATTGCATTTAACTTCCACACCTTCCATTTTCAGACATCATGAGACCGTTCACAGTAACTCTATTTACAAACTATATAAAATCATAATAGAAGAAAATGAGTCATGGAAATAAGTACATGTTATTCAGGATGGTAATAGCTATAAAATATTATGCAAAATGCAGCATGAGTTTTCAATCATCTGATTCTATACAAAAACACCTTTTTTGATGAAGTCATCTGTGAACAGCAATTTGCTGAAACAAGGCATAAAAATGTCCTGAGAATTCACACACTTACCAAAATTCCTAATAGTACTTAGAACTAGGCTATGGGATAGTATCCCAAAGGATGCTTAGAGGAAGCTTCATTGCTTTAGTCATTTAAAACTAGGTTGGACAAATCTTGGGGGAATATAACTGAAGAAATAATGCTCTACATTTCTTGAAGATCGTCACATTGATTTAATGGCCTTTTTTTTTTCATTTTGAAATTCTATAATAATATGAAACTTTCAACTCACTTTTATGTTCAGTTTCTCTAGGGTTCACTGTGTAAATTATATCTGTGGACGTTTGTGAAGCTTTGTTGAAAATTCTGAGAATGCTGTCTATGTGGAGTATCAGTTTATTTCATGGATTATTGACAATGCCTATATTCCCAAAGTTTTCATCATGTTAACACAACATCACAAATTTGTGACATAAAGTTGTGAAAGAAGGAGTCAATTGGATATCAATTTGTAATGTTTAGAATTTTTTTTAAACCTCAGATTTTGCAATGGAGAAAGGATGCTATGTAAAAGTATGCTTATGCTAAGTAAAGGAAAATATTTAAGAAGTACCTGAATTTATTTTTTTTAATTTATTTTTTAAGATTTTATTTATGTATTTGACAGAGGGAGAGATCACAAGTAGGCAGAGAGGCAGGCAGAGAGAGAGGGGGAAGCAGGTTCCCTGCTGAGCAAGAGCCAGATGTGGGGCTCTATCCCAGGACTCTTGAGATTATGACCTGAGCTGAAGGCAGAGACTTAACCAACTGAGCCATCCAGGAGCCCCCAGATTTTATCTTTTTAAGCCTCAGTTTCCATATACAAATCTGTTAATTCTTGAATTATTTCTTGTGTATTCATTAAAATAATTTATGAAATATAGTTAATATTATATCATCAACAATCAGTGTTTGATTGAGCTCCCCGCTGAGCAGAGAGCTCCATCCCAGAACCCTGAGACCATGACCTGAGCTGAAGGCAGAGGCCCAACCCACTGAGCTACCCAGGTACTCCAGAAGTACCTGAATTTATTAGCTTTTTAATTGATTGATAGCTAGAGGAAGGAGAAGCAGTAACAATTTGATATATATTAAATCTGTAATTAGGTTGGAATCACTTTATTAGTATTATTATTGATATTATTAAGAACCAGGTGAGGGGATTTACTTAACCACTTAACTCGAAACAAGAAACAGGGTAAGTTCTTTAGGAAAAGCAAATATATAGTTAATCCCAATAACTATAGAATCATGGTGTCAATATTTTCGATGAAAGTTTTCTAGTCTTTTTTCTAAGTGAAATATCATATAAATATAAAAATTATGTGAATGTTTAATATTCTTTTTTTTTAAGATTTTATTTATTTGACAGAGAGAGAGATCACAAGCAGAGAGAGAGAGAGAGAGAGAGGAGGAAGCAGGCTCCCTGCCTAGCAGAGAGCCTGATGTGGGACTCGATCCCAGAACCCTGAGATCAGGACCTGAGCTGAAGGCAGAGGCTTAACCCACTGAGCCACCCAGGCAGCCCCTGAATGTTTAATATTCTTAAGATAGTAAATAAAGTGGAATACATTTTCATTATTTTTTTCAGTTAAAAACAGTATTTTCTCAAGTTAGGAAAATACCAAGGATGGAAATGATGAGATTTTAACATCAGCTAGATCTGGCCCAAAACACTTCCTTTGATTCTAATTAGCTAAGAGAATGTACTTGCTGGCAGAATTCTGAATTTGGAATATCATGAGTTTTATTCAGAGACACAGTACATTTTTTGCTATATACTTTCACTGCCTTTCTCATTCTCCTTCTTTTTGGCAGGTAAAGTGTAACAAGCTATCTTTATTCCCTTGAGAAAGGCTCTTCTCTTGACTTTTTCTCAGATTTATTAGGTTAGATATATGTTATCATTCTTTCTCTTGTCTTATCCATTTTATTTTATGGCACATAAGTTGAATCCTATTAAAATCTAGGCCCTTTTGGATTATCACGGAATTAATTTTACCTTATCATAGTTTTAAGGTTTTTTTCCTTCAAAGGAAATCAAACAATTTGTATAACTTGCCACTTTCTAAAGCTTATATAATATATACTCTAATTTTTAAGAAAATATTTAATTTTAGCACCTGTATTTAACATTTAATAATCACATTTGATTTTCATTCCTTATGTTAAATTCTCTTAAAAACTACTGAACCTATCTTGAGATAGAGAACATTGATCTTTATACGTGCATATGAAGAAAAGTCTTTAAATTTTAGGAATACTTTATTATCACTAGAAATTTGGAGACAGAACACTACATATTAACTTAGTTAACAACACAAGCAATACATTATCAGTTTCAGATTGAAGATGGAGTAGAGCATGCTTGGACTGAAAATCTCTAAGTAACATAGGATTGATTATTAGAAATTTCAAAGTAATATTTCTATAATGTTTCCAGATTATTTTACGTGGTAAAATGGGATGACATCCACTTTATTAACTTCATAGTATGTGGCTTCTAAAGGATTATTCAGACCAGTAGAGGGAATCTTTTTATTTGATTTATAGTATTCTATTCTGATCATTTCCCCAATCCTGGTTAATGGATTTGCAAATTAGGATTCTTTGTGTCTCAAGAATCCATGCTTGGATGGGGCGCCTGGGTGGCCTCAGATGCTTAAGCAACTGCCTTCGGCTTAGGTCATGATCCTGGAGTACTGGATCGAGTCGCATATTGGGCTCCCTGCTTGGCAGGGAGTCTGCTTCTCCCTCTGAGCTCCCTGTCTCATTCTCCCTCTCAAATAAATAAATAAGATCTTAAAAAAAAAAAGATCCATGCTTGGAGAATGCAAAACCCAGGCATTACCTAAATGGCCCCTCTACCTATGACCTAACCTGAAAACCTGTAAACTTTTGGCTGTACATAGACATTCTACTGTCAGTTTTACCTGATTTCTTCCACCTCTTAGTGCCTACTGTATTCCGTTCACTTTGGATGGTCTCCTAATACTGTGATCAAACTTCAATACTATATGAGCCAAGGGCTGGCAGTCCTAAGATGGGACACTTTGGCATGAACATTGTTTTGAGTTAAAAGCAATAAAGGGATTCAGGGCAAGTTCTTTACTTCCCCCTAAGCTGCCTGCTGTACCAGGAAGGGAGCTATTAACAGAGGTTCTTCTTTACCTAAGAAACTAATTAACATAATAGGTCAACCTTTGTTTTCCAAACACCTCCTTTAACCTTCTTGCTAATGGTCTTTCTCCATTTATTTTTAAGATTTTATTTATTTATTTATTTATTTATTTATTTATTTAGATAGCACATGCTGGGAGCAGGAAAGGGAGAGAGAGGATATCAATCAGTCTGTGCATGGAGTCTGAGGTGGGGCTCCATCTTACAACCCTGAGATCATTGACTTGAGCCAAAATCAAGTCAGAGGCTTAACTGACTGACACCCATATGCTCCTATCTTTCTCCACTTTGTATCCTCAGACTTCTACCTCTTTCCTTAGCTCATATAAAAGTATCATGTTACCTCACTGTATTTGGAATTTCAAGTCTATATGGATTCCCCAACTTTCTCCTGCTAATCAGACTCACGCCATTTCAATTCTTAGTCCAGCTGGAAGGACCTTAAATGGAAGAGAAAACTCTTCCTTCCTGAAACTACCCTAGAGCCTTAAATTTCTACCTGTGAAGATACATCCAAAAAGCATGTAAGGTTCCTAGGAAGGTCTGGCCCAACTGGAGAAGGCAATTAGTGTATAGAAGGTTAACCAAATACATGATGCAGGAAAAGGAGACAAAAGTCCTCTCTAATACAACACAGAATGTTCTGTTCTATGTCATGTCATCCCTCTCAATGTACTGGACTAGTTCTTCAAGTATCTACATTTAACGAAGTGAAATGTTCATTATTAATTAATTCTATTCAGTCTGCATTATTGTTATTCTTAGGTTAGGTTAGGTTAAAAAAACACTATGAATATTCATACATTTGCAAACAGTATCTCAAATGTAAAAACATTGGAATTAATTAGAACGTAAGTCTTTAGCCACTGCATATTTCATTATAATTTCTAAAGGTGACTATACAGGTTATTTCTTTTATACAAACACACACACACACACACACACACACACACACACACACACACACATATTAGAGCTCTAGCTGCTAGACTAGAATGACAGAAAAGTAATTTTTCCCATAAAATATATTTTTTTAAAGATTTTATTTATTTTATTTATTTGATAGACAGAGATCACAAGTAGGCAGAGAGGCAGGCAGAGAGAGAGGAGGAAGCAGACTCCCCGCTGAGCAGAGATCCCGCTGTGGGGCTCGATTCCAGGACCCTGGGATATGACCTGAGCTGAAGGCAGAGGCTTAACCCACTGAGCCACCCAGGCACCCACCCCGCCCCCCCCCCACCCCGGTAAAATATTTTTTACTATTGCCTATGAATCCAGGGAACATAAAGAGTATTGAAATAATCTATATGAAAAATCAGAGAAGATAACAATTAGAGATTGTAAATGATATTAGCATGGTTGACTGTCAAACATATCCACTATATTTTGATCATTATAAGCTGCAGAACAAAAGTCGTGTTCATTGAGTGCCTGGTGGGTTAGTCGGTTGAGCTTGGTTTCTGCTTGGGTCATGATCTCATGGGTTGTGAGATCGAGCCCCACCTGTGCCTGGGCTCTGTGCTCAGCGGGGAGTCTGCTGGAAGATTAGCTCCCTCTGCCCCTCCCCCAACTTCTGAGCACGCATCCGCCTGTGCGTGCGTGCGCTCTCTCTCTCTCAATATAAATAAATAAATCTTTAAAAGAAAGTTGCATTCATCAAGTCATGCTCTTTTTCTGATCTTTGTAAAAGTGAAATACAGAACACCCACTACATAGCAATATAATATTTAAAGGCACCTGATTATAATTTAAATTAGGAGATTTCCAAATGCATAAGTTTTAGAAGCAAGGTAATTTGGTACAAGGCAAATTCACTATGATTATTAATATAAGTATTCACTTATATTGGCCACTATCTGGAACTAGAGACATTTTAGATGTTGCCAAGTCACTATTCATGAAGTTTTCAATAATCTGTCCACAGGCAGAATGAATATATGAGAGTACCCTTTCTTCATATACTAATCAATCCTTGATATTCTCTTTTTAAAAAGAAAATTTAAAAATACTTTCCAGTAATACAAATGGAAAACTTTATCTTATGATTCGGTAGGTGACATAAGCATTACTGCATGTATTTACTAGCTTCGATATCTATTTTTCTTTGATCTGTTTGTTCATAAATTTTACGCATCAAGATAATTTTTTAATCTAAATTTTTATTTGCACATTAAGAACTTTGCTTTTTGGTTAACATTATCAACATTATCCAGTTTACCTTTTTTTTTGGTCTAAATTTGTAGTATTATTATGAGATACTGACCCTTATCTATTCATTTATTTATTCTTGAAGCACAAGTCCTATAAATGTTTTATTGAATGTCTGGAGTTGGTAGGTACATCAGGAAACATCTATACAATTCCCAACCACTATGTTCTAGCCCAACCTGCAGCCTTCAATATCTTCTGAATTCTCAAGTAGACCACAGATGGTTTCCAAATGTATATAGGCATTTGAAAACCTCACTTGAAGTGATTACTTCAAATAATTACTTCAAGTACAATCTAATCAAAATTAACTTTTTCAATTGTGTTCAATTTATTTTTCTACACGCAGCTCTACCCACAGTTCAGACAAGACCCATGTCCACTTGTTTGTTGAAGAAAAGTAAAGGGAAATAAGCCCTATCCTTCACCTTTCTTATTCCACAGATTCCCGCCCCCCGGCCCCCGCTCCACGTTGCATGCTAGATGTTGTTTCTAACTTTTCCAGGGCTGAATTTTTGAACTATGATAAAAGGAAACAAAGTTTCTTTTGACTGGTGCTGTTGGAATTTGCAATGATGTCTTCTCTGTGGATGATACCCACACATCTGCACTCTTTCACTGCCAGCACAAACTCTGTCATTGCACACTAGTGGTGACCACTCACAGTTTACACTAACCAAGAGCACCTTAACATTTCACTCAATTTGACTAACCCTATCCACTCACCACCCCCACAACTTGATAGTGTTAGAAGATGAGACTTTTGGGATGTAATTAAGATGAGATTCAGGGTCCTCTCATAAATAGGATTAATACTCATGAGTCAGGAGAGAGCTTGGTTCCTCTTTCTGCTCTCTGCCATATGAAGATGGGTACAAAAGAAACCAGTCTGCAGCTCAGAAGACAGTTCTCAACAAAACCTAAGTATGCTTGCACTGATTCTTGCACTTTCAGCTACCAGAACTGTAAGATATAAATTTCTGCTGCTTTCAAGTCATCCAGTTTATGGCATTTTGTTATACGAGCCTGAACTGACTAAAACACCCATCATTCCTTCAAAGACACTGGCTTACTCTCATCCTTCACTGGCATTTTTTACTTACTGGCTAGAAGTGAATAATGGATTCAAAGTGGAAAAAAAAAACAAACGTTAACTTCATCTAACTTCTCAGCAAGTCACATATAGATTACCATATTTGTGCAGTATGTGAGTTATATTCAGATATTGTTCTCTCTTCCTTTTTTTTTCATACTTCAACTCACTTTAATGTTAATCATAGTACATCAGAAACAAGATGGTATTAAAAAGGGCCAGAGAGGGGCGCCTGGGTGGCTCAGCGGGTTAAGCCGCTGCCTTCGGCTCAGGTCATGATCTCAGGGTCCTGGGATTGAGCCCCGCATCGGGCTCTCTGCTCAGCAGAGAGCCTGCTTCCTCCTCTCTCTCTGCCTGCCTCTCTGCCTGCTTGTGATCTCTCTCTGTCAAATAAATAAATAAAAATCTTTAAAAAAAAAAAAAAGGGCCAGAGAGAAAGAATCTCTTTTATAAAGAAACAATTAGATTGAGGGTAGACATTTTCAAAACAATGGAATCCAGAAGACAGGAAAAGAGAGAACTGAGAGGAAATAATTCAACCCAGAACTGTGTGCCACTGAAACATTTTTTTCAAGGAAAAATGGTGCAAAAAGAACATTTATAGGCTAACAAAAACAAAGAGTATATGCCATCAAGAAATCTGTACTAAAGACATTTGTAAAGGATGTTCTTTTTTCTTAATTTTTATTTTAATTCCAATTAGTGAACACATAGTGTTATGTTAGTTTCAGTGTGCAATATAGTAATTCAACCTTTCCATACATTGTCTGGTGCTCATCACAGATACTGTTCTCTGTAATACTTACTGTGTTTTCCAAGCCAAGTACATGAGTGACTTTAAACTTTGTAACTGTCTTACAGTAAAGGTTTAAACATTTTCATAAAGCATTTGTATATTTTCACTAAGTTTATTCCTGATTGCTATATTTTTATTGATAACTTTAAGAGTATTAACTATATCTGATTTGCTAGTTATAACCTATATAAAAACTTTAATTGCAGCTAGTTATCTCTTCTTTTGTCAGAATGCAACTGGAAACTTATTTTAAAATTTATTTGATTTTGACCTTGCGGCTTAACCGGGAGAAAGAGCATATTTCATGAGCTTTAAAAATAAAATGCATTTCTTATTATTAAAGAGAGATTTGATTTATATTTACTTGTTCAGTTTCAGTCATTTCGTTTACCATGGGTTCAAAAAAATGGGTCAGATTGACTAAGAATTTATTTCTTTCAATATCTCCATATAGTTTCTTTATATATACATTTCCACTCTTAAGTGTATAAATTATGTGACACAAGAGCTCTTTTACTCTTTGGATCATGCTCTTAATTTAAACACTTCTGAAACACTTTCCTTAGATGCATCTCTGGCATGAATATGTATGGATGAGCTGTGTTATTTAGCTAATCTTAAAGTCATTTTTATTCTTTGCAAATTTAAATTTATCCCATTTATATTGGTTGGAACAGCAAATATATTTAGTTTAAAACTTTTAGCATATTTTTATGTGAATTTCTATTTTAATGCTCTGGGGTTTTCTACTTCAAGGTTTATAAATTACTTTTCCCTCTCTGTGTAGTATTTGTACTTAGTATTTAATAACCTTCAAAGTTTGTACAACATATCCATATTTGTGTAACATACATCCATGTATATTTTTGATTCCCAAACTGGAATTGGAACTATTGGCTTTTGTTACAAATGATACAAAAATTGATAAACTTGTTCTCTTCCTTTTACATCTTGATTTAATTTTGTTTTTAATTTTCCTGATCATTAATTCTAGGATGATAATTGACAAACATTCATAGGAAATCTAAACAAATTTTTAAAAATATTTTCTTAATTTACTATTATTTTTTCAATGTAAATTCTTATTAGTACCACTGCAATTCATAGGCCTGTTTGAGTTCTCCAGCATCTCACCACCTTTTTTTCTTATTTTTGCTTTCATTTTTTTAATTATGACATTATTTTTTGTCATTTATGACACTTTCCTTTGATAAATGTTTCTCTCTTGGTTCTCTATGTTAAGGTGCCTGATGCTCAGCACCAGTGGCTTATCCTGGGTTATCCAGGGAGATACCTATTAGCTAGATTTTATTATCAGGGAAATCGCTTTGTTCTTAAAGAAACCTTCACTGGCACTCTATTAGCTAGGTTCTTGAATACATGAGAGTGTCTCTCCTCTTTGCCTCTGTACTTAATAAAAATTGCTCGGATATAAATTTCTTCACTTACACTTTTTTTTGCCTTGAGAATTAAATTTGTTCCTTTTCTTTTGACATTGTGAGAATAGCCTGATTACTGATTCTTCCCTCTTAATCATCACCAACAGCAACACAAGGACCACATCAGTCACCACACACAAATCCACACAAACACATTCTGTGCATGAAGTCAATTGTTTCATAAGACTGTTCACTCACTTCAGATCTTAGTCACTTCGCTAGGGTATTATTCAATATTAATATTTCTGTATTAAAACATATGTAATATGATTACCATTTCATTTAGATTCCTAGTGTTTATTTATAACCTTTATGTCTCCTTCCTCTCTGTAAAGTTTTTCAAGGATAACTACTCTTAATTTGGGTCATACTGAATTTATAATTATTATAAGTTTCTAAATCTGCTAGTGCCATTTATTTATTTATTTACTTATTTTCACTACAATGATGAGAAGACACTCCTCTCAGTTATTTTATTCTTGCCATATGCATTTATTTTACTCAAATATCAGTTATAGAATTCATTAAAGAAAATGCGTTCCCTTATTCTGTGAGAGTTGCTTCATTGTTTTTGATCATTCACTCTATCAGTGAACAGTGAAATACCATTTTAATTCTCACTTGTAAGTGACAAGATTTTATTTTCTCTGGAAGGTTTAGTATTTCTGTTTACAACTGGCTTCTGATATTTTTTAGTGATATCATTTGGTGGATTTCATTTCCTTTCACCTATCTTGATATTTTTTTGTACCTTCAATCTAGCAGCATAGGTCCTTTAGCTGCAAAAACTTTCGTATCATTTCTTAGGAAAAATAATTTTCTACACTTGTGTTGTTGCTATCACATCCTGGGATACATACAATTTTCAGAACTTCTGGACCAATTTTAAAGTATATTATTTTTCTCTAACAGCAATCTTTTTGTTCTAGCTTTTGCTATATTTATTCAACTTTATACTACAACCTAGCTATTAAATAATTTTCCTCCAAAATTATCTGTGATGTTAAGACCTAATTTTATTCTCTCCATTTTATATAATATTCTGATATAGTTTGATTAATAAAATTTCTTTCCAAATGTTTATCTTTAGTCCATCCAAACTTTTTTCAAGTGTTCTCAATGTTTTATTTTTCCTACATTCCCTAGAGTTTTATTTTTTAATTCATATGGATTATTAATCCCTCAGTTTTAGAAATTTTCTTCAATAGTCTAAGGATCTTTCATTCAGAGGTTTGAGTGGAAACTTTAAAATTCCATGGAAAGCTCTTTAAATGTGGTGACCTAAGGTAGTATTTTTCTTTAGGTTTCATTTCTCCATAGAAAAGAAAAAGAAAATTATCAAATGTACTGCTATCACATTTGATGCCTACTCCATTTCTTTACAGAAATAGAACATAGGGGTATGTGGTTGTGTGTGTATGTATGTGTGTGTTTATGTGTGTGTTTTGGGGGACATGGACACAGAGACAGAGAGAGAGACATGGTAGGACAGGAATAGTAATGGAAGGCAGGATTTTAATATGCTTCTTTTCATGGCAAAAATGAAAATAATGATAAAAGTTTGCAATTAATTCTACAATCTAATTTCAGAGAAAAATTAGCAACAGTGTCAAAAAATAAAGTGTTTTCTTCTCTGTACCATTTAATAAAGTTGTGTTTATGTAACTGGTAGAATTGATGTTTCTCCAAGTCTAGAAATGATTTCTACATGGAGAAGTTTTTTGTAGTTTTAAGTCCATACTACTTTGATATATTTTTGCCTTAAATTCTGCTTCCAGAAAGCATCAATACCTTAATTCAGTTTTTAACTCATAAATTTTAAGTCAAATATATTTTTAAAATGTCTGTTTGAATGGGGGCATATAATGTTAATTTACTATTTCATATTGTCTCACCCAAGTTGTCTTCATTTCATTGTGTAATATTTGTGATATATTGGAAGAAGTAGTTAGTTTTAAGCAGATCAGTTCTCAATACAGAAATTATTGTCGAATCTTTCATACAATGTCAATGAAAACAAATTTCCCTATTGATGCATGAATTGCAGTTATTTAAACGCAAAACCAAGTTTCTGCTGTATGGTTGTCTAGAAAATTTGTGATACTGTATCATTTTAAATGCTTTCACCTCAGGAGAGTAATCAAACTACTGAGGTCCAGAGCAGAAGACCTGCTTAATAAATACAAAAAGGCACCTGTATTTTCAGAAACAAAAATATCATTCTAAATTAAGCCATATACATGACAATTACAAAACAGAAGGGTAGGAGGTGATAGTGCTAATTTATGTATTAGTGGTGATTTTTTTCCCTCAAATTAATTGTCTAGAGTTACAAAAATTTAAATCAAAATATATGACATTAAAAAGAGTTGTACAGGGTGCCTGGGGGGCTCAGTCGGTTGAGCATCTGCCTTCCGTTCTCATCATGATCCCAGGGTGCTGAGATAGAACCCCGCATCTGGTTCCCTGCTCATTCAGGGAGTCTGCTTCTCCCTCTCCTCCCTGCTTGTGCTCTCTTGCTATGTCTGTCTCTCTCTCAAATAAATAAATAAAGTATTAAATAAATAAATAAATAAATAAATAAATGGATGGATGGATGGATGGATGGATGGATACATAGATAGTGAGCTGTAAAATAAACCCCGTATAAACCTCCTCCTCAGTCTTAGATTCTTGTGCTGGCCTTCCTTTTCCACCTTACATTACAGGTAAAAGAGGAGGACTCTCCTGCTAAGACAGAGAGAACTAAAAGGAAATAATTAGTGATATGAAATGATGTAATAACTTATATATTTCTAAGCCTTTGAATTTATTGTTTGCAACTATAGTTAAAATTTCCTAAACAGTTTGTTCATTCCAATACACTGTACCTATAATCACCTTACTTTTACCTCTTTGTTTTAACCCTTCATTACTACTTTTTCATGCTTCTCTGGTTTTATAGCAATAGTCATAAGGACTGGTATAGCTTTCCTCTGGTATTTGAAAGTAGAGCATTCCTATGAAATCTTTCATAAGCTGAAATGTCATAAAGCAAAGAAGTAATTACTATTTTGTAAAAGTGAAAATCCTCTTTGGATTTCTTTTGGTTAGCAAAAACAGTTACCATTGCAGGTTTTTCATAAAATTAAAGTGTGATAAATCAAACTTTCAGACAGTAGGAAAACCTTTATGTAATCCTCATAGCATTCAACTAAGAATGTCTTAATCATCAAATCATTAAACTCCCCCCTAATCACCGAGTATGGATAGGCAGAATAATGGCCTCTCTAGACCATCCACATCATTATCTCCAGAAATTATGACTATGTTACCTTGAATGGCAAAAAGGATTTGTAGATATGATTAATTGAAGTATCTTAAAATTGAGCAAGTATCTTGTATTATCCAGGCAGACACAATCTAATCACATGAATCCTTAAAAGGTAAAGAACCTCTTCGGGCTGTGATGAGAGAGAAATATGACTACAAAAGAATGGTCACAGAGATAAAAGGTTGCTAGAGGAAGACGACAGATGAATGAGAAGATGAACCAAGAAATATGAACAACTTCTAGAAGTTAGGAAAGGGAAGAAAATGGATTGTATTCTCCCCTACAGTCTCCAGAAAGGAATGCAGCCCTACTAATAAGCTGATTTTAGCCCAATAGGGTCCATGCCAGACTTCTAAAAAAAAAAATGCTATAAGAGATAAATGTACATTGTTTTAAGCTACTAAATTTATGGTAAATTTGTTAAAATAGCAAAAGGAAACTTGGTATCCAGAAAAGTTTTTATAAAGTAATCACTTAATTCTTAGTGAATGAAGCTTTGAAAATAGTCTTATGATTGATTTTTAGGTCTTTTCAAAGTTTTTCTCTTCCCCTGAATTTACTAATCGTATTTGTAGGACTAGCATGGAGCATAGCAAGGAGAAATCACCAAGAGTTGAGTGAAATAATCAATGAAGGAATTTATGATATGCATTTGATTTTGTAACTATACTTCAAAAGTTAACATAAATTATTTATTAGAGTTGAAAAATTACTCCTCAGTAAACATCTCCTCAATTATTGCCTCTTTTGGTTTTGATGGCAATAAAATTGTCTATCAACATCATCCAATGATTTTGATGCATGTTTGAATCTGGTCATTTGGTGGTAACGGCCAGAGATTAGAAGTGGTGACTAGTAAACCCATAGTTAGAAAAAGACTCACCGCACTCAGCCTCCTGAGCCGAGAATAAGTTATTTGGATTGTATGCAAAAATAGGAATGTAGACACAGGTAAAACAATGTCATTTGATTTGGTGGAAAGTAGAAAGAAACTGGTATTAGCAGAAAGAAGTTCTAATCCCAAATCTGGAAATTCGTCACATTTTAGGTCAGTGAACTTGCGGAAATCTAGATTTCCTGCATGTCTGTTTCTTCACATACAATATGAGGAATTTGCATTAGAAGGGCTTTGTTGCTCTAATTTTGTTTCTTTAGATCATACATTCTCCTTATTTTAAGAGTTAAATTTGAAAACAAAAAACATAAGCTGTATAGGGGTCAACACTCAGGTGAGAAAGGAATTTAGTCATCAATAAGAGGCTAGCAGGCAATTTTCATACACATTATCACATTGCTCATGAACTCTCTTTCCTCTGTTCCTGGGTTAAGCTGATAGGAATGCTCTTGGCTCATACATAATTTTGCTTCCTTAGTAAATAATCTGATTGTTTACAACCTGACTGTTCTCTCTTACATGTTGTATCGCACACTTTTCCACTCTGACCTCTTCACGTGGTGGGAGTTTGTCAAGAGACTCAAACACCAGATATATATACATTTCAGAAGAAATGTACTGAGTTCACAAAATAGTGGAATTTTTAAATTTATTTTGCATTGAGTCACTGATTTGTTTATAAATCCAGCATTATATTATATAATTTCATACCCCCAAAATATGTAATGTTCTATTCTTAACATAAAATTTTAGTCTATATTATAGAGGTAAATATTTATCTATATAGAGCTTCTTTGTATTAGTTGCTAAATTAATTTGTTCAAGTTATAAGTAGTGTTACCATTGTGAATGCTGTTTTATTTTTAATAATAGTTGATTATTGCTGGTATAGATTATATGATGTTTTTCTATGTAGCAATGCTGCTAAACTTTCTAGTAAGTTTCTGTAAATTCTAAATTTTTTTCTATATAGATAATTACATTACTGATAATTGCAGGTTTATTTCTTCTTTTAAAATATTTCTGTTCTTATTTCATTTTACGTTATTGTAGATTACACTAGCTCCTCTAGAGCAAATAGTAAAAAGCAGCAATAGTAGTTAATAATATCTGGTCTGCTTATCTTTTGTTTTTCTCTTGTTCATACAACAATTTCTGTAGATTTTTTTATCGTCCTTAACAAATTGAGAAAATTTAATGAGTTTTTTAAATAAATGTATATATAAATATACACACTTACATACATATATGTATGTTTTGAACTTATTTTTGAAATAGAAACAAAAGGGAACTTTATCTTTCCTGTATATACTGAAATAATCACCCAATAGTTAATTTATTCATTGATAAATTACATCACATTGACAGATTATTTAATATTGAGCCTTTCTTCCTTTGAACAAATTTTTTAAATTCTGACTCAGATATATAAATTTATACATTTTAGAAATATTATTGACTAATTTCTTTTTCACTTCTATTTTATCAACAAAATTACCTTTTAACTTCATTTTCTTAAACTAATAAGCTGAGATAATTGTAGAATCATATTGTAAAAGGTAATAACAAAGAGATTTTTTTGTAGCCTTTACTATTTCTCCTAGTGGTAACATCTTACAAACCTATACTACGATATCACAATCAGGATATTGCTATTGATAAGGTCAAGATACAGAACATTTTTATCACCAGATAGATCCTCCATATTGCTTTAGGATAACCACATCTGCTTGTCCCCAACCTCCAATCCCAGAAAGCAATAATCTGTTTTCCATTTACAAAATTTTGTCACTTCAAGAATCTTATAAAATGGAATAGTACAGTATGTAATTTTTTTTGGCATTCAACAAAATTCTCTGGGTATTCAACAAGGTTTATTAATCTTTTATCAAAAGTTTATTCCTTTTTATTGCTAGTTAGTATTCCATTGTAAGACAATTTGTTTAACTAATCACCTTTGAAGGATATCTGGGTTGTTTCCACTTTTAGGCTATTAAGAATAAAGCTGCTAAACATCTTTATTCAAGTTTTTGTGTATACCTAAATTCTCCCTGTTTTAGGATGAATGTTGAAGAATTCAAATTTGGTTCATCTGTTAGATTCATGTTTAGTTTTTTGGCTGACCATCTTAATATTTCTACATATGATGTTTAAGTGATCCACATTTTGTGCATCCTTGTAACCACTTGGTGTTGTCTCTATTTCTTATTTTACATATTCTGTTAGGTGGGTAAAAATTTGTATTTTCCTAATTTCTAATGATATTGAAGATCTTTTTATGTGTTCATTTATCATGTACATATCCTCTTTTACAAAATATCTCTTCACATATTTTGCTTAAAAATAATCAGAAATTCCCATTATTGAATAATAAAAGTTCTTTACATCTTCTAGATACTAATGTTTTGTTAGTTATGTGGTTTGAAAATATTTTCTCTCTTACTGTAGCTTGCCATTTCAACTTTTAACAGAGTCTTTCATAGAGCAAAAGTTTTTTTTTAAATTTCATTGCAGTCCAAGTCATCAAATTTTCCTATTGTGGACTTTGTTCTTGTTATCAAATTTAATGATTCTTTATGTAGTCATAAATCCAAAAGATTTTCTCCTACTTTCCTTTTTCTTAATAAATATTTTATGGTTTTAAATTTGCCATTGAAGTACATGATACATTTTGAAGTACTTTTGTACAAGGTATGAGACTTACATTGTTTGTCTATTTGTGGTTTATTTATTCTGTACCATTTTTCCATAGATGTAGTACCACCAGTATTACACAATCCTGGGATGCCTGGGTGGCTCAGTTAAACATCTGCCTTGGGCTCAGGTCATGGAGCCCCACATCAAGCCCTACGTTGAGCCCCACATAGAGCCTGGCATTGGGCTACCTGCTCCACGGGAAGCCTGCTTCTCCTTCCCCCACTCCCCCTGCTTGTGCTCCCTCTATCGCTGTGTCTCCTTCTGTCAAATAAATAAATAAAGTCTTAAAAAAAAATCCACACAATCTTGATAACTCTATATAATAATTCTTGAAATCAAGTAGACTATTGATTACTCTGTCTTTTTCATTTCTAAAGTTTCATTTATGTTATTATAAACACATTAACTGTTAATTATATTAAATATATTTATATATACAAAATGCATATTCTATTATATTTTAATTAACATATATTAATTTTGGTATCACAAACTCATTGTTAGTATATATGAATACAATTATATATTTATAATATCCTGTTAAGTCACTAAACTCAGTTATTATCTATAGTAGTTAGAAATATTAGTTTTGTAGATTCCTTTGGATTTTCCACATAAATAATTATGAATCTACAGATAAGAACAGTTTAATTTTTACTTTCTGATACAGAAAACTTTTATGCCCCCCCCTTTTTCTTTTGGCCTTCTTGCTTTAGCTAAAACTTCCAACATTACATTAAATAAGACTGTTGATGGTGAACATCATTGGCTTGTTCCCATTTTCTATTGGTTTGTTTCAATTCTAATGGAATAAAGCATCTAGTCCCTTATTAAATGTGATAGTAACCATACTTTTTGTAAGTGTTCTTTACAAAGTTGAGGAAGTTGTCCTTTATTCCCATCTTCTGAGTTATTTTCTTGAGGTGTTGAGTTTTATCAGTTTTTTAGTATTATTTGATATGATCATGTGATTTTTCTTCTTTAGTTAATATGGCAAAATACATTGACTTTTTAATATTAACCAACCTGTATCTCTGCAATAAATCTCACTTGGTCATCGTGTATAATGTTTTTATATATTATGGCGTTCTCCTAGAAACATTTTGATAGGAATTGTCCTATCTACATCCATGAAGATACTGTCCTCTATTTTTCTTCTTTCATTCTGTGTGGTTTTATATCAGAGTAATAGCAGCTTCATATAATAAGTAGGAAATCTTTTCTCCTTTTCTGTTTTCTGGAAGAGATTATGTAGACGTAATGTTAAGTTTTTTTTAAGTGTTTGCAGTTATCACTGGGCCCAACATTCAGAAAAGCCCCATACTAAGTTTAATGCTCTGGCTGTCACCTTCTCGAAATTAGCAATAAATTTGGGACAAGCGTCCAAGGATATTCATTTTGCATGGGAGCCCCACAAATTTTGTAGCCAGTCCTATTTGTGATGGATAAGCATGATTACTGATGAAGAAATAACTGACTGTTATATTAAAATAGGTAAGACTTCCAGAAAAAAAAATGGATAACTCATTTCTTAATTGGCATTGATGTGTAATAAATGACACATTTGAAAAATATTCTTTGGTGTTTATTAATTTCATATTTATTGCATATCCATAAAATTATAGAGCTGTTTTATGTGTCTTCTCTTATTGATTTTAACAAAAACATAACAACATTGATACTAGGTCTTTTAATTTGCATATTTAATTATGCAAGGGTTAGAAAATAACTATAGAGAAGAAATAGTAGATTGAGTCCACATTAATGTATGAATTTTCTCATTATAATAAAATTTAATTATAAGTTTGAATTATTGATTTCTTGCTTGGGTAAACTAATTTCTCCATTACCAGTGGCAATGCAAACATATCATAATTAGAGGATAGAACTAGGTAATGGAGATGTGTCTCATCAAATAATTATACCTCCCAGTTTGATGGATCTTAAATGAGGATGGAGAAAATGATATCAGTTACAACAATATATTTTATCTGCTTAATTTCCTACTTATAAATTTATAGATAGTCTAGGTTATGTTATGTGAATGTTTTTCTTCTCAATTATTCAGGTGATTAAAAGAGAAATAAATATATTAAGATGATATTAACATTAATTTTAAAGTATAAATCTTGTAAGTTTACACTTTAAAATTAATGTTAAGATGCTATCAGCAAGATGGTGTAATAAGAAGTCCATATTCCTCATTCCCCACCATAGGAAACATATTGGCTGTCCACAGGAAAAAAAAAAAAAGTACCTTTGTGAGAGCCTTGGAACCCAGGTAAGAAACTGCAAAACACTGGAAGTGCCCAAGATTAAGGAGGGTCAATTTGGAAGGCAGGCCTGCTGACTCTAGTGTTGTCCTAGTTGTGAACTTGAAACCAATCTCTTCTTCTGTTGACTTTGCTATAGTCCCACTTGTTCATGGTCCTTTGACCAGCCCAATCCAGCAAGGGATGTGGGAGGAGCCTCAGCTGCCAACATACCGTGGTAACAAATCTACCTCTACACTTCGGAGCAGCACCATAACCCAGCTCCAGCCCTGCTGCACTCTGGTCCCAAGGCTGTCCCATCAGTCTGAGAATCTGGTGGAGGAAGGTCTTTATTTGCCGAAATAAAAGGTGCTTAAGAACTAGAAGTATCTGCTTCCTCAAATGCACAGATAACAACACAAGACTACACATATCATGAAGAATCAGGCCAACATGACATCACCAAAGGAAACTACTATTACATCTTCACATTTGAATTTGTATAATTTCATCTCTTCTTTTTTGTAAGAAATTACAGTTGAAGCACATATACTTTCTACTGCAGTTTATACCACATAACGTAATTTATGAATAACTATATACTTATCAGAGTGATTAATAGGCAAGAGAATGTGTTTTAATTCTCTGTGTTTTATCTTCTGAACTATTCATAAGTCACCATTTGGTGATGCAAAAAGATGCTTACAATAATGATGATAACAAAAAAATATATTGTTTAAAAATATGTATTCGGTATATACATTATGTGTAATGTATATACTCAGTTTACAATATGCCCGTAAGTGGGGTAGGGATTTTGAGTGTGGAGTATCATTTGACTCTCAAATAAATCCATGTGTTATTATTATCTCAATTTTACACTTTAAGTATCTAAAACCTATTAAATACATTTCTATAACATTAAGTCTATTAAATAGAATAACTAATACTACTCAGCTTTTATGTAGTTAGAAACCAGGCTTATTTAATGTAAAAGGTATGCTCTTAGCTACTTCATCTGTTTTCACTTAGCAGGATCTTTCCTCAAAAACTATTTCATAATTTTTAGAAAGATATATTTTCTCACTTACAAATATTACCTTTGTCATGTAACTCATAAAATAATACATATCTTTTTCTTAAAACATTCACTCTATCCAAATAAAAATCAGCCTCAATCTGAGATTTTTTTTTGAAGAACAAAAAACTTTCTAGTTGCTAAACATAAAGGCTTTGGGGAAATATCAAAGTAGCAGAAGAGATGTATATTATGTCATCCCAATATAAGTGTCTGGTGTCTGGTTGTGGTGTGTGTATGGTTTTTGCTTGTTTGTTTTTGCCAGGACAATCTCAGAAATAACATAAACAGATAATGGTTTATAATTTAGAGCATGTTTCCTTTTCTGAAAGTTGGATATTTTATAAGTAAACATTTTATAACCATGCCTTTTTTTTCCTTGATATCTTGATTCTTTTTAATAGAGAATACTCACTATCCCCTTAAGATTATGATACACTTATAGTTATTAATCAGAATCTAACATGGAAACAATGGAATTAGCTCAGGGATATAAGAGGAAATCTAGAAAAAAGTTATTGCATACATTATTTGGCTTCTATTCCATTTCCCTGTGACTTAAAGAGGAAGTAACATTCCCTACTCAACACTCACACACAAACAAATATAAAAGAATTTTAAAATTTGCCTGGCCATACCTTAGTAAATATAGCTTATGCATATGAGAGCCATGTGAGAAATTAAGATTGATTTTGAGTTTGATTATTTGAAAGAATGAAGAGATGAATTTTAATTGATGTAACTATATAATTCATAGAAGTATTAATAGAAAGGCAGAAAAGTGAATCAGTACTTCAAGGAGATATTAAATTAATTATCAGAGGATGTACATACAAATAAAAGAACACTAAACATTGTTAAAATTTATAGAGTTTAGAAAACTTTCTAGGTTATCACATAAAAGGTTTAACTTTATAAGAACAACCAGTACTGCAGTGGCAATTACTCTCTTTAGATAAAAAATACTTGAGGGCGAAGAAAAGCTGGTAAAAGAACTTTTGTTTGGCTCTACAGGTTCTACACCATGCTTATATTTTTAAAGGGGTATAAGGGTCATTAACAAATCACAAAGTGTGTGGTAAATTATGGTCAATCTAGAGCAAATTACAACTCTATAAAAATGGTGTTTTGAGAGCAAAAATCAAATTTGAACCTAAAATGAGTTCCAAGAGACTAACACAGAACCTGACACAGACTAAGCCTCATCGATATCTGTGCACTACAAAATTAGAATAAATTCAAGATGCAAATATCTAGCATAGTACTTATCCCATGAAATGAATGATCTGTGATAATTCTTTCCGGTCATATCTCATTTTATATGGCAATTGAGATATAACTTGTTTTTAATATTAAGATACAACAGGGGTGCCTGGGTGGCTCAGTGGGTTAAAGCCTCTGCCTTCGGCTCCGGTCATGATCTTAGGGTTCTGGGTTTGAGCCTCACATCAGGCTCTCTGCTCAGCAGGGAGCCTGCTTCCCCTCCTCTCTTGCCTCTAGAAAATAAAACCAGCCAAAAATAACAGGAACATTGAGAATTGTCCTCAGGTTTTTTGTTTTTTTTTTTTTAATTTATTTATTCATTTATTTAATAGACCGAGATCACAAGTAGGCAGAGAGGCAGGCAGAGAGAGAAGGGAAGCAAGCTCCCTGCCAAGCAGAGAGCCTGATATTGGGCTTGATCCCAGTACCCTGAGATCATGACCTGAGCCAAAGGCAGAGGCTTTAACCCACTGAGCCACCCAGGTGCCCCTTGTCCTCAGGTTTTAAAATCACATTAAAACTAATTACTAGGAACTTGAAATCGCAAGTGGATACACTGTGATAGTATGGAGTCAAGAAAAAGGATAGTTGATCTCTTTTTCCTCTCATAATGTTTTTTTTTTTGTAGCATACAGAAAAAATAAAGTGATGACCTATTATACAAAATACTTTCACATTCAAATTGTTGTCTTGAAATAGCTTTTGTTTTTCCCTACAAGCATTGCCTGAGTCAAATAATTAAAAAAACCAACAACACAAAAACACTAAAATTTTAGAAGTAAGCGGCCATAAATATAAATATCTTGTCTAACAAATTTCAAGTAGAACACAAGTAATTTGCTTTTCTTTGATGAAATTATAAGTATTTAACTTAGTTTGATCAACATTTCTTGAAAGTCATGATGTGAATAAAAAAATAAAAAAAATCCACACTGCATCTGTTTTGAGAAGAATGGATTTTTGAAGAAAATCAAAATATATTAACTCTACTCTATGGCACATAATACTTAGGAAGGTAAAACTGCTTTCTTTAACTTGAAAAAAAGTTTTGTTGGTTTACTAAGTAGGAAAAACTCAGTGGGGAAGAATCATTAAATGGGTTATTTTTCCTACTTTCAGAAGCTCACTTGGTCAGTGATCTATACCTTATACCAATGATATACCTTATCTCTGCTAGCTAATAGAATAGTCACTTTATATTTTCAAGGATTAGAAAGTTCAACCCAAATTAAATTTAAAAATTGATCTTATTTTTATTCAAAGCTACTACATTCCTGCTCAAACACAAATCTCTCCCAAGGGCACTGACCTCCATTGAAATGGAAATTTTTGTTTTCTCACTTTCTTCATTTGTTCAAAACCTACAACAATCTTGGTGTGAATCACTTGTTATTTGGCAGAAAAAGAATAAGAAAAACAAACACACACACAAAAAACAAAGCAAAACCTTACCAGTCTTGACATAATTATCAAAAATTATCACTTATTAAAATATAACTAAACCAAAGCTCATATTTTTGTCGATTTATGAGAAACAGTAAAATGAATTAATATCATTGCAAACAGTAATAGTTATTGTGTTTAAAGGGAAAAATATCATGTTTTCCACAATTTCAGGTAAACAAACATACAAAGAAATTCTTGTCATGAAAGAGGTGAGAAAAAAATTCAATTGACAATAATTTAATAAAATTTTGTTGCATGCACTTTTATCATTTTGTTTTGAAAAATACATATTTCATTTAACAGTATTTGAGGTTATTTTTTCCCAGTCAAAATAACATAAAATAGAAATGTACTCTTATGTTTGAAGTTGGCCATATTATTCTACTGAGAAAAATTTTAAATGTAGTTTAGCAACTGGATTATATATGAATGAAGAGCCAGAATACATATGCTTTGAAAATGTGTTGAGTGAAAGATATGATTACTGGTATATAAACTCCGGACTCATACCACTATTACATACGGTACATGATTTTTTTTCCCCTATAATCATTTAAATAGTGCTAGGTTGATTTCTATTTACATTCCTTTTTTGAAAATATGTAAATGGAAGTGAACAAATATTTATTATTTTAAATTCAAAGTAAATTAAGTTATTACTTTTCGATAGAGAAGCATACCCAGTTTTAGATTCTTGTGGACATTAAAATCACATAGTAAAATTTGTATCTTACCTTCATTCAACAAAAAATTATATATTTCCATTATTTACATGAATGTATGGCACTACTCAAAAAAAAGCCAGAAAAATGAAACATACACAAAAAACACTAGATTTGAAGTAAAGAAGAGAACAACAAATTTAGAAACAGTGAACCCCTTTTCTTTTGAAAGAACATTCTTTATAAAACCAGACTTACCTTGTTTCTTCAGCTGAGTTCTGCTACTGTGCTGGTTTTCAGACACATTAGTGGTTTGAATATTACATATACATGAACCATCCTCAAATGACAATCTTGATAGTAAAAGTTACCATTTTTTGCTCTTTAATTTTGCTGGTTGTGACTGGGTCTCTAGACAATTTTTTTTTCTAGAAATAACTAACCAATGGTTTGATTATTAGATAACATTTTTTGGTGATATTTGGGCAGTTTTCTCTTTATTGATGCCAGGAATCCTCCTTCTCCCTGACCTTAAACTGATGCTCACCTCTCGTAGGAAATCCACTTAGAAAAACCAGGTAGAGTACCTGATTATAGTAATCAATCAGTGGGAAAAGAAGGTAAGTATAAAATCCTCATGTTTGAGCCTCTTTTGTCTTTCACACCTTCAAACTTAATACTCCCCTTAATTTTTTTACGTCTCTTTTTCATTTCTCTTCTACCCCCAGTATTTATCAAATCATTTTTTGCAGTTATTATGCAATACCAATTATAAAAACTGCCATATTTACCTGTGTGAAAATCATATTTACATGCTATAAAATCAGTCTGATTCAATTCAACAAATACTGTGTGTTCTTATGCTTATTTGCTATATGCTTAATACTATATGCTTAATTGTTACATTCCCAGATAATCTGTCTATATATCCTCAGACTATATTAGGTTCCCTATTCCTAGCTACTTTAATTTGAGAAAAACTCAGAAAGGAATTCAATTAGATTTAACATTTACTGTACACTTCTTAAACACAGATAACTATTTTACATGTCTTTTGTATGGCATCCCATTTAAACTTCATAGCAACCCTTTAGAGAGATACGATATTTGTTGAAAATTGAAATGCATGGAGATATTTATTTAATAGCTGCTAATAGCTGTTGTGTGTAGTTTACTAAAAATAATAAATATTTTCACAAATCATAAACAGAAAGACCTGTCTCTTGTTAAAAATAAAACAAATAAATAAAACAGACATTACTCCAAAGAAGACTTATAGATGAGCAACAGACACAGGAAATGATGGTCAACATCATTCATCATCATGGAAATGGAAATCAAAACTACAATGAGATACGCCTCACAAGGGTCAGATGTTTAAAATAAAAAACACAAGAAAACAAGTTTTGGCGAGGATATGGGAAGAGAGGAACTCTCACACACTATTGGAAATGCAAGCCGGTAGAGCCACTGTGTAAAACAGTATGGAGGGTACTCAAATGTTAAAAATAGAAGTCTCTACAATTAGTAATCACATGACTAGGTATTTACCCTCAAAATAGAAAAACATAAATTCAAAGGGCTACATGCACCCTTATGTTTATTGCAACATTATTTACAATAAGCAAATTGTGGAAGCTGCCCAAGTGTCCATCCATAGGTGGATGGATAAAGAAGATATTTCATAGATAGATAGATAGATAGATACACACACATTTTCAGCCATAAAAAACAATGATATTTACAACAACATGGATGGAGCTAAGTGCAGTAAGTCAGTCAGAGAAAGACAAATACCATATGATTTCACTCCATACATGGAATTCAAGAAATAAAACAAATGAACAAAGAAAAAAAGAAAGAAAGAAAAAAAAAAAAGAAAAAGTAAGAGAAATAGAGACAGACTAAGAAATAGACTCTTAACTATAGTAAACACACTGATGGTTACTAGAGGGGAGGTGGGTGGGGGATGGGTGAAATAGATAATTAAAGAGTTACACTTAAAATGATGAGCACTGGGTAGTATATAGAATTGTGGAATTTCTATATTGTACACCTGAAGCTAATATAACACAGTATGTTAACTATACTGGAATTCAAATTAAAAAAATAAATGAAACAAAACAAAACGTGGTAAGAGTAGCAATTAGCTAGATATGAGTAGGAAACAGAACTAGAGGACTGTTGAGAAAGACAGAAACCACCACCCACCTCCAGAATACAACCAGCTGGGAAAAAACCCAGGAAACATGCAAACACTCTTCCATATAACCGCTGCCCTAAAGTAATCTATAGCTTCATTACAATTACATTTACATTGGGTTGTTAAGCTTCCTTGCAGGGGGTCAGGGCTGCCATGACAACTCTGGCAAGAACCATATAGGGCCAAAAGTTCTCCCTCCCCATCTGAGAAGGAATCCTTGAGATGACTAGAGGCCACACCAGTCACAGACAGCCCTGGCTATGACTCTTGACTCATGCAAGTACAGAAAACAAAACCTGGATCCTGGGTGCAGTTGCAACCTCTGGGCCTGTCTGTTCTCCCACCTTAAGAGTGCACTTTCCCTTTGACCGCTACTACTAAATGCTTGCTTCCTAAAGAGTTTGGCTCTGAATGCTTTCTTGGTCAAACTCAAGAATCCAGGTTGAGGAACAGGACTTGCTGCTAAGAAAAGAGACAAAATATGGCCTTGATAGTAGTTAAAGCAGTAGAAGTGGATTTTAATCAGGAACTCTTGCAGTAGGGGGAAGGATACCTCAGTATAAAATAGGGCTCCATTCTGAATACAAAAAAGAATGGGGATTTATAGCCAAGGGTGACCGAAGCGCTTAGTGGATGGAAAATTACCAAGAGACTAGGGCTATTCTTGTTATAAGCTGACCTAATAGGATTCTTGCTAACAGCAGGCTAGGATGATCGGCTATTACCTGAGGGATGATGAGGGATGAGAGATTTGGCCAGATATTTAGGGTGATCAGATATCTAGGGTGGAGACTTTTCTCTAACCTTATTAGCAAGATTCTTGCTAAAACGGGACTTTGCAAGAACAGAGACAGAAGCCCAATATTTGAACCACTGGGAACAGAGGGCTCAGAGGAGGCAGGGTAAAGTTTGGTCAAGAAAAAACTCTTTGTTAACCCTGAAAATCATTCATCCCTGGAAGGAAAATGTCTCATTATAATAATGTTCGAAATGGCTTCAGGAAATTTGTTTTATCACAATCTTAATGCTCCAGTCAATGAACAGCCCCAAAAGACTCCTTAATAATGGCAAAAATGTCTACACATTTATCTGACATTTACTTTCAGGTCAAAAGTCCATTTGGATCTTTCTAAGTGATGTACTAATAGAGAGACCATAGTCAGATCAATTTAACAGAGGGCTGGGATTAGACTCATTTACAATTGTTTTTTTTTCATTATATTTGGAAGAAACGTACATGTAATGCACTTGCATTTTCAACCCTATGGTGAAATAAAGGGATTGAGAGAGTAAGCAGTGACTTTTTCATGAGGCAAAGGCTTCTTTTATTCTCTAGTGTAAACCTAATGAGAGAATCGCTTTCTGTGCAGTACGGTGAACTGAAGGTCATCATCAATTCTGTTTACTCCTGTTGCAAGTGACTCCACTGCTTGTAAATAATTCATGATACTATGTTATAAATAACATTTTATGTAAAAGAAAACCATGCCTGGATTTACTAAGTGTTTCTTGAATCTTTAGAAATATATCAACTCAAATAGCTTCCACCTTTGTATATAGCCTTAGTTTAGTCTCATAAAAATGGCTTTCTGAATCTTCACTTTGAAATACATGGGATGCCTTGTTGTTGAAGTATAGAGAACTTGTTGCATAAAGGTAAAGTGGTAGGAATTCTGGCTTATTATTTTCAAGACACTGCAAAGAGAGGCAATAAAATGCATGGAATATTTATCTGAATAACAGGAATACTCAGGGCCATGAGTCATGAAAAAATAGATTTTAGGCTAAATTTCATAAAATAAAAATTTAGGCAGAAGCAAACCCTCACAAACCCCCACACTCCCCAAAAATCTTGATATTTTTTTCCTTTGAAAAAATAGTAAGTGGACACCTGGGTGGCTCAAAAGTTAAGCAACTGCCTTTGGCTCAGGTCATGATCCTGGAGTCTCTGTATCGAGTCCAGCATTGGGCTCCCTGTTGGGGGGGAAGTTTGCTTCTCCCTCTGACCCCATCTCATGCTCTCTCTCTCTCTCATTCTCTCTCTCTCAAATAAATAAATAATATATTTTTAAAAAGGTAATAATAATAAGCAAAAAGGGTATTGAAAAAAAGTTTTACTTTGCTTTTTTTTTTCTATTAAAATGAACTTCTCAAGGGGTTTCTAAAATTTACAGAGTAAAACATTTTTCCATAAAAGTCATTTCCACTTTTATTAGATAAATATAACCACTGAATTTATAAATAATGAAGTAGAACATATAAATATTTTCACAGTTCAAAAATTATTTTGGAAATACTCTAAAAATATTGTACAAAATATTTTGCTTATTGGTATTCATTTCCCTGGCTTCTCTCAATTAGGCTTTACTTAAAACTTCATGATGGTTCAGAGTTACATAAGAAAAAATGATATTTAAAGAAATAGTTGCACTTAACAGCACATGAACTTTTTATATGTTTTATTATATATTTTCTTTTAAATTTTAGATGTATAAATACATGTCTCACAGTTTGTTAAAAGATTTGACATTTCAGACATGTGCCTATTAAAAAATATGATTTTTTTTAACATTTCTGTATGGTCAGGACTTTCTGAGAAATTAAACTGGGTTAAGGAATATTGAATGATAACCATTCCTTACAAGTTAGAGGTTGTGTATATCCCCAGAGTTATTTGATCACATTTTAATGGCAATATACCCAAAAGCATTTGCTCTCTTTCTCTCCTGATATCTAAGAAGCTCTTACATATACTCCAAGATTGTTATGTCAGTTTTTTGTTTTTCTTTCCTGGTGGTAAAAGATTTTTCCCTCTACATATTTTAGCCTTGGTTCCCATACTCCAGTCCCCGAAGGTCAACATGAACTATCACTCAATACACCCCCCCCACACACACACTGTTGCTCATTTCTGATATACAGGAAAGCAACTGAATTTTGTATAATAAACTTGTATCCTGCAGCCTTGCCAGACCTGCTTATTAGTTTGAAGAAGTAAATAATGGATATATATGCCATGGTCATGGAAGGAAAGACTCAACATTGTCACGATGTCACTTCTCCCCATAGTTCTGCAGATTTTGGCAATCATTGAGGATCCCAGCAAGTTACTTGCAGATAATGATAAATTGATTATAAAGTTTATTTGGAGAGGCAAAATCCAAAGTAGCCAACATAATATTGAAGGAGAAGAACAAATCTGAAGGATTGACACTAGCCAACTAACAGTTATGACAGTCTTACTGAAAAGCTGCAGTAATCTTGACATAGCAGTATTTTTTGTTTGTTTGAAGATTTTACTTAAATTCTAGTTAGTTAACATACAGTGTAGTGTTGGTTTCAGGAGTAGAAGGTAGTGATTCCTCACCTACGTATAGTACTCCATGCTCATCACAACAAATGCCCTCCTTATAATAATACCCATCGCCTATCTAGCCCATCCTCCCACCAACCTCCCCTCCGACCACCCTCAGCTTGTTCTCTATTGTTAAGAGTCTCTTATGGTTTGCCTCTTTCTCTCTTTTTTCTTCCTTCCCCTATGTCCATCTGGTTTCCTTCTTAAATTCCACATATAGTGAAATCATATGGTATTTGTCTTTCTCTGATTGACTTATTTCGCTTAGTGTTATATACTAAAGCTCCAACCACAGTGGTATTTGAAAAGAATAAATAAATAAATGGAATAGAATATAGAGCCCAGAAATAGACCCATAATAAATAGAGTCAGCTGAACTTTGACAAAGAAGCAAAGGCAAAACAATGGAGAAAACAGAGTTTTTCCAACAAATAATGCTGCAGCAATGGATCTCCTCATGCTAAAAAAAAAAAAAAAAAATCTAGACAGGACTTTAGATACTTTCCAAAACCTAACTCAAAATGGATCACAGAACTAATTTAAGACACAAAACTATAAATTTCTAGACAATAGTGTAGGACAAAACTTAGATGACATTGGTTATGGAGATGATTTTTAGATACATCACTAGAGCACAATTCATAAAAAGAAATAATTGATAGACTGGACTTCACTAAAAAAAAAAAAACAAAAAACAAAAAACAAAAAAACAACTTAATGATCCATGAAAGACATTGCCAGAAGAATGAGAAATCAAGCCATAGACTGAAAGAAAGTATTTGTGAGACTCATATAATAAAGGAATGTTATCCAAAATACACCAAGAACTATTAAAACTTGGAAGAAAAAAAAATCTTAAAAAATAAGGTAAAGACCTTAAGAGACACCTCACTAAAGAAGATATACAAATGACAAATAGTATATTAATAGATATTTCCTATTATGTGTCATCAGGGAAATGCAACAATGAGAAGCACTACATACATATTAGAATGGCCAAAATCTGAAACACTGACCATATCATACTGATAAAGATGTGGAACAGGAATTCTCATTCATTTCTGGTGGGAATGGAAAATGTTACAGCCTCTTTGGAAGATAGATTGGCAGTTTCTGACAAAACTAAATATACCCTTACCATATCATCCAGCAACTGTGCTCCTTTGTACTTATCCAAAGAAGCTGAAAACTTATGTCCAGGCAGAAACCTGCACATGAACGTTTAGAGCAACTTTATTCATAATTGCCAAAATGTGGAAGCCACCAATATGTCTTTCAGTATGTGAATGGATATATAAATGGTGATACAGCAGGACAATGGAATATTATGTAGCATTGAAAAGAAATAAGCTATCAAGCCACAAAATGGCATCCTTAAATGCATATTACTCAGTATAAAAAAAATCTGAAAAGTCTATATATTATCATTATATAGCAATGGGGCAAATCTCTGGAGACGGTAAAAAGATCAGTGGCTACCAAAAGTTCGGGGAATGGAGTTAGGGATGATAGGGAGATCACAGACAATTTTTATGGCAAAGAAAATACTCTGCATGATACTATAATGGGGGATATGTGCAATTATAGGTATTTTCAAACTCATAGGATGTATAACACTAAGAGTAACCAAATGTAAACTTATGAACTTTGGGTGATTATGCTGTATCAATGTATATTTAAGAATTGTAACCAATATACCACTCTCTTGGGGGATGTAGATAATGGAGGGATCTATGCATGTATGGGAGAAAGAGATATACAGGAAATCTTCATAACCTTCCTCTCAATTGTTCTATAATCCAAAAATGTTCTAGAAAAATAGTCTCAAAAAATAATTAAGTTTTGAGATATTTTAGAACATGGATAACTCTGAAAATGTTCTAAGTAAAGAAAAAACAAGAAAGAAAGAAAGAAAAAAGATAAATCACAAAATTCCACATATTATATGATGCCATTTATATGAAAATATCTGTATAGAGATAATAGATTAGTGGTTGATTAAGATTACAGGGAAGGGAGTTGAAAGCATGATGGCTGAAGGTGATAAAGATTTTCTTTTTTTTTTTTTAGGTAATAAAAATATTATAAAAATGACTGTGGTGGTAACTGCACACATCTGTGAATATGCTGAAAACCATTAATCATACTCTCTTTTTATTGGGATGTAAACTGACACATAACATCGTGTAAGTTTAAGGTGTGAAACATGTTGATTTGATATATATATATATATATATATAGCAATATGGTTACCATCAGTGTTAATTAATACCTCCCATTACCTTACATAATTATTTCTTTTCAGTGGTGATAGCATTTAAGATCAAGTCTCTTTGCAGTTTTCAAGTATATAATACATATTTTTTACTATATTCACAATGCTGTGCATTTGACCCCCAGAATTTATTAATCTACAAAATGCAAGCTTGTATTCTCTGATCATCATCTCCCCAATTGTCCCACATCCTAACTCTTGGCAACCACCCTTTTATTATTTGGTTCTATGAATTTGAGTTTTGTAGATGCCACATAAAAGTGAAATCATATGGTATTTGTCTTTCTCTGTCTGATTTATCTAACTTAGCATAATGCCCTCAAAGTTTACCTATATTATTCTGCAATTGTCAGGGTCTCTTTCTTTCTCAGGACTAAATATTTACATACATTGTGATATTGAGCATCTTTTCATGTACCTGCTGGTTGTTTGTATGTCTTTTTCAGAAAATGTCTAACTGGTCCCTCTGCCTTTGTGTGAACTGTACAGTGATTTCTCTCCTGATAAAATTATTTCAAACAATGGAAAGAAATGTGAGTTTTATAAGATGTAAGAATGTGCATACGTATCTGGGTCTCTCTGTATCTTACTATCATCTACTTAATTACATTTGTATTTATATTTTCATATATATCTATTTCTCTATCATCTAGCTACTTATCTATCATCTATTATATATCTACCTACCTATCTCTTTATTATCTGTTTTAAATTTTAACTTTAAATTCTTTGCCAGGCATTCTTTTTTTTTTTTTCTTTATGGAGTACTTTATACTCAGGATATATACATTATTTATTAAATTTTGTTAATTTAATTTATTAAAATTTTGTCTTTTTATTTACTGATGTTGTTTGCAATACTAGTACTATGTAAAGCAGAATTTCATTAAAATTTATTAATCAGCAGGTAAAGAAAATTATTATTAACAACATACAATGTAGTCTAATAACTGACATTGAAGGCAAAATGGGCTACAATGAATGAAATATCCTTGAAAAAAGCTATTGTATCTGTATGCGCTTCTCAATTATTAAATATATTTTTATGCTTATGAATTACTTATTTAAGAATCATGAATTATCATTATTTAGCCTTTCTTAATATGTTTTGTTGGCTTGATTAAACACTACAGAAAAATTACAGCTTTGTGAACTCTTGTTCACAACACAGGTTCACAACACACAACACAGGTTGCTGTGTCTGTGTACAATTGTACAAGAGAGATACGAAGAAGGCTTATATAAAATTCTGTCACTGCTAGTTCTTAACGATATGACCTTAGGAAACGGGGTTATTTTATTTTTTGTATGAAATGAGAATAGGTTTATGGTATGAAATTCAACCAGACTTTGTACGTAAGCATGTTGTAAACTGCCTTCCAAAAGTTAAGTAATGAATATTATTACAAAGATATAAATACAGGTAGCATTTACAAAGAAAATGCAATTATTTATATATACACATCCACTATATATTTATACATTTGTCTATCATAGGCAAATATCTCTATTTTATATAAGGTATGTGTACTGGTATTTTCTCCTTTTAATAATTATTAATTAAAAAATAATTATTAATTAATCCTTTTCAGATTTGAAGAGTTGTATGTTTACCTTTTATCACATACTAATTGACAGATTTTTAAAATTATTATCAGTACTTTTTGACATGTACATGATTGGATGTTATGTAGTTGGACAAATTTTATGAAACACTGAAGTTGTTGTGCATAATTATAACTAACAAACTATTTTTAAGATGTAACCATGAGTAAAATATGATTATATGTAGAAATTCTATCATCTGTCCTCATTACACTATTGGTTTTCTTTTAAAGAACTTCCTTGTCTATTTGGAATATGTATATTAAATATATATCATTTAATATGTTTAATGTAGAAATATATTTTCATATATTATTCATTTTTTATTTTATTTCCCTGTAACTACTGAATTTCTGAATAGTACTTATTTTCATCTGACTGGAATAAAATATTTAATCACAGATGTATTTTATTGTGTAACATGTACCTAAGAGAATTTATAATCCACATTTTTATTATTGACTCCCTAAGTCTTTTTGCTTTTGGAATGTTTTCTTTTAATTGCATCATCCTGTCTTTTATTTGTTTTATTTCTTTATTTTAAAGATTTTATTTATTTATTTGACAGACAGAGATCACAAGTAGGCAGAGAGGCAGGCAGAGAGAGCAAGAGGGGGAGAAGAAGGCTCCCCGCTGAGAAGAGAGCCCAATTCGGGGCTCGATCCCAGGACCATGGGATCATGACCTGAGCTGAAGGCAGTGGTTTAACCCACTGAGCCATCCAGGCGCCCCCATCCTGTCTTTTATTTCATATTTATGATCAACCATATTCTGTTTTTAAGCACCACCCGTTTTATTTAAAATGTGTGCATTATTTTAAGGTAATTTTGGTGAAAATTTGAGAATTTGTATTCCCCTACAATACTTATTTTACTTAAATATATAGATAACTTTTTAAAAATTATACATTTTAAGTTTTTTGCAAATATTTTGGTGATTTAGAAAGAACAAAGTTGTATTTTTATTTTTTATTTTTTATTTTTTTTTTAAAGATTTTATTTATTTATTTGTCAGAGAGAGAGAGAGGGAGAGAGAGCAAGCACAGGCAGACAGAATGGCAGGCAGAGGCAGAGGGAGAAGCAGGCTCCCTGCCGAGCAAGGAGCCCGATGTGGGACTCGATCCCAGAACACTGGGATCATGACCTGAGCCGAAGGCAGCTGCTTAACCAACTGAGCCACCCAGGCATCCCCAAAGTTGTATTTTTAAAATAGCATAATCAAATTAATAACCTACACAACTCTATTGCCTACAAAAGGATCCTGCAAGCTCAGTCTGTTATATATAATTTGGGTGAATGTTTGTTCTTTAAATAATTCTTGTAAAAATAGAATAATTCTCAGTTACCCACAAAACCCATAGAAAAATAAAAACCCACAAAACATTTTTAAACACAAGTTCCCACATAAAGTTATGACTTTACAGATTTAGTCATTTAATTACCCTTGTTGATCTAAAAGGTAGGTATACTGGGGTGCCTGGGTGGCTCAGTGGGTTAAGCTCTGCCTTTGGCTCAGGTCATGATCTCAGGGTCCTGGGATCGAGCCCCGCATCGGGCTCTCTGCTCAGCTGGGAGCCTGCTTCCCCCTCTCTCTCTGCCTGCCTCTCTGCCTACTTGTGATCTCTCTCTCTCTCTCTCTGTGTCAAATAAATAAATAAAATCTTAAAAAAATTAATAAAAGGTAGGTATATTCAGATCATTGCAAGCAATAGACTTATTATATATCTAAAAGTTACATAGCCTGAAGTTATTTAATACCCATGAATTGAAATTTTCCTTCATGTTTTAAATTGAGATTATTTTGATGAAAAAACAACTGGTGCACAAATTTGTTTACATTTTTTTGTTCAGCTAAACATTAAATACTATTAATACCTTAGTACTGCTATTATTGATTTCAATGCCAAAAAGCTAATATCTTCAAGATCTTCTATTTGTCCCAAAGCAGAATACTTAGTTCTTATTGAAGGTTTACCTGCTGGTAATGAACAGAAATATTTTCTCGTATTCAGAAGCTTAGGTCTAATAATGATAGGGCTGTACCTCAAAAAAGCAATGAGAGGTAGGAGAAAAGATGAAAGGTATATGCAAAGCTTCAATTTTTTTTTCCTTCTTTAATTATAGTGCTTTAATGCTGATCCTCAAAGAAATTGTCATATCTCATTAAGGAGTATTAGTGAAGGTGTATTGAAAAACAGTGTAATTGGGAAAACATTTGAGTGAACCTCTGACATTTAAAAACATTCTAATTCGGTAAAGGATGTCGGGAAACCTTGGATCTAGTCATGTTTTGCCCCTAATTATCTGTTAGAAGAAGAGTTTTACTTGTGATTTTTTTTTCCCTCTGACATATTCTTCTATTCCGTTTCTTAATTGCAGGCTGCAGCACACTAGGACAAATATGCATAACAAAGCTAGTATCTGTCACAGGAACTAGAGAGTGGAGATTACTTTGTTAGTAGAATTGTGGGATATGGGAACAGGATCAAAGTAAAGAAGATTTTCCTAAACTTGGGCAAGTAAAGATGCTCACTGATGTTTTTTTCAGAAAAAATTGCTTTCTAGCTTCCCTAAGAACACCTCTTTCACAGTCACTTACACCTTTTAGTGGTGAAAACCATGAAAGATCACATATCTGTCCCACAAGTCAGTCAATCTATTTATTATTTATTTATTTATTTATTTATTATTTTTACCATGGAAATCTGCAATTTTTAAATTTATTTTTTTAATTTTTTAAATTAAAAAATTATATTCAGTTAGTCAACATACAGTACAACATTTGAAATGACTAACTAAATAATTTCAGTTAAAGAAATGATATAGAAATATTTATATTTGTAATCTTATCTTTTTGCTTTTATTTCAAAATTGATTAGTAAAGAAGCCAAATCAAAAAAGTCCTCAAAATATTGGCAACTTCTCAAATAAGAAATATTGCCCTGCCTAATTAACTATGGATAAGAAATAGTATGAAATCCCCACACTGATGAATTACAATGTAGGTAGAGCCTGCTGAATTCTATGAGTGCATGAATGAGAAAAACGCCATATAATTTAGTTGAGGAATCTTAGATAAATATTCAGTAATTTGGAATTTTACATATGCTTATCTAGGTGCAAAATATCTGATATATCTATATGTGAATTGGAAGTTCTACTTAACTAATATTTATGGGAATAAATGACAATAGTATCCTCATACTAGGGCTCAAGATCTGATATACTGTGATAATTTTATAGTCTTCTAAACTAATACTTATGTATTCTTTACGTTAAAGGTCTCTTTTGTGAACATTCAGATGTGTATATTTAGATAAATATTACAATGATATCATTAACTCATTGGTCATATTATATTCCAAATATTAAAACTTTGCAGCAAATATATGTAGGTCAACCTAAATAACTGATAAAGTAGAAAATCATGCCACACAAAATTCTGATAATATTTTGCATATTATGTTTGTTTTACTGAGTAACTTGTTTGTTAATGATTTAGCTACATATGCTGCATTCTAGGTAAAACAATGGGTTTACATTTTACTGACCAAAATGTAACTGAATATTGTGTCAAGCACTATGAGACCTTTTCCTTTTTTTATATGAATTAAGAAAGAATACTCTTTTCAGATTTACTATATTTATTATGGCCATCACCAACTTTTTCTCTTTATTTGAATCTACTTCTGTTTTGTTGCTGTTCTTACTGTTCATTTTTAGAGTACACATGTAAGTAAAATAATACGGTATTTGTCTTTCCCTGTCTGACTTACTACACTTAGCATAATACCCTCTAAATCTATCCATGTTGCAAATGGTAAGATCACTTTTTATAGCTAAACAATATCCCATTGTGTATATATGTGTGTGCATGTGCGTGCAAGTGCGCACGCACACACACACACACACACACACACACTCTACATCATTTTTCTTTAATATTTTATTTATTTATTTTTTTGACAGAAAGAGAGAGAAATCACAAGTAGGCAGACAGGCAGGCAGAGAGAGAGGGGGAAGCAGGCGCCCCGCTGAGCAGAAAGCCAGATGTGGGGCTTGATCCCAGGACCCTGAGATCATGACCTGAGCCAGAGGCAGAGACTTAATCCACTGAGCACCCAGGAGCCCCATCTTCTTTATCCATTTATGTATTAATGGACACTTGGGTTTCTTTCAAATCTTGGCTATTATCAATAATGCTTCAGTAAACATAGCGTGCACATTTTTTTGAATTAGTGTTTTCATTTTCTTTGGGTAAATATCCAGTAGTGGAATTACTGGATGATATAGTATTCTCATTTTTTAATTTTTTGAAGAATCTCCACACTGTTTTCCACAGTCGCTGCAACAATTTATATTCCCACCAATAGCACATGAGGACTTATTTTTCTTCATATTGTCATCAACACTTGTTATTACTTATCTTTTTGACTCTAGCCATTCTGACTATTCAGGTCCTCTGCCCTCTTTTCAATTGGATTTTCTGGTGATAAGTTGTGGAAGTTCTTTATGCATTTTGGATATTAACTCTTATTGGATATATCACTTGCACATATCTTCTTCAAACAAAAAGGTTGATTTTGTTTTGTTGATGTTTTCCTTTGATGTGCAAAGGCTTTTCAGTGTGGTGTAGTTCCAACTACCTATTTTTGCTTTTGTTTCTCTTGCCTGAGAAGACATATCTAGAAAAATATTGCTAAGGCCCATGTCAAAGAGATTACTGCCTATGTTTACATCTAGGAGTTTTAAGTTTTCAGGTCTCACATTTGGGTCTTTAATCCATTTCAAATTTATTTTTGTGTATGGTGTAAGAAAGTGGTCCAGTTTCATTCTTTTGGATGTAGATGTCTAATTTCCCTAGCATTATTTATTGAAGAGCCTGCATATTTTCACTATTGCATATTCTTGCCTCCCTTGTTTTGTAGATTAATTGATTATATAAGTGTGGCTTTATTTTTGTGTTTTCTATCCTGTGCCATTGATTTATGTGTCTATTTTATGATAGTTCTGTGCTGTTTAGATTACCACAGCTTTGTATTTTATATATATATATATATATATATATATATATATATATAATTATGTATTATATATAATTAAATCTATATATTATATAATTATATAATATATATATTATAGTTTGAAACTTACACTAAACCTCTAGCCTTGTCCTTCTTTATGAAGATTGTTTTGACCATTCAGGGACTTTTGTGGTCACAAATTTATTTTTACATAAATTGTAATCTCTGGGGTTGCAAAATATGATGAACGTGGTTAAATGCTACATGTATCTTCCTTTATCTTACTGGAGGCTTTAAGAAGGCCAATAGTAACCAATTTAATTTTGTATAATTGATCACATGGCTTTTTTTTTCTTTTATCTCATCTCTTGTGTTGAAGAGGCTAGTTCTCTACAGAACATCAGGAAATAGTTATATTAGATATATTATTCTTGAGGTACAGAATTGTCTACACCTTGAAAGGTTATATTCATTTTAATCTACTAAGCAGATAATTTTACCAGAATCATTATTCTATATTTTTCATCAAATAATGTTATATAATCTTTATAGAGCACTTATAATACACTAGTCACAATCCTAGTGCTTTGCATCAAGTACCTCTTTTAATCAGCATAATAAATTAAATGACAGATGTTACTGTTACTCATTTTATTTATGAAAAAATTAACACATGGAACAGTTAGTTGATTTGCCAAAATTTGACTCAGCTAAACCATGGCAGAGTTAAAATATAGATCTGAATTATTTTACTATTGTACATGGGACTCAACCCATTTGCCTTAGCTCGAACCTTTGGTTCTTACCATGGCCATACAGTATTTCTTTTACAAGAGGTCATGGATGATAAGAATGGACCAGAGCCATGCCCTGAAATCCCATTTGTCCTGCATAAGGAGTCAATCAGTTTTTAAAGGCTTTTAGTAGAATATTTTTCTATTATCCCCATCTAAATGGTCTTTCTTGCTTTTCTTTTTTCACTCTGCATTTTAGTTTAATTACATTTAAAAATATTTTAATACGCTTCACATTTTAGGATAGTTTTAGATAAACAGAGGATGGCAGAGATAGTTCAGAGAGTTCTTATATCCTTCATATTCAGTTTCACCTATTGTTAACATTTTACATTGCTATGGTACATTTATCACATAATGGAAAGCTAGTGATACAATGTTATTAACTATTTCATACGTTATTCAGATTTCCTCAGCTTTACCTAATAACCCCTTTCTGCTTCAGGATCACATCAAGAATACTATTACATTTACAGAAGGGAGGGAGATGGGGGGATGGGGTAGCTGGGTGATGGGTATTAAGGAGGACGTGTTGTGATGAGCACTGGGTATTATACACAGCTAATGAATCATTGAATACTACATCAAAAACTCATGATGTATTATATGTTGGCTAACTGAACATAATAAAAAAAGGATACTATTACATTTAGTAGTCATATCTCCTTAAACTCTTCTTGGCTATGGCAGTTTCTCAATCTTTCCTTGTTTATAATGACTTTACCAGTTTTAAGGAGTTCTGGTCAGATTTATTGTAGAATATCCCTCAATTCAATTTTTCCCGATGTTTTCCTTGGGGTTATGATTTTGGGAAAAGAGGAACACAGAGGTTAAGTGTGATAGATTCCTTCATGATAGGATGTTTATTCATTCCTATTTAGCATTCTTTGGTTATGGTAAATAAGTACAATGTACAAATCTATGCAGAACTTCAATCTGATTCACATATATTGTGATTATCATTGACTGAGAAACTTAGTATTATTTCCGTGCATGTACATAATTATCTTCAAAATAAGAGGAAATAAAAAATCATTATATATATTATTCAAACTCTAATAATACTTCTGACAAATCAATTTCTTGCCACTGTAATTTTATTTCAGTATTTGTTGAATCAAAACATTTGGTTTGTCACCAACTTTCTAGCCTGGTTGTCTAATTTTTTAATTTTTTAGGAATGTTCCAGTGGTTTTAGCTAGAGACAAACTGATCAATGAGCACACGACAGGAGTAATGGGGATAATATTTTACAGGTATGACATGTTCAGTCTCAGAGTACTGTAGACCAGGTGAAGAAATTTGATTTTATGTAGCAATCACTTGACAGGATAGAATTTAAGTAAATTAGTTCAAACTCAAAATATATTGGGTAGACGGAGTGAAGAAAAACTATTATGGAGAATAGGCTGGAAAACTCCTCAATGCAAAATTTTCATGAATATTGTGAATAATATTATCAATAGTCAATATTAAATAAGAATAAATAAAACTGTATTGTTCTAGTCAACTTCTACCTCACATCAAGATGTCTTAATTCAATGATATTTTAGTTCAACTAGGATGTGTCATTTTCTATGCTTGTAATATTAAGTTAAGCCCTCCAAGATACTTTCTCTTCTAGACCAACATTTATTTCTAGAAACATTTCTGTATGTTATGTTAATATTTATTCATATATCATATTGAATAATTTTTCACTTCCTTAAAGAAAACAGGTGTTTAAATATGAATGGCTACTGTAATATATGTCTTCTTAGATATAATGCTTTTAATTTTTTTCTTTTTAAATGCATTTTTCTCATAATTTAAAGATGATAAACCAACATACACACACAAAGAAAGACAGATTTTTGCCTTTCAGTTTTAAATTATTAGTTAAAGTAGAAGACAAACAACAAAGAAGATCATTTTATAAAGACATAACTTCAAATGGTTATAGTAATGACCTAAGCCAAAATTAAGAGTCAGACATTTAACCAATTAAGCCACCCAGGCACACCAATTTTAAAATTTGAACTAACTTTATGAAATATAATTTGAACTTTTGACTTCATCAACTCTTAAGTAAAGTTGAAGAATAGCATTTTATATATCATAAACAGATACAGCTATTCTTACTAAGATAGTATTTCCCAAGAACTGATACAGTGATTGCCAAAGATACTCTTTTAACTACTTCTATTGTAATTCTAACTAATATTCTTTTTAATATTGATATTTATTTGTCAATATTAAACACTGTATTTATTACTGTACTGCCTGGCACCCATTTTTATTCTGAAGTAGAACAATGAAATTTTATTTTTTGCAATATATTTTATCTTACTCAATTGATGAATGAAATATCCTCTTGACACTCTCTGAGTATCTTGATTCAGGCTTTTACAATTTTGTAGTCTTTAAGATTTTAATGTTTCTCAGTTGCATGTTCTCTGGTTGATTTGTTGTTATGTTTCATTTTAGCATTTTTTTAATGCTTATTTTTTTCTTGATTGCCAATCTCATTTAATTCTCAAGAAATTGAAGGTTATGTGATTTTACTTCGTTACAACATATTCAAACTAATAGTTGTAGATTTTTTAGATATTTATTCAATTTATTAAGAGAGTACTTCTATTTCCTCACAGAGGCTTATGCTACTTGCCTAGACAAGTTAAAGTAATCCATAAGTGGTAGAGTTGTGTATTTTCAGGCTCTTGATTCATTTTGTTTTTGGTATTCTTGTCCTAGTCATCCACTTTTCACTCCCTGGCTACTCTAAACTTAACATATTTGTTTTGTCATCATACAGATGAAGTACCATCCCCTTCTAAGGATGTTTACAAAAAATCAGGGCTGCAATTTTTCCACTTCCATAATCCCAAAATACAATCCTATAAATGTTCTGTCTTAGAGAAATTTTTATAAACTATACATATTTGGAAACTTCTAAGAAAAACTTCCAAGGGTAAGATACTAATTTTCTTTTTTCTTTTTTTTTTTAAAGCCCTGGTTAATATGTAAAAGGAATACTTTAAATATCTGTAAATTGTATGATGAAATCTGTGTGTGTGTGTGTGTGTGTGTGTGTGTGTGCATCTGGTACATCTGACAGTTCAACTGGAAGGAACAACTGTAACGTTTTACCCAGTGCTACTTAGGGACTGCTAATTGAGACATATTTGCATTTCTAAATGTATTTCTACTTAAAATAAGTCCTCTCTGTAATTTACCTTTAATTTACTTTTATGAATAAAATATAGAGAAGATGCTGGAGAGATCTATTTCCTTAATAGAAAAGAAAAAAAACAAACCTTTCTTTCTCTCTCTCTCTCTCTTTTTTTTAATTTTTTACAATTTTTACATCTACACACATATAAAAGAATGATTGCAGGGAGGAGGAAAGCAAATTGTTTTTCATTGACCGAAACTTGATCTTTTTTCAGCAATCTCACTGTGGTTTTCAACAGTGAATTGTTACCCTCTAGAACATTATCTTTCAAAATATTTCAATGGTTTTTTTTTTTTAACTTTCACTTCAGAAAAATGTATGACCCAACTGACAGTAATAAAATAAAATCTGTAAAACAATCAGTGCCTATTTGATCTTAGCAAAGATTATATTAGCTGAACAGTGACTTGGTTCACTGGGAGATACAATTTATCATTCCTCTTGAAAAGTTAAAAGCAGGAAACTATATATAAATGTGAACAAAGAAATATTTGGTTGGAAATTCATAACAAAATTGAACTCTTTGCCTTTGTACTTGTTCTTAAGGAAGAAAGAACGATGTGATACATTTAATGTCAGCAGAGTTAAAAAAGTCATTCTTGGACTAAAAATAAAAGATTTGAATATATTTTGTCTGCTCATGTCATGAGAAAAAGTCAAAATAATCTATTCTCCTGAATAAGAAAATATTTTTAATTATGAATTCTGAATATTCTACTTGGATTTTAAATAGTGGTGTGCTGGCAAAAGTTCAAAAATAGTCTCTCTCTGGAGAGGTGGAAAGAAGCTATGATTTTAGTATTTGTCAATTTTCATGACGAAAACATCGATGAGCTTATTTTAACCTGCCTATGTGTCCTCACTAAATAAAAATGAAGAAGAGATAATAACAATAGGCACTATGAGTCACTAGAAACTGTCTGGTGCACACCACTACTCTAAGATAGTTAAGGTGAAATGTAGAATTATTTAAGATTATGTTCCTAGTCAGATTTTCCCAATGGAATAGATGTGAAATACTAGATCTTTCTGGCATGTAGTAATCGTTAAGCATACAAGGATAATTCTTTTCTCTGTTTGTATTATGCTTATATAATCTCTTCTGAATATAATGATTATGTTCTGTCATAGATCAATATGTATTGCTTCCAAATATATATAATTGAGAGTTCTTAACCATTACTTAGTTTTGTGAGCAGCTTGCTTCATCATCACAAAATAACTTAAAAGCAGTGAGTATATCACACTTTTGCTTGGATATAATATAAGGTTGTCCTTTCTCATGTTTATTACAGATCTCGGAATGTGATTAGTGGTCAACTGCATTCTATTGCAATTTTCATAAATAAATGGATGGTTTGAGTTCTGCCTCTTGAGGATGCTTTGGACGATTTATTTATTTAAGTTTACCAGGAGATTTTCTTTCTTAGCATTTTGCCTTATTTCCAAAAGAATCTTATTTACTTATTACCAGTATAATACTATATGTTTTTGCTATGAAATGTATTTGGAAAGTAGAATGAAAAGAACCATCTCTCAGTAGAGTAAAGGAAAGAGAATACCATCCCAATTTCCATCTTTTGTGTCTTTGGAATACTAGTGTTTTATGTTTATTTGTTTTCTTTTAGTGTGTATGTGTGTCTGTGTCTGTCTGTGATGTGTTCAAATTTATAAAAAGAGCTATGTGGAGAATTCCAGTAATTTATCAAATTTATGAATCTGAAATCCTATTTATTTATCTATTGGTAATTGGATATAAGGCAAAATATTGAATATTGGTGTGATAATTGTAAATAATATGTAGAGTAATTAGAATTTTTAAAGAAAAAAGTATTTTGAAAAATAAATTGTATTTATAGTTTGAAAAAGAGTCATTAGACAGTAGGCATATCCTGGTGAAAATTTCATTACTCTAAACATCAAGAACATATAATCTTAAAAGTTTAATGAGAGGTAAAAAGAAGATAATGTACAAATGAATAGGAAACATCATAAATAGCAATTATTCACAGAGACTCCACCAAAAAATTGCTAGAACTGAAAGAGGAATTCCACAAAGTCATTGGATATAAAATAAAATATAAAACCGAAGTCAGTTGCATTTCTGTACACTAACAATGAAGCAGAAAGAGAAATCAAGGAATTGATCCCATTTAAAATTATACCAAAAACCATTAGATTCCAAGGAATAAATCTAACCAAAGAGGTAAAAGATCTATACTCTGAAAACTATAGAATACTTATGAAAGAAACTGAGAAAGACATTTAAAAAAATGGAAAAATATTCCATACTCATAGATTGGAAGAACAAATATTAGTTAAAATGTCTATGCTACGCAATTCAATCTGCACATTCAATGCAATCTTGATCACAATACCATCAGTATTTTTCACAGAGCTAGAACAAACAATCCTAAAATTTGTATGGAACCAGAAAGGACTCTGGATAGCCAAAGTTATGTTGAAAAAGAAAACCAAAGCTGGAGGCATCACAATTCTGGACTTCAAACTCTGTAACAAAGCTGTCATCATCAAGACAGCATGGTACTGGCACTAAAACAGACACACAGATCAATGAAACAGAATAGGAAATCAAGAAATGGACCCTCAATTCTATGGTCAACTAATCTTCAAGAAAGCAGAAAAGAATATCCAATGGAAAAAAGTCACTTCAACAAATGGTGTTGAGAAATTGGACATCCACATGAGGAATGAAACTGGACCACTTTCTTACACCATGCAGAAAAATAAACTCAAAATGGATGAAAGACCCAATTCTGAGACAGGGATCCATGAAAATCCCTGAGGAGAATACAGGGAGCAACCTCTTTGACCTTGGCATCAGCAACTTCTTGCTAGATACATCTCCAAAGGCAAGGGAAACAAAAGCAAAAATGAACTACTGAGACTTCATCCGGATAAAAGGTTTTTGCACATCAAAGGAAACAATCAACAAAACTAAAAGTCAACCTAGGTAATGGGATAAGATACTCACAAATAACTTATTGGATAAAGGGCTATTATCCCAAATCTATAAAGACCTTATCAAACTCAACACCCAAAGAGCTACTCACATTTTGCTTGAAAGAAAAGCATTCCAACTTTATGCATATAGGATATTGTTACAAATCAAAGAAGCAAAATCCGTAGCAAAGTAATTACACAAAAGTAATGAATATAGTGATTGATAAATACATCTATGAAATAACATGTAAAAATGAGGTCAAGTAGCATCTAAAGAACTTTAGGGTAATTATGAATATACCTAGGTTTCAAACTGCCACAAACTATTTAAAAACAAACTTTAAAAAAGAACATTTCTCTATGTTACATAAATTATTTGTGGAATGAAAAATGAGTATTGTCATAGGTCATTTCATGAGTATGTAGTATTTTATGTCATTTCTGGAATAAACAACACACAGGAGCCCTCTTATCAAAGTATTAAAAGTGGGCTCCCTCTTTACTTGTATTTTGTACATGTTTCAATAACTCAGACATCTATATGCAATATCATAGAGGTGACATTCTCTGGAATCTGATCATTACTGGTGTACTACAGATCCATAACTTAGTATATTATAACAAATATTGTGTCGTTAAAATAAAAAAAAGAACTTGGGGTGCCTGGGTGGCTCAGTCAGTTAAGCAGCTGACCCTTGGTTTCATCTCAGGTCATGATCTCAAAGGTTCTGGGATCAAGTCCCACCTTGGGCTCTGTGGTCAGTGGGAGCCTGCTTCATGATTCTCTCTCTCCCTCTCCCTTTGCCCCTCCCCCTGCTTGCACATGCTCTCTCTCTCTCTCTCAAATAAATAAATCTTTAATGAATGAATGAATGAATGAATAAATAAATAATTATATAGTAGGTAAATATCTATCTCTATGCCTTATATAGTATATCTACAGAAAGCTAACTGTACAGAAATACAGGGATTTAGGCAATCAGATCATTGATTCCACACGAGAAGTGAAAAACAAAGGGTGAAATAGCTACTGATTTTCATCTTAAGTGATAGTTTGGTTCACAGTGTTTTTATGGTGGGAACCATGTATCTCCACTATAAGCAGACAGAGAGTAGCTGGGAGAGAAAATGAATTATTGATAAACTAAAAGAGTGTCACTGAAAATCATTTCAAGTGCTATCTTTGTCACATTTTCTATAGGATAATTTAGCTTGCTCAGTGGCAGTTTGCCATATGTTGACACTCTGGCTCAGCAAAAGCATTTGACTCTGGAATTGGCAGTTGATTCCAGCTTCCAACTTCTAAGCACTCCCAGATAAGCTTCACCTTCATTGTAGTCCATTAGACAGAACTGCAGAAACACTATCCACAGCCTCCATTCCGACCCATATACTTCCCCACATTGCCATTCCCCTCTTTTGCACTCCTCCATTGCTTGACCCCATATTCTCCCCCTTTGTGGTCTCACATCAAAAATAGTAACTACTTTGTAAAGTTCTTTAACGTGGATTACCTCAGTGATTAAATTCTGATAGATAATCCTCTAATACTGATGTAACTAAATCCCTATACTGAGTTCTATTTTTGAAAGACATAATTTGTTTATATATACATATATACATACATATATATACACACATACATATACACTAATATATAAAAGTTTATATATGTGTATATATACCATTTTCCTGGTTGACATACAAACTTCACATATCATCTCTCCTAAACTAGTCTACTAAAAAATCTCCCTTTTAATTTTCTGACACAAACTCTTCTAAATCAATGAACAAATTTTCCAACAGTTAAAATAAATTCCAAATTTTGGTCATTTCCTTATAGCTTTCTCATTTTTTTAAAATATTTTTATTTATTTATAAGAGAGGGAGAGAGAGAGCACGAGCAGGGGCAGGGGCAGAGGGTGAGGGATACAGACTTCCTGCTGATCAGGGAGTCCTGATTCCAGGGTCCGAGATCATGACCTGAGATGAAGGCAAACACTTAACTTGACTGAGCCACCCAGGTGTCCCTTATTATAGCTTTCTTAAATAAAATTAATTTTTCCCATGGCAAATATTCATGATTTCATCTTCGACATGAAAAATATAAAATACCCTATAAACTCACACGCGTCCTGATTTCTTTCAAAAGGTATAGCTTAGCCCAGTTAAATTTTCAGGCATTGAGTAAGCATTGAAGATAAGATTAATTTCTCTGCATGTTTTTTATTTTTAAGGATTATTTTTCAAGGTTTTTATCAAATATATGAAGTAATCTTAACTCACATGACTAAATGATTAAATATATGAAGTAATCTTAACTCACATGATTAAATGATGGTTACAAATGGGGAAAAAAGCTTATATCCAAAGGCCAGTCATATCAACTATTTTTTAAACATCTGTTTACAGTACTACATTTTAATATTTTTGATACTAGAATTCTAATGTTAAAGGTTGGTGCTTTTTCTTTTTCCTTTTAAATGGAATTCAGAGGGCATGCATAAGAAGCAATGTCCAAAATAATAACAGCATTTATTTTTATTTGGGATCCACGCTTCAGAGGCAAGAAATGGTACCTGAACTATTCATGGCAAAAAACAGCTCAGTAAAAATCTCAAATAAAATATGCTATCATTTTGGTCTTAAAGACAATCTGTATCTATAAAATTCCAAAGTTCCAAATTTTTTTTTAAGTTGCTAGAAATTCCTTTTAAGAACTTATTTTTATTTGTTTATTTAAAAAATTATTTTATTTATTTATTTGTCAGAGAGAGAGAGAGCACAAGCAGTCCAGGCAGAGTGGCAGGCAGAGGCAGAGAGAGAAGCAGGCTTCCTGCCAAGCAAGGAGCCCTATGCGGGACTTGACACGAGGGGATCATGACAGCAGCAGCTTAACTGACTGAGCCACCCAGGCAATCCAGAACTTATTTTTAAGTAAAACTCTATCATCTCAAATGTTGAAAAAAATAAACTTCACTATGGCAAATAAAAAAATAAAGCCTCACTTAAACATATAAAAATAAAAAACATTTAATGAATTCCTACAATGATCCCTGCACTTTATCAGCTCTGATTAACTTCCTTAAAATCTCTAAAACTTTCCTTATTTGCATTTTAGAAGAAGAATTTCAATAAACACAGTGCTCTGAATATTATAATTGTGCATCACCATCTCAAACATGAAATGTAAAAATAGAAAGTGTTTCTTCCTCTTAGCAATTCATGTGTAAGTTAGATATTTACAGATGCTATTTCCATGCAATAACTTTAACACATAATTTATACTAAACAATTAGTCATCTGTCATATGGTTGAACCTGCATATTTAAAAAAAAAAAAACTAAAGATGGGTCCTTTTCTAGATGATTGACATGTGAGCAATTCCCAGAGACCCTCATTGAGAGAATAAATAAAAATTGTGTATTTATCCTTCCACTAATGCATCTTTATACCTTCTACTATGTAGGAGGCTCTATGTTAGCCACTGGAAAAATTTTCAAGTAAGACAAGCTATCTGACTTCCCATTCTTGTCTGAAAGAACAAGGAGACAATTACTTCCATGCATACAGATATACTTCCATGTGTACACTCATAAACACTAAGTATGATAACTACTTGTGATAGAAACATGATAGGAAAGCTTAAGCCAGTACTGGAGGGTACATCAAAGAAAGCAAATTTAGCTACAACATGAATTTTTTATATTGCTATACCAAAGGTAGGCAGATGTTTTCTATCAAGGGCTAGGCAGTACATATCTTAAGCTTTTTGGGCCGTCCAGTCTCTGCCACAACTATTCAATTCTGCTATTCAGCACAAAAACAGCTATAGACCACATGCAAGCAAATGAGCATGGCTGTGCTCCAATAAAACTTGATTTATGGATACTAAAATTGAGTTTCATATAATTTCACATGTCACAAAATATTATTCTTCTTTTGATTTGTTTCAGCCATTTGAAATGTAAAACCCATTTTGTGTAGCTCTTTGGTCATCACACAACAACAGAGGGCAAGCTACATTTGGCTCGTGTGTAGTCGTTTGCTCGCCCCTGTTCTATATACCGACTCATGAAGGAAAAGAGGACTTTATTATATAAGTATGTTTAAAAAGATGAAGAAATTCAGATAAATTACCCACCTAGGAAGTTAGTGAAAATTAATATAGTGGATCACAATTTCCTAGAAGACTACTTCCATTAACACATTCATTTAATCATTCATTCAATTAAAAAATCATGTACTGGACACCATATGCCTGAAACTGTTCTTTGTGGAGGTGTTACAGCAATAAAGGAAACAGGCAAAGCCCCTACACTCATGGAGCTTACATTACGTACTTAGTTTATAAATAGTCCTTACCTGGGTTCTCCTATAAGTGAGAGTAATGATATAGAATAAGCATATTGAGTACAGTGAAAACATAATCCACTGGATTTCTCTGTTTTTTTTTTTCCTTTGTCAGAAAAGTTATTCTTTTCAACCACAGATAAAAAGGGAAATATAGCAAACATTCCGTAATATGTATTATATTCAGAATTAGCATGTTTATGTTTTTAATTTTTGCTCCATTTATGTTATTTATGTTATGGATAAAATTAAAATTTTAAAATCCTTTATCTTATTCAATAACTTAAAATTTCCCTTCTGAAGAACCACTATTGTGGCTTTGGTATGCTCTGCTACCAATGCACATTTTTATCCAATATATCACATTATTGTGCCATCTATATGTATGTGTGTATGATTTAATTATCCTACAGCTATCATCATTAATGTTATATATAAGGTTTATAATTTCTGTATTATTTGCTGTGTTTTTTTACTCATAGTTATGTTATAGAGAGTTATTCATGATGATAACTATGTCATGAACCATGAGAAGTTTGCTCAGATATAAGGAACAATATGTAGTTAATCTAAATTGAGAGTAAAAACATGGTTGAACACCGCTGCATCTCTCACCTCTAGTTATTGACAATTTGGTACACAGGTCCATTTTTCACTGGAGATTTTCCTTTCCCTTTTCTAAGGACATCTCTGACTTAGAGTGATTTTTTTTTAATTATATTCAGCATTTTATGTGCCTTCCATGAGAGGAATTTGAATTATTTCAATTTTAGATATCCCATATTGCTGATCTGGTCATTGTTCTTATTAAAGGTGTGCTAAGGTTGCTGCTCTGTTTGTTAAAATATAGACTGCATATATCTTGCCTCTCTAAAGCTTCATTATTCAAGATTCTCGATTGTTTTTAATTTAATATTTGATACCTCCATAGATATAATTATAAGAAACTTGTCTTTTTACATTCAAAATCAGGACCAAGGAAGACAGACTCAGTTTCATCATTTGTCAAAAATTTCCACTCACTGAAAAAACGGAATCAAAACCTTACCTTAGTTTTCTGGTGTAGTCACTCCCTACTGGAGTTTGGTACCTCAGCTCTGGGACTCATTACTGTTGAATGACTGATTTCTTATCTTCAGGAAGAGAGCTGAAAAATAAAAGACCGATATATGGTTACTTAATATCCTTCTTTTATTTATTAAACTCTGGAGCTAGTTTATGCAAATAGCCTGGCCAATTTTCTTAAAGCTGGCCATTATTTGTCAGAATCTATTTTTAGTTGGATCTCTGACAGTATTAATTTCAGTCTAGGGCCGAGCAGAAAACATAGCATTCTCAAAAGGACTATTTAGAGAGATATGAGAGAAGGGTAAGGAAAATGGTAATGGATGTTGAAGCACTCATAAAACAACAATGGTGAGAAGTCAAAACTACTAGTGACCTGAAGAAACAACAGGAAAGAATGAAATTACATGGGTGCAGCAATTTCTGGAAACTCAAAAGAAGTATTTTATAAGAGGTGGCAAGGGAATGCACTGACACAGACATGAAAGAGACAGTAAAAATAAACAAACAGCTTGTTTCCAATATTGAGCAGGTGTCTAAGCCTAACTTTACTAGAGAACAAAGTGTCCACAAAGTTGATTCCATAAGAACTTCATCCAGTGGGCACTGTGCAAGGCAAAGAAGGTAAAGAACAGATCTTGGGATCAAAATGTGATTAACCAGCCTAATTCTCAAAATGTGGTCATCAGACTATGTAGAAGTAAATTAATTGCTGGATAATTTTACTTGGTCTGGAGTTCGTACTTTTTTAGTAATAATATGTAAGAATGGCTTGTCACTATGTGGTATTGGAAAAATAATAAAAATAATATCAGCGTATCTTATACATAATAGCTTAGAAATAGAGGTCGACTGATTTTCAACAAAAGTTCTAAGCTAATTCAAAAGGGAAAGGATAATCTTTTCAATGAATGTACTAGAACAATTGGTTCACTAATTACAATATGAAACTCAACACTACTTTAAATAAAAAAATTAAACTGAAATGGGTTACAGACCTAAATGTAAAGAGCTAACAATACAAAACTTATAGAAGAAAACAAGACAAAATATTAGTGACCTTGGACTGGACAAATATTTCTTAAATAAGATGTAAAAACACTATAAATTTGAACTTTGACAAATAAAAACACATTCGTTCTCCAGAAGACATGGTAGGTAAATGAAAAAATAAATTTCAGAGTGGGAGAAAATATTTATAAAACAAATATATTAAAAATTATTTTTATCCAGAAAACATGAGCTGTTACCACTTAATATTAAAAGCAACAAAAATGCAAATTAAAAAAAGAGCAACTGGGACGCCTGGGTGGCTCAGTTGGTTAAGAGGCTGCCTTCGGCTCAGGTCATGATCCCAGCGTCCTGGGATCGAGTCCCACATTGGGCTCCCTGATCAGCAGGGAGCCTGCTTCTCCCTCTGCCTCTGCCTGCCACTCTGTCTGTCTGTGCTCACTCTCTCTGACAAATAAATAAATAAAATCTTAAAAAAAAAAAAAAAAAGAGCAACTAATTTAAACATTTTGCCAGAGAACATATATAGAAGGAAAATGAGCAAATATAGAATTTTTAGGTATCTTATGCATTAGAGAAATGCAAATAAAAAAACAGAATGAGATACCATTATAAATCTACTAGCACAGCAACAATTAAAAAGACTTCACAAAGATGTTGAGAAAATGAAACCTGTACTTTCTGGTGACAGTGCTAAATGCTATGACCATTTTGGAAAATAATATGGTAGTTTCTTATAAGGATAAAAAGCATGCCCACCCTATCACTAACCTATTTTCTTATTAGGGTAAATATACACCTACCCTATTGCTAACCAATCCTGTTCCTAGATGTTTAACCAAGTGTAATGAAACATACGTCCACATCAAAATTTGTTAGTAAATGTTTTTTTACTTTTTTTTTTTTTTTGCAGTTTTACTAATAGAAGCTAAAAACCGATACATCTATTATGTGAATCAACTGATGGGTAAACAAACTGAGGTGTATAATTGCAATAGAAAAGTATTCAGCAATGAAAGTGAATAAACGCACATTGCACATGCACAAACACAGGTGAATCTTAAATTATTCCTAGTGAAAAAAAAGAACCACATTATTCTTAGATTCACAAAAGAGTAAATGCCCTGTGATTTTATTTTCATGTTTCTAGAAATACAAAATTACAGTGATAGAAAACAGATCTATCACCAAGATCCAGAAGGTAGGGAAAGGGGATTAACTACAGATGAGTGTATGGAAACTTTTCTGTAGTGCTGAAAATGTTCTGCGTCATGGCAGTGTTGGTACTTCATTGTCTGCCAGACACAGTAATGGTCTTATAGTAGCTACCTATTCTAGCTTTAATGATTTAGTAAAAAAAAAATCTTCAAATTTTAGCTTTGTATATTACCACCAAGCAACAGATTCCATATCATGACGTCACTTGCAGCAAATCTGGTCATGTAACTAAATTCTGACTAATGGGATGTGAAACAAAATAAATGATTGCACAGATTTGTCATGTCCTTAAAATAATACTACTGTCTCTCCACTTTCCTCAGTGTTTTGAACATGTAGAGGAGGATAATACTTAAAGTTCATGATGGAGCAGAACAGGGAAGAAGGAACTAGATCCCAAACAATGTTACAGAATCACCCATCCACCCTACACTGCTCAGTTACCTCTGCTTACATAAAAAGAATGAAGTCTAGGATATCATGTACATAATCTAAAGCATGTTGACCTCTATTATATGTCAAGCTCATAGTTTTATCATCGTATTTTCTTCTTCTTTTTCTTTTTTTTTAGATTTTGTTTTTTTAATTTACTTGACAGTGATAGAGAGCACAAGCAGGCAGAATGGCAGGTAGAGAGAGAGGGAGAAGCAGGCTCTCCACCGAACAGGGAGACCAGTGCAGACTGATCCCAGGACCCTGGGATCATGACCTGAGCTGAAGGCAGACGCCCAACTGACTGAGCCACACAGGTGACCCTGTACTTTCTTCTTGATACCAACATAATACTGATATTTTCTATATATCTTTCTCTCCAGCCATATTGTAATAATTGTACTTGATATTCTAACACAGAAAACATAAATGCAAGTACTATAGGGATTGAGGTTTTGTTGGGAGTTGGGTAAGTTTGTAGGACTACATTAGAATTATTATCTACGAAATTTAAGTTTTTTTTTTTTTTTTTGCTTCAGGTATTTATATTTGCTTTTGATTCTCCCTGGAAAATACCTTGTCTGATCATGCAGTTCTTAGCTCAATACCATCTCCTCATAGATGCCTATGTTGTAAAATCTATCTTGTATTGCACAATCCATCATTTATTTACTATATATTTTGCTTATAAGTACTGAAAATTTTATCATTGATTTATATGGGGTTTTGTTGTTATTATTTTCACTTAGCATATGATCTTAAAGAGAGCTGGAACTTTTTCAACATTATATATCCCTCTAAAATGTTAAATGATGTCTGATAATGTTAATGATGTCCATATAGCAGGAAATAAGTAAACACTGTGGCTTGAAGTTATTTAGGTAATTAATGCTTACAGACTAGAATTTGAATGTTCTGTGTCAGAGATAATATTATACATTTATTCTTCCAAAAAAATTATTGAAAACTACTCTGTACTGAGGCTTCAGAAAGGCTCTTCCCTCGTGGGGCTTACATTCCAAAAGAAAATAGGAGGTATATTGATAAAATATATGTTTCATACATGATAATTATAGCTATAAAAAGAATAAGCATGAGGCTCTTGGTGAGTTGAAAGGGGACTACTGATTATCATGGGCAGGTAAGCTGAACATATAAGCTGATATCTGAGGAGAAAACAAAAGGTAGTATAGGAAGGTAGTTCAGGCAGATGGAACCGAATGGCCAAAGTCATTGAGTTAAGAGGTATTTATTTATTTAGGGGAGGGGAATATTTTCTAATAATAGAAAGGAGACTAATATCTCTAAAGAGTGCCAGGGAAAATGAAAGTACTTATGGAAAGGAATGGAAAGTCCCTGGGAGTGAGAACATTTAGAACATTCTAGCTCATAGTAAAATGTTAGTTTTTACATTACATTAATTAGAAGCCATACACAAATCACGACCTTAACTGCTCTTAATATTTTTATAAATGTTTGAATCTGGGCTGAATAATTTAAAGGCAGATGAATGGTGAGTTGGAAAAACATTTCAGAAGCTACTGCCATATCAAGTTGATATAAATTTGTGGGTAGGAACAAGATGAAAGCAATGAAGGTGGCTAGAAGTGCTGAGATTCTGCATGATAGAAATATAGAGTGTGCTGAAAGATTACAAGCCATATGTGAAAAAGAGAACAAAAGCTGTGATAAATCTATGTTTTTCCCACAGATGATGGAGAACTATAGAAGCTTAGGACAGCCATTTATTGGAATGAAGTAGCCTGCAAATGAGTAGGCTTGGATGTGGAAGAAAGATCAAATTTTCTTTTCTTACGTGCAGCTTTGAAGTATCTTTTAAGCACTAGATTGAGTAGTTGTGTAAGTGGCTTTGAGCTTAGGGTAAATTTCTTGAGCTCATGTGATAAGCCCAAGAGTAGACTTATTAAATTGCATTGACCCCCACAGAGGTGGAATGTAAAGCCATAAGATTGCATGAGATCACTAACGAGTAAGTGAACCCTTCTGTATCACTCAACCATTTTGACATTTTAGAGATGAAGAAGATTCCTGCATATGAGATACTGGAGTAGCAAAGTCATATCTTGTTCCTACAAGATATAGGGTACAATCATATGAACAGATGGCTGACATGAGCTGAAAACATCAACCCTGGAAGGAAATATATCAAGGAACTGAAAGAACAAAGCTTTGAAGTCATTATCTCTGTGGAACTCATCAAGAATTGTGATGAGAGTGGAGTTGAATAAAGTTGTAATGATCCAGTAGCTAAAGTTTTCAAGGAATGGTGAGGGCTAGATCTGGAATCTTTAGATAAGAGTAATGAGAAGGAACTATGGCAAAATATGCTTATCTGCTTCTTAATCTGTCTGATCTTTAGTTTAATAGACTGTATATTCTTTGGTTCTTCTAAGGTAGGTCATTGGCAATTATGCCTGGTCTCCTTTAGAGACATATTTCTGCATTATGATTTTATGTTTTCATAAATCATAAAATGTGAAAACAAGTGTAAATGGATTAAACATTAGCAGATAATTTTTATCAAAATTTATAAATCCTTAACATGCTTCTTAAAATTAAGCTATTATATATTTTTTAAATTTAATTTATTGCCTAATCAAAACAAAAATTTTGATCCCAATAATACCAACAAGTCATGGTTATTTGCAAATACAATATATCAACAGGGTGTAAGTATTCATGTACCATATTATCCATAACTTTGTGTTGTTACTCACAGATTAATGAGATAAATATTCTCAAGCTACATTATTATTTTACTGTGGGAAATTGGGCCCTATACATTTCAGTCACATAGAAATATTTTGTAGCATGGAAAAAAAATTCTGCCTTTTGCTGGAAGTAATTTCTAATCATAGCTCAAACTATTTAATATTTTGGAGTAGAATGAAGGCATAGAAGTAAATATTATGTTCTTTTAACATTAAATAGGCAAATGAGACTTCTGAGAAAAAAGCTCCAAAAATAAAATTCACATTTAAGCAACATAGCAACTTTTCAATAACTAACAACTAAATATAAATATATTCACATAGATGACAACAAACAAAATAAACCACAATGAAAAAAAAATCCAGGAAGTGTCTCTGGTGCAAAATTGAAAACACAGACCTGTTAAAATATCATTAAGATTTGCTCGAACATGCAGACAGCAAAACTCCATCATTTTATTTTTATAAAAACAAACATGGTAATGGTAGTACAATTCTGTAAACATCCTAAAAAAAACATTAAATTGCATCTGTCAAGTGGGTGAACATTATGGCATGCAAATTATATCTAAATAAGCCTGTTTAAAATATATATGTATATTTATATATGGGTGTATGTATGTGTATATATCTCTAAATATGGATGTGTATACATGCACATATATGTGTATAATATGTATGTAAAACCATTACCAAAAGTTGAATATATGATGAAAAACATTTAGAACAATCTTTGTAAATACTACAAAAGGTGAAAAGACACCAATGTAGATAAACTTCTATTTCCAAAGGGATCTAACAACAGAAAACACACACACACACACACACACACACACACACACACACAAGTTAACCTATACAATTTATATTCTACTAGTGGTTCATGTAGGGTAAAAAAATAAAAAATAAAAAACAAAGGCAAATAAAAGAAGAGAAACAACAAAAGCCCCTGATGATTAATTTTATTTCTTTGCAATAGAAGCAGAAAAGTATAAATTTCAGGAGGAAAGCATATGTTGGAAGTGGAATCATCTCATTCTAGTGTTAAAATGGAGAAATGTCTCCCAGATAATTATGGTACAGATTATTTGAAAAGTATTGAATATAATAAAAAAGAACTTAGATGACCTCAAAATAAAAGTCATGAGCTTTTACACACATACAAAAAATTCAAAATAAATTAAAGACCTAAAACGTGAAACCCAAATCCATAAAACTAGCAGAAAATAGGCAGTAATCTCTTAGACTTGGCCTTAGCAACATTCTTATGGATATGCCCCCTCAGTCAGGGGACAAGATAACAAATAAAAACTATTGGAAATACACTAAATAAAAAGCTTTTGCACAGTGAAGGAAGTCAACTACAACAACAAAAAGGACAACTTACTGAATGGGAGAAGTTATTTGCAAATGATACATTCAATATCCAATAAGGGGTTAATATCCAAAATATATAAAGAACTCATAAAACACAACAGCATAAAAACAAATAATCTGATTTAAAAATAAGCAGAGGACCTGGATAGACATTTTTCCATGGAAGACACACAAATGACCCAAAGATATGTGAAAAGATGCTCAACATCACTAACCATTAGGTAAGTGTAAATCAAAATCACAATGAGATATCACCTCACACCAGTCAGAATGGCTAGTATCAAAAAGACAAGAAATAACAAGTGTTGGTGAGGATGTGGAGAAAAAGAACCTCTCGTGTACTATTGGTGGGAACATAAATTGATGTAACTACTGTGGAAAACAGTATGGAGGTTCTTAAAAAAAAATTAAAAGTAAAAACCCCTGCAATCCTGTAGTTCTATTACTGGATATCTGTCAAAAGAAAACAAAAACACTAATTTTAAAAGGTATATGCACCTCTATGTATATTTCAACATTATATACAATAGCCAAGATATAGAAACAAGGCAAGTGTCCATTGACACATGAATGCATAAAGATGTGGGACACATACATATATATGTGTATATTATATATATACATTATATATTTGTATATTTTATATTATATATATATATAAAATAATTCAGCCATAAAAATGAAATTTTGCCATTTGCAACAATATGGGTGGACTTAGAGGGTATTATGCTAAGTGAAGTAAGTCAAAGAGAAAAAGACAAATACCATATGATTTCACTTATATGTGAATTCTATAAAATAAAATGAACAAACAACACAGAAACAGGCTCATAAATTAAGCAAAGAAACTTGTAGTGGCCAGAATGGGGGGAATGGGGAGATGGACAAAACAGGTGAAGGGGAATAAGAGGTACAAACTTCCATTTATAAAATAAATAAGAGGATAAAAAGTATAACATAGGGAATATAATCAATAATACTGTAATGTCATATGGTGATAAGTACACTTATGCTGAGAATTGTGTAACATTGTATGTCAGCTATTCTTCAATAATAATAATAATAATAATAAGTTTTAAAGCCATAAAAAAGGCAATTCAATGTAGATTAGCTTAGTTCTCCCTTGTTTTAACTGTACTCTGTGCCCCTCAGTCCCTAGCCCTACCTACATTGGCTTTTATTTTCCTAGTTGTTCATACAAATATTTAAATCATTTTATGTTTCTTAAATGTGTATCTTACTAGGGAAAACAGATTTTCCTTGAAGATTATAGAGCCGAAATTCAGAGTTCTTTATTTTCATGGCTTCACCCAGTTTCTGAAAGACAGTAGCTTTTTATCCAATATTTAATGTCATCAATTCATAGAATATTTAAGATTAGATAGGATCCATGAAAACCTCTGAACCCTAATATCCTAAAGCACATATAAGAACAAGTTTGGTATATTTTCAAACTTGAGAGTTGTAAAAATGTTCCTAAAACTAGAGCAGTTAATTAAAATAGGTCTATGTGTTGGAGGTTTGTAACATTTTTGGTATTTCTCAGCTTTTTAAAATAGGTAATTTGTGTGATTTATTTTCTAACTTTCAATACATATTAAGTCTCATATTAATTTAATATTCATATTTTTGAATTTTAAAAAACCCATGAACTTGTTGATTTGTGGTGATTCCTCCCAATATCTCTTTATTTTACTGTGTGAGATTCATTGACTCATCCCTTGCCTCCATTCTTCCTTCCATATTTCCTCTTAGCATTGCTTCCAAAATGTGTCTTTCCAACATACAATTTTGATTCCAAAAGATCATAAATTAAATTCCCCCAGTTTTTTTTTTCTTCACATGCAAATTCCAGAATATTAAATACAATGTGGCCTTTCTTTTGTGAGGTGTCTGTTAAGGTCTTTGGCCCATTTTTAAATTGTTTATTGTTGAATTTTAAAAGTTCTTTTGTATTTTGTAAAACAGTCTTAACAGCTACGCATTTTGCAAATACTTTTCCTAGTCTGTAGTTTGTCTTCTCATTCTCTTGACATTGTCTTTCATAGACAAGAAGTTTTTAATGTTAATGAAATCCAGCATGTCAATTATTTCTTTGAGAAACTGTGTCTTTGGTGTTACATCTAGAAAGGCACCATCATCCCAAAGTCATTTAGGTTTTCTCCTTTGTAATCTTCTAGGAATTTTATAGTTTTGTGTTTTACATCTGGGTCCATGACCCATTTTGAGTTAGTTTTTGTGAAGGGTGTAAAATGTGTCTAGATTATTTTTTTTTCTTTTTGCATGCTTCTGTCCAATGCTTCATAGATTTGTATTTTAAGGATGGATCATTTCAATACTACTATTTATTATCGTTTATTCTATCATTGTCTTCTATAGTGGGCTTTTTTTTCCTATAAGAAATAATGTTGTCTTTTTAAGATTTTAGGTAACATTTCAACATATATATTTCTTTAAAAAGTGATACTGAATTTGTAAAACACAGATTGGCAATATTAAAATAGCAAATATAGAAAGAGATCAAGATACATATAAGAATTGGGGAATATAAAAAATGAATGAAATGTTCAATCCTATTACATAATTTTAAAGATGATAGTAAATATTTGATTTCTCTTTTTATTATTTTGTGTTGGTAAATGTTGTAGTGGAAAATTGTCAAATGACTTGCATTTTTCTTACTTGTTAAAAGCTTTCTCATGTGGAAAGTTGTCCTACATTGTGTCAGAGGAATAAGCTGTCAGATTGCTAATGTTTAATACATTCTGAGAATAACTGCCATATACTATACTAATTTGACCTTTTCAGAACTAGAAATTTGATTGGGTGGATAATTTCTCTCCTATTTAAAAACTCAAACCCCTGTTGGGAAGAGCTAGAATGACCATCTGTTGAAATTCAGAATACTAAAAAGGTTAAAGTACACAACCGAATGCATCAGAGGATATTTCATAATTAAATTTTTCCATCTCATTTCCTGTCAAAAATTATGAAAACTTGAAATGATGGTAGGAATTCAGTTTTCATTATTCAGAAAATATAAAATAAGGTGAGAATGTAGTACTAATAGGGGTTATACTGAAGGTTTATATAAAAATGTTTTTTAATTTTAAGATGTCAGGGATCAGTCTAAAATATAACTACCCTAGTACAAAAGAATACTTCATTCCAGTTCAGAATGACATTTAGATAAAGAAAAACATGTTAATGTTTGTCCTTCATCAATTCTAAGAGTTTAAATCACCTGTTTTGACATTGATCATGTCAATGTTTAATTATAATTTATATTATCTCACAAACTTAGATTAGGAGAAATTAAAGCACAACAGCTGATATAGCAGAAATAATAAATAATTAGTTTATTTTAAAAAAATGCCAAAGCTGATTTTTTAAAAATAGAATTATGTCTTAGACTGGGCTTCCAGAACAAAGTACCATAGACAGGGTAGTTTATAAAAAACAGAAATTTGTCACATTTCTGGAAGCGGAGATCAGGATGCCAGTATGTCAGGTTCTGGTGACAGACCTTTTCCAGCCCTCTTGTTATCTTGCTGACTTTCATGTATCTTTGCCCTTCTAAAGGAACTAATCCCAAGCATGAGTCTCCACTCTTACAACTTAACTACCTTCCAAAGACCCCACCTCTTAATACCATCACAATGGGTACTAAGTTTCAATATGTAAATTTTGGTGGAACATAGATATTAAGTCCATATCATATTATATAATCATTTATATGATTCAAATATGATTTCTGTATGTTTCATAGTAATTATAAGAAGAAATATTATTAGCATAATCATATAAATTTCATAAGGTTTCAAAATGTATAAACTATTAATAGAATTTGAAGGCAAATTTAGTGACTATGATTTTTTCCATTAAATAAATATAATTAAAATAAATGCCATTCAATAATTTGGTAATAATAGATGTCCTTATATTTGATGAAAAAAATTAGCAAAATTGACATATTTTAGCAAAAGTTGAAAAGTTTTAATAGTATTGATTTTAATTAGAAAATAGACAGAATTCCATTAACTCCTGATCAAAATTATTACACTTAGCTATATCATATAAAAAATCATGCTGAATTCTTCTGTCCCTTTTTATGTCCAATATAAATCATCTACTTAAATTACAACTGCTCATATTTTAAAAGGAGATTAAAAGCAAAAAAAAGCCTTTTAAACAAAAAGTCATAAATCTACTAAGTTGGAAAATAAATATGTAATATTTACATAAATATAATTCATTAGTTATAGAGTCCAGAATACAATATCAAAATTGACCCAAGAAAGCCCATATATGTGCAAATACACACACACACACACACACACACACACATTTCTTCACAAAAAATATACAGAAATCATACTTCAGACTGCTCACCTACATTGTGTCAAATTAAGTATGATATTTCTTGCTACCTAACATAACTGTAAACAGAATTTGTATGATTCCTGGGAGAAGGTGATAAACAGTTTCAGTAATTAACTGAGATAAAATGGATTTTATGCTCTCATATATTTTAACCCATGATTAGAAAACCTCTAAAAGTCCATTTCTGACCTATGCCAGTTTCATCCTATATGATACAAAGATAAACGAATACCTTAATCTCAGTGTGGAAAGTAACATTTTCATTTCTAGCAACATGTCAGACTAAAACATGGATAGTCCTTCAGTTACTATTTTAAATACATAGAAATGTTGTATAAAATATACATTAACATATTAAATTATACAATGAGATTAAAGAAGGAAAGATAAACTTCTAGTTGATAAGAGAAGTACATACCTAAATTTATGATACATTGGCATTGAGATGTGTGGTAATAAGTTAAACACAAAAGCACATATTGTAGAGTAAAGGCTGAAATTTTAATGCTAAACTAGGCACATAAAAGAAGTATATTCTAGAGAATACAAAAAGAAACTGCAAGAAACTGCAAGTGGGGATAATAGAAAAAGTTAGTGGAAAGGAAGGGAAGGAGTGGGGGAAGGGTTATTAATTGGCCTAATTTTTTTTTTTTTTAAGATTGTATTTATTTATTTGACCGACAAAGATCACAAGTAGGCAGAGACGCAGGCAGAGAGAGGAGGAAGCAGGCTCCCCGAGGAGCAGAGAGCCCGATGCCGGGCTCGATCCCAGGACCCTGGGATCATGACCTGAGCCGAGGGCAGAGGCTTTAACCCACTGAGCCACTCAGGCACCCGAATTGGCCTAATTTCAATATTGTTGTGTCTCAGGGTATAGGAAAGCCTGGGGAGATATGGAGAGACATGGGAATGACCAATGAGTGGAACAGTAAGAACACACACATTTATTGACTAAGACTGGGTGTGGGTATGATTCATGGTGCCCCCAAACAATTATAATAGTACCATCAATGATCTTTGATCACAAACAACCACAACAAATATAAAAACAAAAATGTCTGAGATATTGTAAGGATTACCAACATGTGGCAAAGAGACACAAAGTGAGCAAAAGCTCTTAGAGAAATGGTGCTAACAGACTTGCTCAACTCAGGGTTGTAACACTCAATTAAAAAAAAAAAAATGAAAAAAACCCAAAACAAAAAACACAGGATCTGTGAAACACAAAAGGAAGCACAATGAGGTATGCCTGTATATGATTTAAAAATCCAAATACTTAATAATACTGCATTTAAGTTTTTTATCAGAGTTTCTAAAGGGCCATCCATTATACTTTATTACTTAATTTTGTTAATTAATATATATTAATATAGATTAAAAACACTTGGTTTACATAAAAAGATCAGGTTCAATAATGGTCTAGGTTCCCTAATGACCCATAAGTCTCTCCTAACAGTTTACAAAGGGCAATTAACCTATGTAGCCCCTCTTGTGCTGTAGTAGAAAGATAGAGTCCTCCTCCCACCCCACAGAGGGCAGATACCATAGTGGTGTTGGTCAGCTGCCATATGACACTCAAACTTCAAGAACAAAAGAACATTTTGAGCCTGAAATAAGATATGACCACAGAAGGGATAAACCCACCACAGGTTGTGTGGGATCTTTATCTCGTGCTAAAGAAAAGTTCCAAGCCCAAGATCCATTCTTATGCATCAGAGTGAATATAAAAGACTGTACATATGATCTACCTTTTCCAACACAATGTATTTAATTTGAAAAAATATTTTTGCTTTATTAAAAAGAAAATTGAGACTATCAGAAAATAACCTCAAATCTCATTTTACTACTAATCCAGATTTCTTTCTGTTATCTCCTTATTCAATTATGAATGGAAAAAGAAAAATTCTCTTCATGTCTTAACTACCTCTATTTCCTATGAGATCCTATTCTATCAATTATCTTTTGTCTCGTTTTTCTCCCTTTACTACCTCTCCATTGACACATGCATTAATAGTCTTAAGATAGAGGAGATTTTGGGATATAGCCACATTTTTCACTTTCCTTCACAGACAAATGATATTTGTCTACCTCCAAGCCAAACCTCACCCAACCCACAAAAATCCAACATCTGAGTCCACAAACACACTATTTTCATTAAATTCATTTTTTGGTGGTAATTGGTAAAGTCATATGATTCAGTTTTTATATTTTTAACAACCTCTTCTCTGTACCTCACAGATAAATGCAAACACTGACAAGAGACTCAGCATCAGACCAATTAGACTGTTTAAGTAACAGATATGCCCTCCTTATTTCCAAAGTGGCAAGTACATAATTCAACATTTGTCTGGTAATTTTATTCTTTGTTGGTGTCACCCGTGTGCTCCTCTATTTGTGTGTATATATAAAACAGGACACGCCATCTCTATACTAATAGGCTTTAGAAATACAACTACAACCCTGCATTTTAAAAACTCTAGTAGGGGGCTCCTGGGTGGCCCAGTGGGTTAAGCCTCTGCCTTCAGCTCAGGTCATGATCTCAGGGTCCTGAGCCCCACCTCTGGACTCTCTGCTCAGCAGGGAGCCCGCTTCCCCCTCTCTGCCTGCCTCTCTGCCTCCTTGTGATCTCTCTCTCTCTCAAGTAAATAAATAGAATCTTAAAAAAAAATTAAAAAAAAATCAAACCTTGAACAGAACTTGAAAGCATAATGATAAAGCACAGGACAAGTTTTCAGAGAATGAAAATATTGAGGTAATTCACAAACTATTTTTGAAAGTGTTGAGAAACTATTGGCTAAGTCCCTGAAATTCCATAATAATTACATCTGCAATCAGATGGATTACCGTAGCCATATTTAACATGGATTTTAGCAGGTTGTGGGGTTCTAGTCCCAAACAATTTGGTTAGGGCCCAGAATCCAGAGTTGGAAATGCTTACTAAGGAAAGCCAAGTGATTTGGTTTAATAAGTTATGAGATGCATGGGCATATGTCCACTCATCTGAATGGAATGATCATTGTGATTACATCAAATAAGTAGACTGTTCTTGAACTATTGGAGCCAACTCAATTCACTCCATTATAATTGCTCATATAGTATCTGTAATACAGCAGACAGCTTAGAGTGAATTGTCATTTTAGGATTTGTCCCTGATTCTGCAACACATAATTTCAAAGAAATGCCCTCTAGATATATGCTAAGTCGCGTGTGGTTTGATGTATTTCCAGAGGTAATTAGACAAGAAATGTTTTTAAAATTGAGAAAACAATTATCTGGGACATGAAAATCTTTTTTCAACAACAACAATAAAACTTTAGGACCTTACTATTTTATAAACAGGTATTATGCTAAATTTTTTTATCATTACTCAGAAAATATAATACATTTTGTGTACTTATGTATCTCTGTAAAATATATTTAATATGTATTTTTAGGTATTATACTAAAAATTCTTAGATCTAATTTGTCTCATCAAGTTTCCGAAATAATCACATTGTTCAATCAGTACCTTACAAGTGATTTTATAGTCATTATTTAATTGAAGAATTGCCAAGAGATAACCAAGATCACATTAAATGTTTGAAAATAATGTATTTGAAGTATTTTGTATCCCAATTTTTTAAAAGAAAATAATCATTGTAGTGACTCATATTTAAATTGCTTTTTGTTTAAATGTCTAAATTATTTATCTCTAAAAATGTACTTATAAATTGACCTAATATCTAACATACACTTGATATAGTTTAGAGAAATATAAATTATAAAATTTGATTCAAAATAATATTCAATGATAAAACATTAACATGAAGGTAATTAAATGTTAAACAGTATTTTAAATCTAGATATATTATGTAAAATTAGCATTAAGAAACATTTTTCCAATTGTTTAAAGTATCAGAAGTTTCTGTTCTGTATTGTAAATAAAAGAACCATCATTTTTCTATCATTATGAACTATTCCTGTCCCTCTGATCATCATGTGCATAAGAAGCTTGCCTCTCTATCAGCTATTGGCGTCATAAAGAGTATAAAGTATCAAGAAATCTTAGAACAATTTCATATTATCTGTGAAAATCTTCTTCACAGGTTGCTACCTTGAGAAATTGATTTTCCCAAAAGTAAACTTCAAGAGCACTGAGATATTTATTTATTTTTTATTGGGGTATCCCTAGCACACAGAACAGTGTGAAGCTAATGGAAGGCATGCACTAAATAGTTTCAAATTAATTTTAAAAGAAAAAAATCACAAGTCCACTGAGTTGACTTATAATCATTGTTTAGATGATTATAATGTGATTAAAGAAATGTACAAAATTATGAATAGCTTATGTCTGTCAACATACACATGATTACAACCAACATGACTTTATAAATTGTGCAGTAAAATCATAGATAAATGTATATAAATATTTATTTTATGTTAAAGCTTATTCTCTTTGTAAGTAACGTGTCTAAAATATAAAGTTAAATATTATATAAAGTTAAAATGACCTGTTAATATCTTGAGCTATCATTCATTCTTTCATGTGGAATTAAACATTAAAAATATTCATGTTAATGCTTTTTTCACTTGATTATTTCTTTTTTGAATATCATCTTTATACACAGTTCCTATTTTTGATAGGCCACATACTTTAAGATTGAAACTCACTGTATAATCTGAAAGAAATATGATTTTGTGAAGTCTTTTTGGGTTTTTGGAAGTTGAAAGTTGATGTATGCCCTCCAAGTTCCCACTGCTTATTAATATATGGCTAGTTTACTATTTTCTCATTTTATTTTTTTATAAGTCAAAAACAATTTATTTTTTAATTGTAATTGAATTTTTTTTCAGTGTTCCAAAAATCATTGTTTAGGGAGAAAGAGAGAACACAAGTGGTGGGGGGAGAAAGGGGCAGGGAGAGAGGAAGAGAGATTTTAAGCAGGTTCTACCCACGTTCAGCATGGAGCCCAGGGTAGGGCTCAGTCTCACGACCCTGAGATCATGACCTGACCCAAAATCAAGAGTTGGACCCCTAACGAATGGACTGAGCTACCCAGGCACACTCCTAAGTCAAAAACTATTAAATAAATAGGTTGATTATATCACTATGTCATTTTTACGATATCACATCAGACTCAAAATCAATGGAAATTAATTTTCTATAAGAATGAATTTATATAGTATTTTTTTAACTACAGAAGTATATCTTAACTGGTAAAAATATTTTGATATAGGCACAATGTTGGAAAAATATGGCTCATGGCTACATTCCTTCAGCCAAATATGTTTATCGATACATTAAAACTAACACTTTAATGATGACATCAACCTGATTTTTAAATGTTTTAATTATAAAATATGGCACACATAAAATATAGCATATTAGAAGTATTTAGGTAAGAGAGAAATAACAAAATAAATACATATTTTTCATCTACAGATTAAAGCAAATGTGCTACACACTGATACACTCTCTTCCCACCACACAGTAGATTTTACAACACATGATCATTAGTTCCATTCTTTCAAATGTTTATATAAAAGAATGGTATACATTTTTTTTCTTAAAAAAAAAGTTTTTTTAAAGATTTTATTTATTTATTTGACACAGAGAGAGAGAGAGAGAGAGAGCACAAGCAGTGCGTAGCAGGAGAGGGAGAAGCAGCTTCCCCACTGAGAAAGGAGCCCCATGCAGGACTGGATCCCAGCAGGCATCATGGCCTGAATCAAAGGCAGATGCTTAACCAACTGAGCGACCCAGGCACCCCTAAAATACTCTTTACTCATCATTTTTGACATTCATTCTCTTCAATAAATGTAGCTTTATTTTATTTCATGGCCACATATTATAATAATGAATACTTTATTCATACATTTAAATTTCCTTGGTCATTTTTTTTTTGTTATTAGAAATGATAAATTATTGTGAAAACAACCTATTATTTCTTTAGGAGATGTAAAAGAAGTAAAATTTTATTTATATTATGAACATGCTCAGATTTATTTAATGATTTATTGTTTCCCAAAGTATGTTTTCCAAACATAGATTTACCAACGTTATATGACTGTTCATTGGTTTAGTACCCTTACAACACCTGTTTTATTTGTTGGTTTACTGAATCTTGTACCATTACATGTGACCATACTTACTTTTTTGTCTTATGTATATTATTGTCTGGCAGAGGGAGAGGGAGAAGCAGGGTCCCCACTGAGCAGGGAGCCCCAACTTAGGAATGGATTCCAGGACCCCAGGATCATGACCTGAAACGAAGGCAGATGCTTAACGACTGAACCACTCAGGTAATCCTATCTAACATTCTTTTGGCTTTTGTTTGAAGCAGCATTTTCTTTCATTTTACTTTCAACAAATAAGTGACATAATATTTAAATATGTCCCCTTTAAATAGCACAGGACTAAATATTTTTGTTTTATAAAGTTTGAGACTATACAATTTTGAATTGAAAAGTTAAGTCCCATTGCCTTTATTGTGAACCCCCCCCCCGCCCCATATTTGGATTATTTTCTATCCTTTTATTTTGTGCTTTCTTTGTTTTGCTTTTCTATGTTTCTTGCCTCCAGTTTTTTGAGCTGATAAGTTTCCCCCACTTGATTATTTTCCCTCCAGAATTTTGAATTTTGAATGTTTTTCACTGTATTTAGTTCCAACTTGCATCAAACTGGGAGCTTCAAGTATAAACAAAAGGCCTCTGTTAGGGGTGGTACTTCTACAAAGGCTCCAAAAAAAGTCAGTCTTTTCTGCTGATTGTAATGCTGGAGGCTTTGCAGGGCTACCATACCAGGGGGTTCAGGAACGTGAAAAGTTGGGAAGAGCACCAACCAAAATATCACAGACTCCTCTGTCTTACTGATGTTTCCCTTAGATAGATGGTATCCAGTTCTTTTTGTGAATTTGGCCAATTTCCAGAGTTCTAAAATGGTTACTTTTAGTTGTTCTGCCAGTATTTTCATTAGTTGGTGAAAGAGTAAATACACCAAAATCCTACTTCTGCCATTCCAGGAATCAAAATCTTCCCTTCGTTATTAACAAATAAATTTGTTATTTTTTTCTGCTAAGTATTATACCATATTATACAACAATAGTTGATTATTTGAATACAAAATTCAAACAAGATAAATTGATACAAATATAAAGATGACAAGAAAAGAAGGCTTCAAAGTGTCCCTAAATGCCACAAATTCTTTTTTTTCATATATTATTTATAGATATAATCTATAGATATGGCTATCCATATCTACATATATCTATAGACATAGATATGTCCTATGTCTTTGTCAAAATTTGTAAGAAAGCAATCATACATCAGGCATATATGTTGGAGAAATAAAGGAAAAGAAGAAATAATAAATGCAATCTTGATAGAAAAAAATATGATTATCAGGCTTCCTCCCACTTAAGGACATAAGGTCTCTTATAAGAATAAATTTCAACTAATTATACGATGTCAAAAATTCTTAGTTCCTTGGTATGTGTGTATAATAGTCAAGTGTTTTGGAGTGACCTGGAGTACTACTTCTTTAGCTGCCCCAGTTATTTGAATTATTCACTATATCCAATTGCCAGCAAAAAGCAACAACAAAACCAATGGCTACAGTAACATAAACCAGGTATTAATTTTGTGTAACTGGAAGTATTATTAAAAAAAAATCTTGGGGCACCTGTGTGGCTCAGTGGGTTAATTAACCCTAAGCCTTTGGCTCAGGTCATGGTCTTAGGGTCCTGGGATGGAGCCCCGCATAGGGCTCTCTGCTTAGCAGGGAGCCTGCTTCCCCCTCTCTGCCTTCCTCTCTGCCTACTTGTGATCTCTTTCTCTGTCAAATAAATAAATAAAATCTTAAAAAAAAATATTTCCTGGTCAGCAAAATTTCTCTATATTATGAGCTGCTAGGTTTCAAACCAAGTCTTTTTAAAAACACATGTATTATTTTATAGTTCTCCTTTTGTTAGCCGTACTGCACAATTTTTTTCCCTTTTTTTTTTTTTTGCTCTGGTCTCCTGAGTACCGACTAGAATAAGTTTGGGTATGCCAGCTACATGATTTTTTCTTATTATTGCATTACATATACAGTTGAATCAAATCAAACTGGACAAATCACCTGCATTTAATTATAAAAATCTCTTACAGAATTATAGAATTTTAAATTCTTTCACTTATGGAACCATATAGCTATGCCAAAACAAATCAGCCTTGATAACCCAATCACCATCATTTTAAGGAATTTCCATACGCTTATGAATAAATTTTAAGAATCACTGGCTAAAGAAAGTGACATAATTTACAGCCATGTTTTATTTTAAATAACGTGCTCTGAGATTGCAGGATACCTTGGAGATGATTCTATACAATGATTTCAACTTGCTAGGAATCTTCCCAGTTGAAAATGTTGCATTTATTTAGAGTGTACTGTTTCGGTTATCAATGGATTGACTCAGCTCCAAAGTCAATCTTTCATTGTTCTTTGATGATGGAGCTGGGTTTATAATATCTCTTATTTGTATCCAGAAAAATATTATCCTTGTTGGTAAACGGCAATGTAGAGACATTAGGAGAGAAATCTTTTATTTTTGTTCCTTTTCTTCTTCTAGTATACCCATCTAGTTGTGCCCCTTCACAGTGTGTGGCTTTTTACATCAGTGATTCTCCAAGCGGCATTTCCTCATGAATTTCCCCCAGAATACACATCCCTCTCTCATAGTTTCTAGGGTAAGTGGCATCTTTGTGTATTTTAGAAATGTGAATTCAGTGAAACTCTCAAAGTCAGCTAATGAGTCATGAGGACTCTAGCTCCCTATCCAGATGGAAATATCTGGAGCAGTGATGCCTTTCTCATGGCTCAACACTCCTACCCCCTTCTCTGAAGTCCTCCTGATAACTTGTTGGTCTGACAACCAGTTCCACTACTGACTTTTAAGTAAGGTAACAGGAATCCCCATGAGAAATTTATTGGCTAATTTGCCAACCTCCCAGAAGGTTTCTCTCTGCTTCCCATAAAACTCTGCAGACAGTGTCCAGTTGTTGCCAAGGACAATCCAGAAACATGTAGTGGGCGTTTAGCACATCTTGTCCAGTGAAGAATGACTCTGAGTCTTGGGAAACGATTTTTCCTTCCAAATTTCTCCCTTTCTTGGGTACATTCATTCAGCCTTAAAATATCCTTTAGAGTTACCTGTTTTTCTCTTAGACAATTTCATGTTATTTAATCCCCTGCTAATAATCATTTACATTAATTTCCTCATCAAATTACTGTTTTGTTTCTGTTTATGGAACTCCAAATAAAAGATAATTGATAACAGAAGTAGTTCTTAGAGATGGACACTAAAGATGAGGTTTCGGGAATGTTTTGGTCATGGCATTTGGCTTGACTGCAGTGCTGATCTCCTTGCTAATAGGTAATGAAATGTTAGCAATCTATTATATCATAATCTATCAAGCTATCATGTGTGGTTGTTTGTGATGAAGTACTGAGTAAAGCACATACTTTGGAAACCCAAGGAGCTATTGCATTTGACCCTTAAAGTGATAATGATAACTATTAGACTATGTTATAGAATAGGCTGTTTTAGAGCACACAAGAGCTAACAAAGCAAAATGGCAAGCTCAGGTCCATCAATTTTTTGATCAAGTCATGGTGCGATGATCAGAGATCTTCCAGGACAGTCCTAAAAGGATGCAGTATTCCTGGAGACACAGGAAAAATACTGCAGTAAACAAAACACAAAGTTTATCTTGGAAGTTACAGAATTAAAACTACAGTTGAATTTATAGTCCCACCAAATTTCTAGTGTGAAATTTAGGGTATTTCTTGGTAAATGATTGGATCCTGAAAGCTGTAATGAAAACATTTGGTTGGGCTAAGATAAAACTGACACTATGAACTCCCAAGTCACTCTGAGACTCACTTATCAGCAGAGCTAGTTTGTCTTCCAGTGTCTGACAAGATTAGCTTTCTTCTGCTCAAAAACCCTGGGATAACCTCAACTAGAGAGAATGTCTTGAAAGGAGATACAATTTCCCTAAAGACCCACCACAAGCATACTCTCTTGCCACTAGAAGGATGACTAAAATAAAATTTACCATCTCAAGGTACATATAATCTGATCTGAAAGAAAAAAGCATATAAAAACCAAAAGGCTTTGTTAAATATGTGAGTGAGCAGAGCACATGCATCCATGAAAATCTCTGTGGCTGCTGTCTTTTGTAGGCAAGGCAAAACTGTGGGGGATGTCACCACTGAGACCAGATTGCTAACTCCAGTGGAGACAGAGAGTGTCTTAAGTGGCAGAATGCAAGTAGCAACACTTAACCATCAAAGCAAGTGTGCAATTATTATACTAAAAAGGGCAGCAAGGGAGAACTGGTAGTCAGCATGCCTTGGCCCACAGTTATCTTTCTTGTTGGCTAATTGATCATGAGGCCCTGGGGATGAACTAGATGTAGTCTACAAGAGTAATTCTTGATATGTATATAGCAGAAAAACAAACACATAAAGTTCTGGTAGCCAAGAAATCTAACTTGAGTCATCACAGTAGAAAATTGTAATTTCCTAACCAGCTTGCAGACTTGAATCAATTCACAGATCCAGAGAACACTGAATAATGGAGGTTGGTTCCTCTTGAAATAGGACCCTGCATCTTTGGTGTAAGTTTGCACTATGACTCTTACTCAGGTCCCTTACTTAAAGCGACCATAGGAGAGCTGGTAGTGCACTGGGGAAAAGGGAATACTCAAATTTCTCTGGAATTATGAGACATTAGCTTTGAATTAAAACTGATACCTGGCCACCGTGGTTCATCAGTTAAAATGGGGACTTGCAAAGACTGTTATGATGGAAGATACCAAGTAAACTTCCTAGAAAGATAAGATCTTACAGAGACCTTTGTATCTCCCCCACAGACAGAATATATGAGTCTGAAAACCAAGTGTAGGAATTGGAAGACATTTCTCTCAATATAACACCTATTAACTAATTTGTAGATGATTTTTTTCTTTTCCATTCCAGTGATGTTGCACTTTGTTTTCACTGTTTGATTGTTTTAGTATCCACTAAGAGAATCCTGCCACTAGGGGACACAATAATAGATCTACTGAATTGCAAGATGAAACCTAGCCATTTTTTACTCTGTGTCATAAAACCAACATAGAGAAAATAGGTTTCTCTGCTGGCTTGAGTAATTGATTCTGATTAGTGAGAGGAAAGTGAAATAAAGAGCACCAAGACTGGAAACCAAGGCATTCTCTGGCATCTGTTAACTTTTCAATGCCCAATAATAAAGGTAAATGGAAAATTATAGCAACTTCCCCAAAAAGAAAGGATATTTGAGGACTCAGACATTCTGTAATTCAGGTTTGGATTATTCCACTGGGTGAAGAACCTCAATCAGTTGATGTTTTTGAGCAATGTGGGGAGAATACAGAACGGATAGTGGAAGAAGAAACCTTCTATATTCATTATTTCCAATCAAGGAAAAAAAAAGATTGTAGTAGTTTTTGATATTTTTGCTTTTTATGTGCATGCATTTATTTGTCTTATCTGATGAATTTTTCCCCTGTTTATTAAAAAAAAATGTATAAATCTCATGGGAAGTTAACTGCCAATTTAGTATTAGGTAAAAGAATATTTAGTGGATGGAACTGTGACAGAATTTGAAGAATAAGTCATGTAGCCAGTGTGGATACAACAACTTGGGACTGAGAAAATCATTTTTGAGAAAATGATGAGAACTTTATTTGTAAGAAAGGTAGCTATATATATATATATATATTTTTTTTTTTTTAAGGTGGAAACGCAGGCTGCTTGGTTCTACAGGGAAGTTTAAATGTGTGTAGACTGGTGCATATGAAATCTGGGTAATTAAATAGCCAAAGGGGCTATATTAGGTATTAATTTATTGCCTCCCTGCTCTGTGACAATGGAGTTAGGGCTTTTATGTATGTATGTATGTATGTATGTATGTATGTATGCATTTATTTATTTATTTGCCAGCCAGCACAATGATAAGCCTTGTCAGTAGTGAATGCTAGAATGATTTTCTCGGGCGCCTGGGTGGCTCAGTGGGTTAAGCTTCTGCCTTTGGCTCAGGTCATGATCTCAGGGTCCTGGGATCAAGTCCTGCATCGGGCTCTCTGCTTGGCAGGGAGCCTGCTTCCTCCTCTCTCTCTCTGCCTGCCTCTCTGCCTACTTGTGATTTCTCTCTGTCAAATAAATAAATAAATAAATAAATAAATAAAATCTTAAATAAAATGATTTTCTCTTTCTGATTGGGATGATACCTGTGCTCCTATGGAGTTGTGGTATTATTTAACAATGTCCTGATGGCCAGCAGCAAGAGGCACCTCCCCCTTGTTCTCCCAGGGCACACTTCCCCACCTGGCTGGTTTCCAGACATAATTGGCACTTCAGCATGGAAGACTTTGGGCCAGCCAAGAGATCAGTGGCACTCCTAAGGACACCTCAACTGGCCTGCCCACATTTTCCAAGTGACAGTTTGTTTCTATGTGAGTCAATACCAACTCCCCCACTTCCAACCCCAATATTTCCAGGAGCTTTCTGGTGAGTTTAGTGTTTTCAACTGGCTTTCCAGCAAATCTAGAACAACTGTACAAGCAGCTTGCTAGTGAATCGTATTATCTCAGCAGGTGTTTCTCCACCTGTCAGCTACCATCTCTGGCCAGAAATAGTGGAAAATGTCTTCCACCTTTCTGTCAGTTTCGACCACTCTTTCCAAAGAGGTCTAATCTGATATTCTCATCCATTTTGAGGATTCTTTCTTCCAGCATCCTTGAGAATTCTCTCTCCAACCCCACACACAGACTTAACCAATTGTTATTTTAATCCCATTAATAACTCTTTACATTAAACCTTTTTATTCAAATTAAAGGATAGTTTCTCTTTCTTTACTGTACCCTAATTAATATATATATATGTATTTTTTTTTTTTTTTGCAGAATTTACTACTAAAGAACAGATTATACAGAGATTGGAGGGCACTACATAAATGATAGTACCTCCATTAATCCATAATGTATGGATTAATACAGCTGTATGCTTCAGTGGAAAACTTACATAATAATGCTTTAAAATGTGATTTTAGTCTTCAACGTATTATTACTTGCTTTTCATCTTTTAGTGAGCCCACTTTCTGCCTTTTATATTTTCCAGAACTATTATCTAATGATTTATTTACTTATGTCCTAACTTCTTAATTTACATCTTTTTATTATTTTCAAGATTTATAATAAAAGGGGATGGCTGCAGCCTGTACTCCGTATGCCATTTTAAACTAGAGGATGTGGTGAATACTTTCACGACTGTATTTATTCATTACTTACGCACTTAGGAAATATATATATATATATACACACACATATATATATATTTGTGTGTGTGTGTATATATAATATTTTAAAGAATAGTTTTAGAAAATTTTAGCCTTCATTCTCTAAGTTTATTTTCACATCTTGTTGCAATTGCTGAGTTTCATATTTCAGCGATTTTAATTCATAGGCATAAGTTTTTAAAACTCAGCAAACACTTGTCATAAGACACTACAATATATCTCTGAAAAATAAGTAATAATTTTCTCCATGATACCTTTTTCTTTTCCCTTTCATAATTATCTATTTATTGCCCTTCCTAAGTAGCATTTCTTTGTTATTCTTTGAATGCCAAATGACTACAATTTAACTCTCTTTTATATAATATTTTGATAAGATAATACTCTACTTCTAAAGAAAGTTTGTGTTATTCCTTAAGCAATTCATCCTGTGTCTTTTTGTCACCCTATGATTGTATTTATCATCCTCACTTTGGGAGCAAGAGACTAGAATTATTCTCTCTGAAATTCATGTTATTTTCTATGACACCATTTTCAAAGGAATTGTTCATAAATGTTATAGCTTGTTATTTTTAACATTGTATTTCTGTTTTGTGAACTTTGAAACAGAAGAAAAGATAGCAAATATTTATATATTTCAAATGGCAGTGTTTTTATAAAACTGAAAATTTTTAAAGTTTTATTTAATCAATGGAATCTTTATTAAGAGTTGATTTGAATATTGACTATTTCATAGTGAGAATGAAGGCAGAGACTTTTAATAACAAGGAGAATAAAAGAGAACATAAATGCTACTCATGATTATGTTAAGCAAAAAATATCCTTATCTTGTCATTTTTTTAACAATATAATGAGAAATAGCATTATTTAAAAAATTTTCTTAAGGAGTACTTTGTTTTTATTTATTTTCGTTTTTGTTTTTGTTTTTTTTCCCCAATCAGAATGTTTCTTTTTAGGATATATATTCAAGCAAAACTCATGGCCTGGTAGCCTACCTGCCGCCTGGTAGCCTACCTGCCTAGAATTCTCTTCTGGTCCCTACTTAATTGCCAAATTTCAGTTTCTTCATCTATAAAATGTTAGAGATAATGTTTATTCCTCAAATAATTGTTTTGAAGATTAACTAAATGATTGTAAATTCCATATCATGATTTTTACTTTGTTAAATCCAGCTATTAGATATTTTTAAGACTATTTTCTTTACTGATAGGACAGTATCAGTATGATGGGACAGGATGAGGCAGGATGTAAAGCTTTTCAGAGTTAATTTAAGTGCAAACATATTCAGAAATGTCTCTTACTGAATTGCAGTGTGAGAATGCTCAATATCGAAGGGATTCTAGGCCTGGTTTCTAAGGAATAGATATTGCTTACAAGTGAGGCTAAGGTTTGAGAAACAGTGGGAATGTCTTGAGATGAAGGGGATGTTATCATTGTTGCAAGTAACGCATCCAGGGTAAAAGTCATGGGTGGCACAAGATCTCTCCAGCATGTGAATTTGTAGAGGAGATCAAGGGTTGTGAGACTGAGGAATGTCAGTGTTGAATGCAATCTTTATAACATGGGAAATAAGGGACAGGTAGGATGCTTTGGAATTGGATCCCTTGTGACAACGAATTTCCTTCTGGTCTTTTGACTTTTTTAAAAAGAATGAATTGAAGGAGATTTGACTTACATATCCCTAATTGAAGAAGAGCAATAGCAATCATGCAAAATAATACCATATCAACACATAATATGGTGACAAGTTTACACACAAATTGCCAGAAAATTTGTAGCTTTTTTTTTTAATTTTATTTTTTATAAACATATATTTTTATCCCCAGGGGTACAGGTCTGTGAATCGCCAGGTTTACACACTTCACAGCACTCACCATAGCACATACCCTCCCCAATGTCCATAACCCCACCCCCCCTCTCCCAACCCCCCTCCCCCCATCAACCCTCAGTTTGTTTTGTGAGATTAAGAGTCACTTATGGTTTGTCTCCCATTTGTAGCTTTTTAAGTTTTAACTTAGGCCTCTTGAACCTCAAGGCACCAGAATTTGCAGGAGAACACTTTAACTAACTAATTAACTTATTTTAGTCTCTTTGTGTTTTAAAAGCTTCTGTGATTCTGTTCTATAAACTTGTCCCTTGGGGAACTTCCAATTTTCGTTTTTATTTCTGTTTTGTTTTTGAAGTGCATATAAATGATAGAAGGTTTGCCTGATTGTGTTTGTAACTGGAGGATAATGTTGCTATTTCAGCTTTGGTTTTTGTGTTGTTTTCTATGTAGTCCAGGATCCCCACTGCAAGTCAGACAGTCTGTTTATATTCATGGGTGATTTGCATTCTTGTTCCCAGAGGAGAGAAAAGTTTGGTTGTTGCTATCTTTCCATTGTTGCTAAAGTTTTTTTTACTCTGTTAACATGCTTAAACTGCAGACCTCTGGGGGCGCCTGGGTGGCTCAGTGGGTTAAAGCCTCTGCCTTCAGCTCAGGTCCTGATTCCAGGGTCCTGGGATCGAGCCCCGCATCGGGCTCTCTGCTTGGCAGGGAGCCTGCTTCCTCCTCTCTCTCTGCCTAACTTTCTGCCTACTTGTGATCTCTGTCAAATAGATAAATAAAATATTAAAAAAAAAAAAGAAAAAAAAACTGCAGACCTCTGAGTGCACACATTTCATCCTGCCTTTGGATAAAGATTAGCCTCTTATTAGACTTTGCTATCTGTTGCCATTGCCCCTTTTCAGAGGGCTCTCTGGACGTTGGCCCTCAATTCAGTGAACCCTTTATCATTCACAGAAATGGGGAACTTCTGCACTTATTACATAGCAGAAAATCATTTATTAAGATTTAAGTCTCTTGGCTCATTCATCTTTCTCTGTCTACCCATGCAATACAGCTATTTTTACTTTGCTATAACTACACTTTTGTTATAAGACCACCCTGATTGACGCTAATGAATGTTTTTAGGATTTCAGTTACCATCCTCTTCAGAATTTAAATTTGCAGGTTCTGTAGCCAAGACACAATCAGTCTCTGACTATGTGCTTCCCTCCTGATCCTATCATTTCTCACCCTCTCCACTCAGAAGAAAAGGAGCAGGATTTTCTCACTTCTTGAGAAAATAAGGGCTACTTTTCTGATGATATGCTAAAGTCTTTCTACATGATAATGCTGAAATTCAAGTAGGTTTGGCTTTTGTATAAAAGAATAGCATATTTTAAATATTTTTTAAAAGCACGGTTTTCAACAATGTATGACCATCAGCATTTCAAGGGATTTTAAGGGCTGTGATATCTAATACAGTAGTCATTAGCCAAAGTGGCTACTGTGTATTGAAATATGGATTGTTCAGATTCAGATATTCTGTAAGTATAAAATATACAACATACTTTGCAGATTAATGAAAAGCCTAATATAAAGTACCTCAATAATATTTCATATTGATTATATGTTGAAATAATTTTTAAGTGTATTTGGTTAAAATTATTTTAATGTTTCTTTTTATTTAAAAAAAAAGTGCTTTCCAGAAAATTTAAATCTGCCTATATTGCTTACTTTATATTTCTATTGGACAGTGCTGTTCTAGGAATTGAAATGAGCCATCTGTGTGCCCAATCTGGACATTAACTCCTCATTTCTCTTTCATTTCCTCTGTAACAAACCTAATTTCTCCTGTGGCTTCATCTGGCAGAATAAATAACTGGAAAAGAGAAAAGCATGCTAACATATATAGGTAACATAAAATACATATATATATATATATATATATATATAT
>NW_019154116.1:20575602-20660181 GCF_002288905.1 Enhydra lutris kenyoni | reverse complement strand
CCTACAAAGTTTCCTTCAGCAATTCGATTATATGGTTAAAGCAAACAGGAACGACTGAAGGAGAATCACAGTTGAAAATTTTCAGTGTCACAGCCTGAAAAACACAAGGCATGTTAAGAGCTTATTGGCTATAGATGTTTGAGATCTTGAACCTAGAGGACATGATATTTATATTTCACTACTCTTTATTTATATATATTTTTATGGAGGTAAAAATCTATATAACATAAAATTAACCATCAGTCCTTTTAAAGTGTATAATTCAGTGTCATTCATTACAATCATAATGTGGATGTAATGTGGATATAGAACCACCATCCCCACCTAGTTTCAGGGTATCTCTAAAAGGTTTTGAAAGCAGGCAAGCTCCAGCTCATAAGAATTCCTGTTCTCTCATGGGAGCCCATTTCATTTATAATCCTTAAAAATGATATCAGATTCTTTTTAATTTATATTTCTTCTTCAGTTATCTTTGGTAAGGTAATTATTTGGTGGGATTTATCTGTTTTATAAAATTTTAAACTAATGTTGTTTATAATATCCAGTTGTTATTTTGTGGACATCTGTAAGACATGGAGTGATACCCTTATTTTAATACTAATATCAGTAACTTTTATTTTCTCTATTTTTTCTTATTTTCTTACAGGTTTAGTAATCACATTTTTTCAATAGACTGTTTTAACTTTGTTGATTTGCTCTACTGTATGTTTGTTTTCTCTTTTATTGTTTTCCTGCTCTTGATTTGGTTATTTATTTTCTTTTTTCCTTAGGTTTTATTTCCTTAATATTTTTCTAGCTTCTTGAAATATAAGATTTAATCACCAATTTTCTTCCTCTCATCTTCTCTAGTGTATACATTTAAAGCTATTAATTTCCTTTTAAGTGGCACTATAACTGTACCCTGCAAAAGAAATGTTATGACTTATTATTATGTTCAAATATTTTTAAAATTTCTACTTTAGTTTATTATTTAGCTCATTAATTATTTAAGTGTATATCCTTTTTCACCTGCAAGTGGTTATTTTCTAGTTATCTATTTGTTCATTTTTAGATTCAATTCTAATGAAACACAAATGATTTTAACATTTTGAAATTGTTAGTTATTTGCTTTATGGCCCAGCATATGGTGCATTTGATAAATAGTGGGTGAACATGTGAAAAGAATGTGGATACTGTGATTTTGTATAAAGTGTCTGTGTCAATTAGGTGAAATCTGCTAATACTTGTTTAGATATTGTATATCTTCATTGACTTTTTGGTTAATTCTATCAGCTATTGAGAGAACTACATTAAAGTTCCCCACTGGAGTTATGGGGTGTCAGATTTGCTTTTCTTTTTCTCCATAACTTTTTTCTTTCATGTACTTTGAAATCATATTATTGGGTACATTCAGAATGCTTGCTTATAATAAAGGTGAAAAACAATTTTAGAGGGACTATAGAAAGACATCTTCATGATATTGGGCTAAGATAGCTTTTCTTTTCTTTTTTTTTTTTTAAACATGTTATGATAAGCACTGACTGTAACAGAAAAATGAGCTATAATTAAATTAAAAATATCTGTCCCTCAAAAACCACAATTAAGAGAGTACAAAAACAAACCTATCAAATTCAGAGAAGATAGTGGAGGTTTCTAAATCTGATTTTTGTATGTAATAAATGAATAATAGATGGCCCAATAGGAATAAAAAAAGATCGAAAGATTAAATACTTCACATAAGATGATATTTAAATGGACAGCAAACATATAAAAAGATGTTTCATCAGTTTTCAATGACATAAATTTACCCACAAAAAAATTTTAAAATGAAAATAACTGACAGTTCCAAGTATTGACAGGGATATGGCAATACAGTAACTATTATAAACTCTTTAAGATTATTTCCTAAAACTGACTTTATGCATACCCTATGGCTCTAAGAAAATCCATACATTTGTTAACGAAAGCACATGTGCTAGAATGTTCACAGTTACACTATTCAAACAGCTCCTCTCCCCCCGCAAAACAAAAACAAAACGTAAATGCTCACTAGAAGCTCAAGGTGTATATAGTATAGGCAAGCGAGGAGCGACTGGCTGCAAAATAGCACAGAAATTTCTAGCACTTGTCTATCTCGGAAACATCAATTTGAACAACTGACTGTGGAAGAAAATACCTTCGCAAGAGCCACAGATTCCGGGGGAGGGTCTGCAGCACGTGGGTGAAGCACGGGAACAAAAGGCGCACGGAAGAGGGTAGGAGAGAGACTCCCAGAGGCGCCTTATCCATCTCGCCTCCCGCAAGCCCCGCAGGCCCGCCATGACAGCCGCTCTGTGGGAGTTAGTGAAGTGAGCGCCCGACCTCCCAGGGGACCCGAGTCAGCCGGCCCAGCACCAAGTGGGCTCTGCGGCCCGGGGCGGCTTCCTGCAGGCTCCCACGGCACCTGGCCCACCGTGGCACCCGCCAGCTCCGGTGCCACCAGACTCTTGGCAGGCTCCCACAAAGCCAGGCCTCCGGCTCGGCCTGCCGACTCCAGAGGCCACACACAGCTTCTGGGGCCACAGCGTCTGTTCCCCGCGCTCCTGCGAACGCAGCCCCCGACCCACCTCAGCGTCTGCCAACTCCCGTGGCCACGAGTGGCTTCCGCCACACCAGGCTCCCGGCGTGCTCCCGCTGTGCCAGGCTGTGGTAGCCGGGCGTCCCGGTGAACCCAGGCTCCACGTTCTCCTCGGGGCCCGCAGACTCCGCCGGCCCTGCGGCTCCGGGGACAGTCCAGCTCTGGACGGCTGTGCCCCGGGTGGCCCCGGGGGGCCCCGGGGGCCCCAAGCTCTCAGTCCGCCCCTGCAAACCCAGCTCCGGGTGACCACCTCCGCTGACCCCGGGGTCGCTGCCGGCCCAAAGCGCCACGCAGGCCGCTGCAGACTCAGGCTTTCCACTCACCTCAGCACCCCGCGGCCCCCCTGACGAAGCTGGACTGGCTCCCACCGCCGCTGGCTGCGGTGGCCCACCTCTCGCGGCCCCAGTATGGACATCTGTCCCCACAGAACCAGACTCCCGCCAGCTCCAGAGTCACACTAGCCTGGGAAGATCCAACGTCCACACCAATCTCAAGGGCCCACAGGACAGGCTGCCTCCCCAGGGTCGGGTTCCGGACTTGCCTACGCCATACTGGCTCCGTGGCCCAGCAGCCCCCACAGCCTCTAACGAGGCTCCTGCAAAGCCAGGTTCCTGACTGTCCCGGTATCGACCTGACCGGGCTCAGAGAATCCAGACTCCAGGCCCACCCCGGTGGTCCCTGCCATCTGGCTGGCCCCTGTGGACCCAGGATCCAGGACCCGCCATGGACGTACCGCTAAAGGTAAGTTAAGGTCAAGTTTAGACTACTCCAGTATTGTACTACGGCAGTGTGCTAATCACTTAACTGGAGGATCCAGGTTTAGAGGACACAAGTATTAAAAATAACTATAGCGACAACAACGTGGATACGCCACATAAAAAGGTAAATGACGACATCAAAAAGAAAATATGCGGGAGAGGACTAAAAGGGTAGCATTTTTGTATGTGATGGAAGTTAAATTGTTACCAGCTTAAAACAGTCTGTTATCTATAAGATGATTAGTATTTGTCTATGGTAACTACAAAGCGTAAAGCTACAGTAGATACACAAAAGATAAGGGAAAGGAATCACGTACTACTATGGGAACTTTGAGAAGTACAAAGGCATATGAATGTTTATGGCATCATTGTTTATAACAATAAATCCCTGAACATAGGAAACTGTATTGTCTCTGAATTACAATGTCATAATCAAGAATAATAATCTTGATATAAATCTATGTTTATATGGAGCTGAAAAGCATAATTTTGAGTGGCAAATGCACCTTGCATAATTACATGTTTGTATATCACATATGGAAATATAAAAATCCATTATAATACCAAATCATTTTTAGAATTCACACATTGTATGCAAAGGTAAACAATTCATTTGAAGTATTAAAACTGCATTTTTCATAATAGACCACTTTGCTAAGAGAAGGAAAGTAATTGGTACAAGATTAAACCGGGCTTAATTTCTTCTGTAAGATTTCGCTTTCTGTGTAGAAAACATAATCAACTCAAATAAGAAAAACCTGAAGAGATTAGGACTCTCATTTTTGGCTACACAAGTGATTTTGGTTTATTTCTGTGGCCAGAGACTAGTATTAGGAGATTTATATACTAGTTCTTGTTCTGTCAATGAAAAGTTTATGAACAGGGAACGAACTTAGGCTCTGTGGTAAATTTCCTCATGTGTAAAATGGAGGACTTGACTTATATAATAAATAGTACCCTTTCCTACTGTATCTATACCTTTTTACCATTCTACTATAAACGTAAGTCCAAAATAGGTTATAAGACCCACCAACTGAGTGTATATAATACTACTAAATCTCACATTCATTACGTAGCTCTTTCCCTTGTTATTCACAGAGCCAGCACGGACCTTATTTGAAACCTTATTTGATTAGTATATGTCGCATGGTAACTACAAAGCATAAAGCTACAGTAGATACACAAAAGATAAGGGAAAGGAATCACGTACCACTATGGAAACTTTGAGAAGTACAAAGGCATATGACTGTTTATGGCATCATTGTTTATAACAATAAATCCCTGAACATAGGAAAAAGTATTGTCTCTGAATTACAATGTCATAATCAAGAATAATAATCTTGATTTAAAACCTCATTTGAAATTAGGTTGTAGACGCTAGTGAAGAAAATCAGTAATGTTGTTTTAGTGCAAAAATGCATCCATATTTTATTATGCAGCAATAATCAATTATATCATTTTCTTACATCTGCAAAAATTCACTCTATAGTGCCTTCTAATCCAAGACTGTCTTTGTGTCACTTTTAGAGCAAACAAAATATAATAAAATTTATGTTACATAAATACATTATAGTTTTAGCTTTATATTTTGCTATGCATGGGGTCTCTACTGAGTTTGAGAAAGTAAAAAGAGCACTATAGATGTTCTTTCTCTGAGCAAAGATTTATATACCTATTGTAAACTAAAGCTAGTTTAGCATGTTATAGAATAATACACAGAGGAAAGTATCTTTAGCTTTTGCAAGAGTACTAAGCTTATTTTTATGAAATATCACATAAACGTTAGTCAAGGGTAAGACTGTAAATTAATTTTATTATCTTGTATGATATTTATATTTATGTGTCACCTTGGCTGTGCCATTGTAGCCAGTTACTGGTCAAACACTATATTAGATGTTTCTCTGAGAGTGTTTTCGGTAGAGATTGACTCTTATATTGGTGGCCTATGAGTAAAGCAGACTGACCTCCGTTCATGTGGGTAAGCCTCATCCAATCAGTTGCAGACTTGAACTGAGCAAAAACTAGTCTCTCCCCAGCATGAAGGAATTCTGCAGCAGACAGCCTTTAGGTCTGAACTGCAGCCTTCTCTGGGTCTCTAGCCTGCCAGCCCGCCCTGAAGATTTTGGACGTGCCAACTACGGTAACTGCATGAACCAATTCTTCAAAATCCATCTCTTTCTGTATATTCATGTCCTTTTGGTTCTTTGTTCTCATTCTCTGGAGAAATCGGACTTACACATCTTATCAAGATCTATATCTAAAATTGTTTTTTCAAAGCATTGCTGCATAATAATGGAAATTGTGACACATGGATTTATAAAGGAAATTTCTTAAAAACATTCAGATTCTTTATATTATTGCAAGTACAAGTTTTGATACTTAAATCTTCTCCTTCAGTCATGGTCTATAGTCCCTTCCTGAGTTCCTGTAGTAGATATCAAAGCATGAACAGGGGAGCAACCTCTAGAACATCAGGTTGAAGAGCATCAGGAAGGTCCCTGACATGAACATGCCAGTCTCTTTGCATAGACTTGTGTTAGACATAAACAGGGTAATCTGGAAGTTTAATTCTTGTCTTAGAGCATTTGCTCTCCACAGAGAAGGGCAGTGAGCACAGTAAGAGTCCAATATTATTCACCAAAGTATCTTCAGACTGAGACCTCCCAGACTTGCCTAACTTTTGAAGCACATCCTGGCTCTTGCACAAATAGCTGTGTATCATGGTGAGGGTAGTGCATGAAGAAATGGGTATCTTTGTAGAAACAAGACCACTCAAGAGTAACTATGTTATCTTGGCATTTCAGTTCTTGTCTCTAAAGATGTGTATACCACAGATAGATCATGATCATTCCCTTTCTTTCCTTTCTTCTTTTGAATGTATTCATTATTTATTTATTTCTAACTATAAAATTAATATAGGTATACATACCTCATTTAAAAATTTTTGTGTGTGATTATTTCTCTAATGCAGAGCCACAGAAATAGAATATGTTGGTTGAAGAAATTTAATAATAGACACTGCTTTCTAAACTATTGCTTTCCAAAAAGGCTTTACCAGTTTACATTCATATCAGCTATGTATAGAATTACTATTTTACTCATATTCTAGTGAGCATTGGATCTTAACAACTACTTACATGTGTGTCCAACTGGTAGGTAAACTATGCTTCCCCCTCCTTGTTTTTTTTTTTTTTTTTTAATTCCATTTCCCAAATAATGTAACTTTTTCCATTGATTTGGAAAGGCAGCTAAATTATTTTGGAAAAATCTTAGCACTGTACTAATTCTTATTCTTTTGACAAATAACATGTTTTCCTTTTGATAGCCACTCTCTCTCATATATATATATTATATATATACATGTATATATATAATATATATATTCTCTCATATATATACATATTCTCTCATATATATATATATATATATATATATACTCTCATGTATATATATTCTCATATGAGAGAGAATGGCAATTGAAAGAAAAATATATGATTTTATATTTCACTGGCTAGTATCTATCATTAGCATCTTCAATATCTCCTATTCTCATGGAGCTTACATTATAATAAAAGAGCCAGACAAAGAATAAGCAATATATCAGAAAGGAATAAGGAGTAGGAGAAAGGATATAGCAGAAACAGAGTAAATTTTGATAAGTGCTGGGTGCTAGTGTAGTGCTATATATTATTAGAGTCCTCATTGCAGGCCTCCATGATATGATGAAATTTCAGGAGAAGCCTGAAGGCAACAAACGAGATCCTGATTCAGACTCATGGAACTATCAAGTAGAGGGATTCCAGTTAGATTATTGAACATGAACAAAGGTCCTGAGGTAAGAGAGTGTTTGATGCCTTTGAGCAACAGAAAAATATACAAGAATAAAGAAGGTCAGAATAACTATGCAGAAGTAAAGGGAAGTGAAATACAATAAAAAAAGCTTTTTTTTTTTTTAAATTTGCTTTTTCTTTGTGTTTAAAATAAGAGTGCATCCTACTGATAAAATGATCTAAGAGAATCAGCGTAGAGAGAGAATTTATGGCAAAGAAAGCTGTTTTCTGGGGACACTGCTTGAACAGGACAAAAGGGATGAGGCTGAGTTCAAAAATGGATGTTTGTCTTAGCAGAGAGCACAGATAGTCGGCTCATGTTAATAGGAGAGAATGGCGAATCTGCTCAAGGTGTATTAATGCATTCAGTAGTGCATACATAGGGCCATTCTCCTTTGGTTGATTCCATGGTCTCAGTGAAAAGGGAAGCAAAGAACCAGCTAACTGTAAGGAGGGGGGAGTATTGGGGATTTAAAGACATATATATAAGGCTATGAAAGAATGATATAGGAGAGTGAGTAAATTGGTAGACAAAGGGAATGTGATAAAGTAGCACTGATAGTCCAGTGGGTTATTGGTCAGTATTTAAAATAATAGTAGTCAGAATGATTTTGTGTTTTTCTCCAGTCAGACTTTAAGATCTAGGGAAAGGGGGAGTTAGATTAACAAAAGCCTTTTGCTTAGTTATTATGAGTGTCACCTTTTTTAAAAAAATATAATTTGAAAATTTGAAACAGAGACCTTAAACATTATCTTCCTCTCTTCCTTTTACATCTTCTCCATGATTTCACTGTATTTTCTAAAGATTTTTTTAAGCATTCCCTTTCAAATGTGGTCTTTCCCTTGCCCCCAGTAATTTGCCAAAGCTGTGGTTTTCTGAGATTTGTTTGCACCTCTGAACGGCAATTCTTCAACAAAGCCTTTGTTATTATTTCAAAATCAATTGGCTCTAAAACTAGAGATTGTAAAAATCTTATGACACATATATATAAGAACCAGAAATCCCTCACAGTCTTGGATAGGTTCCCACAGGTAATGAGTTTAAATTTATTTCTCAAGGGTGGGCAATATTGTATTACTTCAGATTTTTAAATCAGATGAAACTGTTCTGCACTCCCACTTGAATTTCTGGAAAATGCAATAGTAGATTGACAAACTTACCCTATGTGGTATCTCAATTATTAGAGGTTGGTGTCAAAGGAAATGGCAGTGACTTCTCGTCTTTCTGATTCATTGTGATGTGAATCATTTATTCCTTCTGCTGAATACAACAGTGCCAAGCAGTGATTTTTCAGCATTGATTTGGGCAAACCCAGAGAAGACTCTCACACTGAGTTGTTCAACTCCTTGTAGAATTCTTCAGTGATCCCCTGCTGCTATCAAACTATTCCCATCCTTTGTAAATCTCACCTGCACTTTACAAGTTGAGGTCCAACCACAGATGGGATGTAAGTTTTGTGTTTCTTTTCTTTTTTTTTTTTTTTTTAAGATTTTATTTATTTATTTGACAGACAGAGATCACAAGTAGGCAGAGAGGCAGGCAGAGAGAGAGAGAGAGAGAGGAGGAAGCAGGCCCCCTGCCTAGCAGAGAGCCCGATGTGGGACTCAATCGCAGGACCCTGAGATCATGACCTGAGCCGAAGGCAGAGGCTTTAACCTACTGAGCCACCCAGGCGCCCCTAGGTTTTGTGTTTCTTGAAGTTTATTCCTTTGGCAGGGGAGGGGAGTCCATCAAACTAAATAAGAAAATATGACTTATATTAGACATTTAAAAAAAATTGTTAAATACCACAACATCATAAATTAAGAATAGTAGCCTAATATTTGTACTAATTAACTACCTAACATGCTTCTAGAATAATGCTTGGCAACATATCCTTTGATACTCTCTTCACATACAAACACACACACACACACACACACACACACACACACACACACAATTTTAGTCTATTTTTTATGCTTAAAATAGAACATTACTGGAGGTGTTCAATTAGCAGGATTGATTAATTTGTTTTAATATTACTAGTTAAGGATTTTTTTCCCTAGCTTTTTGCTTCATTATTTGTTCAATTAAAAAATATATAAATTTAATTAACATACAGCATATTATTAGTTTCAGAAGTAGAATTTAGGTGATTCATCAGTTGCATATAACACCAGTTCTCATTCCATCAAGTGCCCTTCTTAATGCCCATCACCCAGTTACCCCATCCCTCCACCCACCTCCCTTCCAGCAGCCCTCAGTTTGTTTCCTATAGTTAAGAATCCCTTTTGATTTGTCTCCCTCTCTGATTTAATCTTATTTTTCCTTCTCTTCCCCTATGATCCTCTGTTTTGTTTCTTAAGTTCCAAATATGAGTGAAATCATCTGATAATTTCTTTCTCTGACTTACTTCACTTAGTATAATATTAGACAGTATTATATCCATCCATGTCATTGCAAATGGCACGATTTCATCCTTTTTGTTGGCTGAGTAATATTCCATTGTACATATATACCACATCTTCTTTAACTGTTCATCTGTCAGTGGACATCTGGGCTTTTCTCATAGTTTGGCTTTTGTGGACATTACTGCTATAAACGTTGGGGTGCATGTACCCCTTCGAATCATGATGTTTGTTTCCTTTGATAAATACCTAATAATGCAATTGCTGGGTCATGAGGTAGCTCTATTTTTAACTTTTTGAAGAACCTCCATACTGTGTTTTCCAGAGTGGCTGCACCAGTTGACATTTCCATATTTGTTAGATTTTAAGATTTCCACAGCTTGGAATATTCAGAATATACAGAATATCAACCTTAAAAATAAAATATTTATTTAACCACAAAGATGTTATTTAACCACAAGAATTGGAGCCTCCTTCTAATAGAGGATAAACAAGGAGGTTGGGAGAGGTTGTTTTAGGAAGTTCACTGGAGGAGAGTTAGAGTTCAGGGGTGTGGTGGCTTCTCATTTGTTGAATCGTGGCAGTTTCTCATTGGCAAGATTATTGACCAGTACCTGATTCCAAGCTCCCTTTGTTCCACCCATGTTTGGTCAAAGGAGACTGACATCTGTAGACATCTAAGGATGGTTGTGTAACTTCTTTTTGTCCTTTGTTGATCTTTGCCTACAGCAATTTGGTCACATATATAGTAGGTTTTAAAAAATATTAAAAAATATAGTAGGTTTTGTATGTACTTTCTTATCTCCTTAGGTGAGGTAACTTTTGGTTAAAAAGCAGTTTTTGCAAAACTGTCTTAGCCGTAATATGCCGATGTGTGGGGCTAAGCAGAAGTTTCTTAGCTATGAGTCACAGCAGCAAGAGAAATAGAAGCAATATGGAGTCAGACATGCTAAGTATCTCCACGTTATAGCCAGACAAGGAGAAAATCTTCTTTCTTCCTGCTGGGTATGTAAAATAGAAAGAGAAAATCTTCCCTCTTCTTGCTGAGGAATGTAAAGTAAGTTGCGATGAGTGATATGTGAGTGAGAACCTTCCCTTCATTTCTTCTTGACTCCCTTTTGAATTATGCTTTCTTTATTCATTTTCACTGAAACATGCTATTTCACAGACAAATCTACTACCATTTTGTGGTAATGATACAGTTTTTTGTCCTATAAGCACAGAGAGGATTTTTTTTTTTTAGTCAAACAATTCATATTGTGAAATAATATGTATCTATATATAGATGTAGTTTTATAGATATTTAAATCAAGTTGTGTGTCTTGAATCATCAGTATATTCCTGTCAAGAAATATATTCTTTTTTGACTAGGCAAAAATGAAAACCATATATTCCTTTGAAAGTTTACACATTTAATAATTTTTTTTTACAGACTGGAGTCAATTTATTTATTTATTTATTTTATTTTTTTTTTTTAAGATTTTATTTATTTATTTGTCAGAGAGAGAGAGGGAGAGAGAGCGAGCACAGGCAGACAGAATGGCAGGCAGAGGCAGAGGGAGAAGCAGGCTCCCTGACGAGCAAGGAGCCCGATGTGGGACTCGATCCCAGGACGCTGGGATCATGACCTGAGCCGAAGGCAGCTGCTTAACCAACTGAGCCACCCAGGCGTCCCAGACTGGAGTCAATTTAAACATAATATCTTGGCTTGTCCTCAGCTAACCCCATATTTTCAATGATTAGCGCCATGGAGTAACATATTTTGACATGATCTTGAGTCAGGCTCTGTCCTTTTATGATTCTAGCTAATTTATGAGACTGGATATTAGAATTCCCAAGACTGTTATTTCAAGGGAGAGATTTAAAAAAAAAAAAACAACTATAAATGGAGATGGTTCTGATTCACATAAATATATTCCATTACACCCCTAATGAGTGCATCTCTAACTTAACCTTCTCTTTATCAGTTACCAAAAAATGCAGGTGCCCTATTATGTTACCAGACACAATGGGAAGAATGATGGAGGGGAGTGGTAGTGGAAAAAGGCAAAGGTTCTAATCAAATATAGGTTATATACTTTATATATTTTTAAAGGAATCACAATAATAACAACAAAATTTTTAAAAAATAGTGTACTGGATTTTCCAAGATAAAATTAAAGTTTCCTAGTTTAGCTTTTTGTCTACACAACTTCTTTTTTTTTACTGGATTGATTTAAATTTTTTAAAAATTCTATTCCACTGTGTTTTCATGCCTCTCCATCTTCTAATTTCATGGTCCCCTACAGCTATCCAAAGAGTTTCCATTTTATCAAAATTCATTTTTTAGGCTAAATGGAACCACAATACAAGATATTTTTTCTCCTTTAAGTGTTATTTTTTATTATTTATTATTCAGTAATTATTTACTTTTTAAAACTTTTATTTTCTGTGAGACCATGTTTTAATGTTGTCTTTTTTTTTTTCAAGATTTTATTCATTTATTTGACAGATAGAGATCATAAGTAGGCAGACAGGCAGGCAGAGAGAGAGGAAGAAGCAGGCTCCCTGCTGAGCAGAGAGCCCGATGCAGGGCTTGATCCCAGAACCCTGAGATCATGACCTGCGCCGAAGGCAGAGGCTTAATCCACTGAGCCACCCAGGTTCCCCAATGTTGTCTTTTTTTAAATAAACTTTGGAAGTATAGGAGCCATGTTCTTAATGCCATCCCACCCCTCAAGATGCAAAAGCCTTACTGTTAATCCTAAGCCTTTCATAAAAGCTATTCTTTGTAGTAGCTATAAAGTAAGTAATTTTTGATTGTCAACCAAATCATCCAGTCTTGTCATCTTTTTTATGTATTTTGTGGGTTTTAGTTAAAATATATACTTATGTTCTTGTGTTTATCCTGCAACAACAAGATGACAAACATAATGCTATAAGTACATAGTAAAAAGGAGAATTTGGACATTGGAAAAGTATTTGGGACACACACTAGAATAGATTAAAAAAAGAAACTATGTTGTTGTTTGTAGTCAACAGTACTGGGTTTACTTTTATCACCATCTCTTCATTATCAATGTTATATATAACATTTAAATTAACTTACTTATAGGCAGGTAGTCAACATCTCTAAGACTTTATTTATTAATATGTAAAATGGAAATAAGAATATGTTTTCCATAGGGTTGTTTTTAGAATTAAAAGGAACCTCATTTCTAAGTTTCAGTACAACTTCAGTAAACATTACATTGCATTTTCTCTAAGCCTTTGTGAAAAATAATAATTCCATTGTCATTTTATATGGGAAGATCAGATATTGTCTTCTTTAGAGACATAAAAATGATGCAGAGATTTTCATATTAGGGCTGCTGAAAGCTGTTAAAACACATAAGCATAAGAGCCATAGTCAATTTATGAATGCCCTATATGCCATTCATGGGTGGCACAAACATCAGGGGAAAAAAAAAAATCTACTCTGAAAGATGTTAAGAGGGAAGTTGATGAAAAAGTAAGGCTCTAAGATGGGTGCCAGGGTGGCTCAGTTGGTTAAGCATCCAACTCTTGATTTCAGCTTAGGTCATGATTTCAGTGTTGTAAGATTGAGCCCCATTTGGGCTCCTCACTCAGTGTGGAGCCTGCTTAAGATTCTTTCTCTTCCTTTCCCTTTGCCCCTCTCCCCACTCATGCTCGCATGCTCTCTCTCTCTAAAATAAAATAGATACATAAAATCTTAAAAAAAAAAAAAAAAGTAAGAAAAGAAAGAAGAGTTTAAGAAAAATATTGGCCAAATATTCCTTTCTTAGAATCATATACTAGTCTTAGTCTTTGGGATTTTAAATTGGGCATAAAATAAATAAAGTAAAATCATCACAAATAAGCCTAATTAATCAGCTACTAACTAGGTAAATAAGTAGAGAGCTATAGAGAGAGAATAGTATGCACCCTCCTTATTCCAAGGTAAGTGAGGAAAATGACAATTCCATATTTGATACAGGTGGCTGGAGACTGTGTAGGTCTGGAAATAAAACTTGAGGCTTAATAGTTCCTACACTTGGAATGTGAGTTCCTTCTGATCTTTCTTTCTAAAACTGTATGTTACCTGGATGTGCTCTGGTCCACTTGTTAAAAGAGGCCTGCACTGATTTCCACTAGAGCTGAAGCTTTGCAACACTCTATAATTAGTAGACTTGGTGTGTGCAGGGAGTTTGTGCTGGTCTTCTGGGGGATGGACCAGCTGCTGCTCTGACTCTCGGGCACACACCCTGGTGAAGAAGAAATTGGAGAGAGCCAGGGTGTTGAGCTTGGTGTAAGCAGCTCAGGCCTCCACTGTGCATGCTTTGCTGCTCAGTGTAGTCAGTCGATGCTGATAGGCGGGGAAGAAAATTGTGCCTCCTCTCTCTCTCACTCCTTGAGGAGTTGATGCCCACCACTGTCTGGGGAGTCCTCACAAAAGACTAAACAATCTCCCTTCATTTGTTCCAGGCATCCCTCAGATCCCTTCCTTCACCTGTCTGTGCCCAGGCTGTCTGCCTGCTTGTCAGCACAGTGCACTCTGAACTGTAGAGACCCAGTGCAACAAAGGTCCCTGGTTGGTCCTTTGCGGGAGCACCTTCCATGGTGTGGCCAGTGCACTCTTGTCCCAGAAGGGCAGTCACACCAATGCACAGGAACTTCAAGTTTAAAGTACAGCAAAAACAACCGATGTCCAGGTTAGCTGCCCTCAGCAGATGTCTCTGCTCCTGGGGAACAGGGCAGCGCAGTGGTGCCTGCCAGCTCTTTTGTCCGGAGAGGCAATTCCATCTCTTCCAGATGCACTCCAAGAAGGGGGAACCATCTCTCCTAGTGTGTCCCCGGGGATTCACAGATCTTCCCATCTGCTCCAGGGCCTCTGTACTCCTCCACAGGAGCACCCTGTGCCAGCCAGGCTCCACGCTGGTGGACTTCTAAAACTTTAGTCTTTGACCTCTGCTGGTTGTAAAAACTCGAAATAATCAGTCCCTCTCATTCTCCCAGTCAGTGGTTCTGGGGAAGTGTTTCTCTTGTGCAATCGCCTGTGTGCTGTGTGTTTTCTTTCTCTCCTCTGTCTTTGATCAGGGCTCTCTCCCCTCTGTAGCACTCATGGTTCTTTTCCCCAAATCACATCTCTGCATCTCCCAAATTCAACAGTGTGGCAACTCACCTCCCTCTCGTGCAGTTTGTAATCTCAGTTCTCAGATCGATGTCTGGGGTGTTCAGAGTGATTTGATATTTATCTAGCTTTATTCAAGTGGTGAGGCAAACATAGGGTCCTCCTGATACTCCACTATCTTAAACACACTCCTCTCATATTAAAATATTTTTAGTATGATTGTGATTTGCATGGTTAGTACAAGCACATATATCATGGTGAAGAAAAAGGAAGTGAGGCTGGAGAGGTGGATCATTTACAGTGAAGGATGGCATCGAATGTTGGGCTAAGTACTTTTAGACCTAACAATTGAGGGGGTGGGGCACGGTGGGAAGATGGAGAGGTAGGAGACACCATGGTTTTCTTGGGGTTTGCACCAGAACTTGATCATGTGGTGGCAGTGTGCATAATTGACTAGAGCTTGAAATTAGAAAACAAGTTGGGAGGCTAGTTCACTTCCCAGGGCTAGAGACAGTGGGAATTTTATTTAGACAGCGAAACAGTTTGAGGTTAGCCTAGGATATATAAACTACATGTTAATATATATATAATTTAAAGTATAAGTTGTTGTATTTTATAAATATAATAAATATTAATAAACCAGGGCCATTAACTATTAACCAAAAAGAGAAAATGCCAAATGAACAGACATAGATAGCTAAAATACAAAAAAATGAGAGTATGCTTATAGCTATAATTATAACTTGGGTTCTTTTAACACAACTATATAGAGAAAGCTACTTTTTACTAATTATCTATAGTAGTTAAGAATTATTATAAAAGTAAAGTAATTTTATTTTAATAAATAAAATTTAGAATAAAATTTTATTTTAATCTTTATAATATTTATTTCTTCTAAGTTTTTGTTTCCCAAATAAACTGAGATTTTCCCCCCCAGTGTATCTTATAACATCTGTTAAATATTTTGAACCCTCTCCAGCATCAGAAGAATACCATGCACATCAAAAGTCCTCAGTAATTGTTGATCAATGGGTTATTCAAGTGGTGGGTGAAGAGGCATTGCTGAAAGTTATTTTAGATGTCTTAGTAGCAAGTCATTGTATAGTTTAGTGAATCCACCAAATTTTGTCAATAGTGGATAATTCTCAGTGCAGACTGAGATTAGGAATTTAGAAGCAATCAGTATTATTCATCCCTGCAATTTTTTACCCTAAGTACTTTTGTTTCCATCTTCTAATATTTATCAGCTATACATGGATTATCTACATATCATTTATAACTTGTATGTCTTCAATATCTGTGTTTCTTCAAAATTTTAAAATAAATTTCAATATAACTAGAGTATATAGTCTAACCTACATATTGAACACGATTTCCCCCCTCATCTTGAATACATTTCATTATTGATGACATCATATACAGTGCCTAGTTTCATTTATCTTTATTTTTTCTTTTGTACAAAGAACAGATTGCAAGAGAATTTATGATTTCATAGTTCATGCTCAAGGCTTTTCTTCACAATTGATAGCACACAAACATCAAGGAATATTGAAATTCATTTTCATGATGACCCTTGTCTTTTGCAATAAGCCATATCACCTTTAGCTTACACTGAAAAGATAAAAATGATTGGCAAAAAAGACAGACATTTACCATTTATGTGAAGGACAAAGCCATATTTTAAAAAATGTTCACTATGTCTAGAGAACAGTAGTGCTTATAGAAATAAAGCATTGAAAAAATAAAAGGGTAATATAGTTCAAGTTTAATACACTATTTTTTTTTAAGATTTTTATTTATTTATTTGACAGACAGAGATCACAAGTAGGCAGAAAGGCAGGCAGAGAGAGAGGAGGAAGCAGGCTTCCTGCTGAGCAGAGAGCCCGATGCGGTGCTCGATCCCAGGATCCTGGGATCATGACCTGAGCCGGAGGCAGAGGCTTAACCCACTGAGCCACCCAAGCGTCCCTAATTCACCATTTTTATAGACAGGCCTCAAACCCCAAAATTTTATATATGAAACTTATACATTCTATTTTAAATAGGCCCATCATTTGTAAAAATACAAAGTAGATGGATTGAGTCTATAATGCTTGTAAGAAATCATTGATTTAACATTATGGTTAGTTAGAAACACCTGGGTTCACATTCTTAGTTGTTTAATTTTGATCTTGATAGAGTTACTTGTACATTTTATCAATGTCTCAATCTACTAAATAGGGGTTATAATAGTAATAGTCTTATAAAGGTGATGTGTATATTCAATTAGTTTATTCCTGAAGATTCTCCATATATTGATTAGTGCATATATACTCAATAAATGACAACTTTAATAATAATAAATTATACTTTCTTAATAAAAAGAAAGGTTTACAGTAAATCCATGTCTATCCTTTATTATGGAAAGGACATACAAAGGAAGTTCTAAAACCTTAATTATGGCCACAGACATTTAAAATCATCCAGCTAAGTCATTCAACTTTGATGTGCCATTAATGTCTCCTAGGAATATTGTATTTCTAAAATTCTTAATTAAAGTTGAAATATCATGAAATTTCCTGCTTAGTCAGAAATTAAACTTGAGGTAACAGTAAAAAGACATTCTCAGTATGAAGAAAGAAAAAGACAGGCAAATACTTATTGTATCATTACCCTCCCTCAGTTAAAACTGGAAACACTAGCTGTTCTCAAGTAGCCACCATACTTCTACAACATTTATTGAAGACCTCCTCATAACTTTAAGTTGTGAAATAAATATAAACAATTTTCAGAACAGTTCACACTGTAAAATATACTTCTTTTTTGGCTGAAATGTATTCTTACCAGTTCTAGCTTAAAGAAAAATAGTGGCTTTAATTCTGTTTATGTGGACAGAAGCAGTTTATTACTTTAATAGAATAATAACACTGAATATAATTATGCATTACATATTTTGCCTGGCTTCAAGTTATTACTATAGAAAAATCTTGCATTTAATCATAGTAATAAATTCATTAATTTCAAATATCATTTTCTTACTTTAGAACACAAGTACATTAATGTACCCTCAAAAGAGAATTCATATATGATATCTCCTATGCCAAAGAAGCATTTTAAAATTCAACAAAAATTAATAATCATATGTTTCATGAAGCAATGAGCCTTGGCCAACATTCATTACAGGGAATAGGCCACAAAGTAATCTTTTGTTTATCACAAATTTCCCAAATTTATTCAGTCATAGGACTTCTTCTCATCCCCTACTTCTACCTACCCTCCCATTTTTCATGTATAACAACTAAATAGCATTGCATAGAACACATACTGGAGATAGATATATTAATTAGCAATATAATTATGACAAAGACCATAGCTATGTTGTTACTGAATCTCTGATAGCTTCTCCAAAAATTTATAACAAAGAAAATGAAAGCAAAGCTGTATAGTTTTTGTGCACCAATAGCAGATATTTACTTTTTCAAAACCATATAGAAAAAAAAAGAAAAGTTCCCATATTAATTACAGGGAATTTTTTTCTATAGTCTGGCATAAGGTAAATCATAATTCTCTGGCGTTCCTTAAAAAAGACTCAATTTTCAGTATATTTCAAAATATGTAAATCAAACTGCATAAAACCAACATTGGAATGTTGCATTTTCTGAATGGTCCTTTATTTAACACCTACTTCAGAGTAATGTGAATAATACTCGATTTCAAATCTACTAAACCCAAATTGCTGAGGATTGGTGCCCCTAAATCTGTGACTTGGTGAGAATTGGTGTCTCTAAATCTGTGATTTTAAACTGTCTTCCCAAGTGTTTCTTATATACACAATAGATTGAGCGCAATTGCTCGTGTAAAGATAAATAACACTAAATTTTAATTTAACACATTATTAAATTTATATTTATATGTTTATAATCTGGCATGCTTTAAAATATTACCATTTATACTTTTCAAATTGACAACATTTTGAGATACAATATGGTGTCTTTGTGTTAAGATTTACATCAATATTACCAATATAATAAATGAAAGTATTTGTAAGTAAGCAGGATATTTTTAATAGTTAAGTGAATTTACCTGACTAAATATTCCAAACTTAGTGTCTCAGGAGAGAAAACATTTTTAAAATTTGAAATCCTTATCTTAAATTTGTGTTTTCTTGCTGTTTTGTTTTGTTTTGTTTTTTTGGTGGGGGGAGGTTTAGGGGGCAGGGTGTCTCTATTTAGAGTTAAGTATGCCAAAATGATCAATTAGTTTCATTCTATTCTCTAGGAATAAGAGATAAGTAAACAGAAATAGTATACACAATATTACGCTGGACTTTCAGTTAGAGGGACAGTAAGTTCAGGATGCAACATTTAATTAGATGTAATGGAAACAATTCATCTATTTAAATCTAAAATCGGTGAATATTTTCTTTAATGGGAGAATAATTTAAATACATGTTATTATATTACAACAGTATGTATTTTAAATTTAACCTTATGAAGTCTTTTAGGACATGGATGGAGATATAAATAAAATTATAGATATAATTAATATGTGAGAAAAATATTAAGTATGGCAATTACTAGGGAATGATATTTTTGGTGATGTCTAGGCAAAAAGTATGAGCCTTATTAAAAAATGGAGAAGTGAACATTTAACAAAGCCAAAAGCCACCTTCAGTAATCGGCAAACTGCCAAGCATACCAAATGAGATGCTGGGGTTTAATTGGCAAAGGGGAGACTGGAGTGTGATGACTTCAGAAGAAATCTATTTTTCAGAACTCTAGTGAGGCACACGGGAAAAATAATATGGGAAGTCACCTCTGTGAAAACATAAATTGAAAACTTCATTAGTGTCTTCATTTGGACTGGCAAAGTGTCCTTAAGAAAATCTCCCTAAGGGCAGAAACTAAGTACTAACGTGTATGTAGCAATATCTCTTTTCCCAGATAATATATAAATGAATTTCTGTGAGTGAGGTTTTGAGTGCAGCAAAAAAGGAACAGAAAATAATCGTTTCAGGGTGTTTTGTTTTGTTTTGTTTTGCAAAAAGCTATCTTAAAAAAAAATCTGTGTAATCACTGTTGTATCTATCTAAAATTTAACTTTGCAGAATAAAATCACATTTTATTAATTACTGCGGTAGACTGAGTGACTGTACCATTCTAATTTCCAGAAAGTGTAATGATACAAATTTATTTTTGCTTCTCTTGGTACCATTAGACTTGTTTAGGGGTGATGATGGTAATGCTCCCTTAATCCAGATGAAAAATCAGGCAGGCCTTTGACTTCCCAGTAAAGTAACAGACTTGAGTCCCACAAGATGTGATTAAGTTAAGGATCTTGAATTAGGGAGATTTTAACCTGGATTAATTTGGTTGATATGATATAAATTCAGGAGTCTCATCTGAAGGAGGCAGAAGGTAAGAGAGGAGGAGCCAATGTGATGATGGATGGTCAGAATGGAATGGTGTGCTTTGAGGATAATGGGAGCCAAGAAGTACAGTTGGTCATTAAACTGAAAAAGGTAAGGAAAGGGATCTTTTCCTCAGGGCCTCCAGAAGAAGCAGAACTATTGTCGATACCTTAAAATTGATTTTGAACTTCTGACTTTCAGAATAATAAAAGATGACATGTGTTGTTTCATGCAACTAAGTTTGCAGTGATTTTTTAAGAAAAAGCTTAAAATTTTATTAAAAATATCTTCATTTAATTTTGGGCATATATTTTTAATGAACACTTGAATATTGAAAATGTATGGGAAAATTATGACTATAAATTATAAATTGCAATGTAAAAATAGGTAGGTTGGTATAATGAGAAAAGTAGTAGCTTTAGGATTTTTATTTATGTATTTTTATCTATTTTATTTTAATTGATTTATTGAGGTATACTATATATATATATTGTGTGTATATATGTATATATACACACACATACACATAATTATAAATCATTAATGCATGTAGTTTGATGAGTTTAGACATATACAAACAACCATATCATCACCATAATCAAGAAACTATACATATCCAGCACTTTCCAGAGTTTTTTGTGCTCCCCTTTTTTGTGGTTAGAACACATGTATCCGCTTAATGAATTTTGAAGTGCACAGTATTGGATCAATTCTTGTGATAATGCTATTCTGATTCAATGTGAAGACTATGATGCAGTCTAACCACTGTGAAAAAAGAGAATGAAGGAAAAAAGAGGGTCTCAGACTTAATACAGTTCTAAGGAATTTTCAGTAAAATAAGTTAGGAGGCCTCAAGCCGAAGTCACCCATTGGGCTGTTCCAGATTTTAAAGGAATAGGTCTGTTTTAGTAATCCTACCATGCATCTGTCAATTGATTTGAACAGGCCATGGAAAGTGTGGCTTTAGTGCAGACATAAGGGAGCTATAGAGTGCAGCAGCTGGGGATAGAAATCAATTATATTTTATTTTCTTAATTTATTTTTTATTTTTAAATTTAATTTAATTTAATTTTATTTATTTATTTTTTTTAAGAAAAGGGAGAGAGAGCAAGAAAGCATGCAAGCAGTGGGAGGGGACAGAAGGAGAGAGAGAATCTTAAACGGGCTCTCCATGTCCAGCATTGAGAAAGACACAAAGAAATGGAAAAATATTCCAGTCATGGATTCAAGGGACAAATATTGTTAAATATCTATACTACCCAGTGCAATCTACACATTCAATGCAATTCCTATCAAAATACAATCAGCATTTTTTACAGAGCTGGAACAAACAATCCTAAAATTTGGGGCTCAATCTCATGACCCTGAGATCATGACCTGAGCTGAAGTCAAGAGTTGTATGCCTAAATGCTGAGCCACCCAGGTGCCCAAATCAATTAGAGGGATACTTTCATGACTGCCAGGGAACTGTTTTATAATGTATATAGGCTTTGAATGTTAGGAGCTTATTTTGATGATAAAAGAGTGGATAGATAGGGAAATTGTAGCATGAACTAATAAAGCCCCAAATCTGCATCAGGGAACAAAAGAGCGTTTTCTTAAGAGGTAATCTGAACACACACATAGTTATTTTCCACTGAAATATTTGAGAGTGTGTGTTTTCATACTATTAAATTGAGCTTAAATTAATATTATTAACTTCTTGATTCATACCTAGATAATTTATTAAAACAAGTACTAAAAATGTCAACATTTTACTAGCATTCCATTGTCACTCTTTATGACCCTAATAAATAACATTTTATCAAGTTTCAAAAAATATAAACTGCTCTATGTCAGATAACAACATTTTTCCATTAATTAATTTATAAATGTTGGCACATATGCAAAAAGTGTTGTATAACTTAAATACATAGTACACATTTACCAAATAATATTATATGTACCTTAATAACATGTAATAACATGATGGATATTAGAAAGAAGTGTTAGTTATTTCTTATAAAATTTCTTTCTTATAGTTATTCATATAAACATGGGTTGTAGTAAAGGTAAAATTGAAATTAATACCAATAAGCAAACATGAATTTCCTTTTCACAAAATGTAACCAAGATCATCCCCCTACCTTGGATTTAGTAATGTGTTGTATTTTTTCTTTTTTTTTGTCTTTTAAGTTGTTTTATTGTTACTGGGAATAATGTAGGTTCTAAGATGTTGAAAAACTTGTATACAACATTCGAGCATCAGATACATTATGTCTTTGTTTCTAGTCATGAAAAGAAAAACCAAACGCATGTCTTTTGGAAGGTATCATTGAATACTATTAATGAATACCTGTAAAGAAAAATCCACACTCACATGAAAAACCAGCATTTCTGGTTTCATACCAATAGAGTGCCCTATTCAGCCATAACTTACTCCTTGATTTTAAGCACATTTATATAAATACATAAGAAGCATTAATACTATTTTTTTCTAGTGAAAATATTTTTGTTGGATTTAATTCCAAACTGTCATCTTTTCCTTGGAAATGATTTACGAATATAAATCTTTTTCTTATTATAAGTTTTATATAATTGAATTGCCTAAACTATTCATTGCAAATGATTTGCCTACTGATTATTCTTCCAAAAATTTTGGATATTCAATTGAAGGAAAAAAAAATGTTTCTCAGTGTATTCCCAATTTTAAAAAGTCTGCTTCTTAAAAAAAAAAAATCAGTAAAGGAATTTCTTTTTTTCTGAAAATGCAAGGAAAGGATATGAGTAGAGAAATGTTTGGTTGGTTATTATTTACAGAAATATTTGGGTATATTCTTCCAGATAAAAATATGAATTTATAATAAAAATCAAATTAAATATATATTTTTAAAATACAACATTTGAACCAATTTAAGCTGCAGGTATATAACCTACAACAAACATGTGAAAGTGGGGAAAAAAGAAACCCTTCAATTGTTAAGCTTTAAACACACGCACGTACTTGAATCTTAAAATATACTTTCTTTCAGAAGACTAAAATCTTAAATTTTAAAATCAGACATGTGATTTTACATATTCGATATAAATTTAATTGCTTAGCTTCTTTTCTTGGCACAGAGAGTAGTAAACATATTGAATATTTTCTCAAGTATGAAATCATTAAGGGAAAAATAGTGATCATTTTAATTTTTCCTTCTCTACTTTGACATGCTTTAAAAATTAATTTTTTATTAAAAACTTTAAAATAAGTTGTCACTCAAGCAACAAAAGTAATAGTATTTTTCCATATAAAGTATGTAATATCAAAAAATTATATAAATGAGAAAATGCAGTCATCAATAAACAACTAATTATAGTGTAGGGATAATGTAAACATGAAAAGTATTTATTTCCGTTTAATTATAACTGAAGGAAGAACAAAATCTCTCATACTTAATTGTATGGTAAGTTAACATACAGTATAATATTAGTTTAAGGTATAGAAATTAGTGATTCAAGACTTCCATCATCACAACAAGTGCACTTCTTAATCCCAATCATCTATTTAACCCATCCCCCTGCCCACTTACCCTCTGGTGACCATCAGTTTTTTCTCTATAGTTAAGACTATTTATATGGCATTTTAAGGACAATGAGAAAAAAATAAAATACATTATGAAACATTTTTGATAATTGTTTTTTATTTGCTAGATTATTTTATAGGTTGTAAAGATTTAGTTCTCAACACTGAATAAGGAAACCTTTTTGCTGCTTACTACTTCTCACATTTTACTGCACTCAAATTATCAATGTGTAACATTAAGAGTCACAAAGAATTGTAGAATAAATACAATTTTATAGCAATAAGTATTTTAACAGAAAATGTTAAAATGTATTATTTCCACTTACATTCCTTTTTTTGCCTCTGCTGAAATTTCATGGCACAATTTGTGAATGGTGAGTTTAGCTGGGCCTATGTAAAATTGAAAGTAATTGGTCTCCTTTTTTTTTTAATATTTTATTTATTTATTTGACAGAGAGAGAGATCATAAGTAGGCAGACAGGCAGGCAGAGAGAGAGGGGGAAGCAGGCTCCCCGCCAAGCAAAGAGCCTGATGTGGGGCTCGATCCCAGGACCCTGAGATTATGACCTGAGCCGAAGGCAGAGGCTTAACCCACTGAGCTACCCAGGTGTCCCAGTAATTGGTCTAAGGTCCTTAATGAAAAACTGGCTCAAAACTTATAACATAGAAACGATAAACTTCAATTTTTTTGGAAAAGCAGATGACTTTATATACTCAGGGAGGGCACAGCTTAATTTCCAACTGAGGGAATCAAAGAATTAGAACATTGAGAAAGTTGACATTTGTGTCATAAACACTGAGTGGTATTTAGACATAATATAGGTAGAAGAAAAATGAGTAGGGAGAATTTTTTTTTTTGAAGATTATTTGTTTGAGAGAGTGAGTGCTTGTTCAAGGTGGGGGAGGGGCAGAGGGAAAGGGGGAGAGAGAGGCTTCAGCAGACTCCACACTGAGCTGGGAGCCTGGACCCTTATGCCACACTCCCATCTTAGGACTTTGGGATCATGACCTGAGCCAAAACCAAGATCAGATGCTTAACTGACTGAGCCACGCAGGCATCCTAGGAGAATATATTATTTTAAATAATAGTTTAACTATTACACTGAGATCTTCATTGTCTTGATGTTATTCCAGATAATATTACATAAGCATAATATGCATGTGTTAATTGTATTTTAATGACTTTTATAATTTATGCCATTACCCACTTCAGTACCAAACTTGGAGTTCTCTATAATCTGCCTTCTCACAAATTCTAATCAATTCTCATGATAAACCTCAAACCTACTATGGTTCAAGCCATAGTTTTCTATCCTTGGAAACACTCATACCTATTATTTTAATATAATATATCAATATTTGAGATAATTCTGCCTCTGTTGATATAGAGTCTATGTCTATATTATTCATATATATAATATTTCCCCTCTAGATCCTGAGCAACATGCAACCAGGTATTTCTTTGTAAAAGATGTAGTTGTCATAGTCATACATTATATTAATTGTCTAGGCTGTTGTAATAAAGTAACACAAACTGGGTGCTTAAAACAACAAAAATATTCTCTTACGGTTTGGAAAGACAGGAGTCTGAAACCAAGATGTTGTCAGGAGTGGTTTTTTTTCTAGAGTCTCTGAGGCAGTCTTTTATTTATTTATTTATTTTTAATTTTTATTTTTTTAAAATATTTTATTTATTTATTTGAGATAGTGTGTGTGCGTGTGTGTGTGAGAGAGAGAGAGAGAGAGAGAGAGAACACAAAGTGGGGGAGAGGCAGAGGCAGGCTCCCCACTGATCAGGGAGTTCCACGCAGTCTGGGATCATGACCTGAGCCAAAGGCAGGTATTTAACTTACTGAGCCACTCCGGTGACCCTCAGGGAGCTTTTTCCATTCTTCTTTCTTAGCTTCTGGTAGTTGCCTGCAAACCTTAGTTAGCATTACGTGACTGATAGCTACATCATTACAATTTCTGTCTGTCTTCATATGGCCTTCTTTCCTGAGTATCTCTATATCTTAATATAAGGACAGTAGTCCTTTTGTTAAGTAATTATACCTGTAAAGATGCTATTTCTAAATATGGTCCCATTCTGATAGTCCACTTGGACTTGAATTTTTGGGAGACACTATTCATTACAAACATGCATTCAGTTCAGTGAGTTTTGTATTTCTGTCAGCACTGAAACGCATTTATATGGAACATATATATATGGAACATATATTTCATATATGGAATATATATGGAACAGCATTGAATTCATATTTACTATTTGATCTTTAATCCATTCAAAAAAAAAAAAGAAAAAATATGGACTCCATTTGATTTTTTAAAACAATTTACTTTCCTGGGACATCAGGGTGTCTCAGTCTGTTAAGTGTCTGCCTTCGGCTCAGGTCATAACCCAGGGTCATAGGATCAAGTCCTGCATCAGACTCCTTGCTCAGCGGGGAGCCTGCTTTCCCCTCTGTCTTCTGTTATCCCTGCTTTTGCTTACTCTGCCTCTCTGTCAAATAAAAAATTCTTTTAAAAATTTACTTTCCCTATGTTATTTATGCAATTTGAAGTAGCCTATTAAAATATATTATGTTGTTAATTTGCATCGTAGTCAATAAATCTGCATTGACCTGATATCATTTTTAAAACTTAACTGATTCTTTTTAAAGAATCCTTAATTTTCTTAGAAAAATGTTTGCACTAATAATTATTTTATATCTTCAAATTTAGATGGACAAATGTTTCCTTAACTTCATCTAAAATTGATATGGAAAGTAAAGATGTAGGGCTAAATATAAAACATTTCAAAATGAAAAGGAAAAATCCTTAGAAGCTCACTTGTACCTCCATATTGAGTATCTTTCAACTTAAAGGGTTTACTCCAACCACCACTGGTTAATGGAGTACTTTAAAAAATGTGTTAAGTCTTGGGACTTTACCAAAGATACCATACCATAAAACTATAGTAGAAATAACCATGATTTAAAAAGCTAATGTATATAAAGGGTCCTTCCCAGACATTGAAACTTGAACCAAAGATGTGACTTAAGATTCATATAAAAAATTATCAAGGCAAACCATACTAATAGGATGTTGCATGCAGCCAACACGCTATCTTGCATATAGATTATGTAGGTATAGTAATTATGAATTTGAACACATAGACAAGCTTATTTGTATCACTGGTCTCAACTTGGAAGTCAATCAAGAAAAAATAACAATAAAAAAATATTGAAAAATAACCTCTCTTCTATCCATTTTCACCTCAGTACTACAATATTGAACTGGAGCTTCCCTAGGCTGACTGACTTCATGTCGACTACTGAGTAGAATCTCATAGTGCATTCTCCTTTCCTGCTTATAAAAATATCATTTAATGACAATCCCACTTAGTATTGGCAAAATATTATTGCTGTAATTTCACCATTGTCTTTATGAATTTATTTTCATTTTCTTTCTGGAAACAAAATTAAACCAAGTCAGTCTGGTTAGAATTAGAAAGCTTTATAGTATCTTCAACACCACTGTGGTGCAGACTTGAGAGAGCAAAAGGGTACTATCACAATTGGAATACTTTCATCTCCAATGGGTAGAGGTTGCTTCCAGAAGAGTTCTAGGGAGGGAAAGCTTGACTAATAAAAAGAGAACGACATTAGTCTCCTCACTCTGAAATACATCTATGTCATAATACTCATCTGTGGGTCAATCAGAATTATTTCAATTAATTGCTGAGTGAAAGAGAGAGGGAGGGAAGAAAGAAGAGAAAGGGAGAGAGAGATTGAGAAAGATGGAGGGAAGAAGGAAAAAAGAGAGTGGTGGAACCAGGATGTAAGGATATTTCTTGTAGAGCTATGACTCCAAATCATTGCTATGCCATGGCTAATCAATACCATAATGACGACTATCAGTCAGATTTAACTGATAGTTCAGAACATTTCCAATTACACAATGATTTTGCCAATTAATTAAATTAAACCTATGCTCTTTTGACATATTACAATGAATATTTTACTAACTTTCTATAATACTTAAAGACTGTATTTCCAGTTTGAAATGAGTTGAAGTTAGTACATTGTGGCATGAGTATTTATTTATTTATTTATTTTATTAAAGATTTTTAAATTTATTTGAGAGAGAGAGAGAGAGGAGCTGCAGAGGGAGAGAGAAAGAAATCCTCAAGCAAAATCACTACTGTATGAAGAGCTGTATGGGGCTTGATCCCAGGATGCTGAGCTGAAATCAAGAGTCGACCATTTAACTGACCTTAGACACCCTGCCCCTGAGTATTTCTGTCTTTTCCTTTTATGATCGTAATTTCGGTCTATCAGTCAAGTGAAGAATACTGTAAATTTCCCTGTACTCTTTTTATTTACTGTGCCTTGGCACCCTGTTTTGTTTTGTTTTTTTCCCCTCAATATACTTTATTTTTCCCTTTTATTTCAGCATCTAGTTTCCTCTTAAGGCTTTTTTTCACAACAGGGAAGATATCTCAAGGTTGTATTTCTTTTCCTTTTATTTTCTTTTTGTTTTAGATTTTATATATTTATTTTATTTGAGAGTGTATATGTGCACTTGAAAGAGCACAATCATCAAGGAGGGGAGAAGCAGACTCCCCACTAAGTGGGGAGTCCAAAGAGGGGCTTGATCCCGGGACCCTGAGATCATGAACCCAGCCAAAGGCAAACACACAACTGACTACATAATGACATAACAGTTTTAAATTAAGCAGTCACTTCCATCACCAGGATCATTGCCATCTGTGATATGTAAGTGAACATATCATCAGGAGTGTACACAATCACTATCTAGAAGGAAGTCATAAAGTTCGAGTTGTCAATTAATATTGACCAGTCTCCAGGGCTCAGTATTATAAATTAAACATGTGGTAATTTAATTAGCATTTCATGAAAACTCAAAGCCAAAAGATAGAAAAATACTAATAATAAAGAAAATGGAAAAACAAAGATTAAAAAGAACTGAAGAATTTTAAAATCAGTGAAGTAAGGCACTTTAAAAAATAGTGCTGACTGTGCTTGAATCATTTTCCTAAGTGCTTACTATCAATGATGACATTTTAATTCTCAAAAGAATCATTTCTGTCACAATTTTAAATATGAAGAAAATGATGCTTTAGCAGTGTATATTTGCCCAGATTCACACACGCAGGAAGTTATAAGGTCGGTATTCAAACACAAGTGGTCTTATTCCAGTGCCTACAAGCAGAATAAAAAAATACACACACACACACACCGCTAATGATTTATGAGTATAATCTTCAAATCAATTTTTGTGGTGACTAATAAATTATACTAATTATAAATTAGAAAAATTAATACATATTAACATTGGGTCAGTAGTTTTTGTAATAGAATTTGCATTTGAAATTTGATCTGAGCATTTGCACAGACTTAAAATTTATCTTGGATAGTTGCTTGAATATGTATATATACACATAATTATATATATACACATATATAACATGTAATATATAATTTAGATATATATGTAGTACAATATATAATTATTTGCATTATGCCCATGTATATTTTAATATATAGTCCCTTGCATATTGCACATGGATTTTATTCATCCAAGTTTTTTTAGCCACCCTTTCTAAAATAAGAGAAGTACATTCATTAAAATAGTCCTTCTAGGGACGCCTGGGTGGCTCAGTTGGTTAAGCAGCTGCCTTCGGCTCAGGTCATGATCCCAGCATCCTGGGATCGAGTCCCACATCGGGCTCCTTGCTCAGCAGGGAGCCTGCTTCTCCCTCTGCCTCTGCCTGCCATTCTGTCTGCCTGTGCTCGCTCTCTCTCCCTCTCTCTCTCTCTGACAAATAAATAAATTAAAAAAAAAAAAAATAGTCCTTCTAATAGGATTAAGATTGCTCTGTATTGTGCCACAAATTTAGGGTTATTTTCAAATAATCTATTTTTTTCAATTTATGTAATGTAAAATATAAATATACATTATAACATCACTATTTCAGGACTAAAATCTAGTAATTATTCAAAAAGTTTGAATTTATATTATTTGAAATTAAAAAACATCAGCAAATTATTTTTTCTGAAATGTGGTATCTCTCTCTCTACTTAATTTGGATTAAAAATGTAGGGTTACAAAAAAATAAGGTAACCAAGAAAGAATCATATAAATAAATATGGATACCATCTATTGTGTCATTTACAAACAAACTCACCCAAACCACATTCTTTTCAAGTGTACAGGAGATATTCACAAAGATAGACAATATTCTGAACTATAGATCACAAAGTTTGAAATCTTATACAGAATATGTTCTTTGATACAACAACATTAACATACAGATAAATAGCAATAAGATATTTTAAAAATGCCAACATATTTGGAATTTGAACATTGTATTTCTAAGTAACTAATGGCTCCTAGAAAAATAAGAAAGGAAATTATAAAATCTTTCAACTGAATAATTAAACTACAACATATCTAAAATTGTGAAATAGAAGTAAAAAATTCCTAGATGGAAAATTATAAGATTAATTATCTATATTATAAACAGGAAAGATTTGGAATTATTATTAACATTTCACCTTGAGAAGTTGGAAATCCTAAATGGAATGTGGTAACCTGGTTTGAATACTAAACCAGAAAAAAGACAAGGGTGGAAAAACAGGTGAATATTAAATGGTGTGTAGAATTCAGCTAATAGTAATTTACCCATTTAATTTCTTAGTTTGGACAAATATACAATTGCATTATAGGATATTAACAGTAAGAAAAACTGAGTAAGATGTTTACACTTTTCATACGGTCTTTGTAATGTTTCTGCAAATCTGAAACTATTCTATAATAATGAAAGAAAGAGAAAAAAAGACAAACTAGTGATATAAACCAAACCAAACCAACTAAACAAAAAACAATATGAGTCAAAGGAAAGCATATATAGTAAACATCAGAACAGAAGTAAGTAAATAGAATAGAAAATATATGTATAATAGAAAAAAATTATCAAATTCAACAACTGGTTCTTTGAAATATTTTCTTAATGATGAATACATAGAAGATTAATGAAAAGAAAAACACATTATTAATATTGAGAGTGAAAGAGTATCGTTACATAAACTAACAACATTAAAAAGAAATATCCCCTTATTTCAGTAAGTTTAATAACATAAATAAAGAGTAAAAAGAAATATCCCCTTATTTCAGTAAGTTTAATAACTTAAATAAAGAGAACAAATACCTGGTAAATGGCAGTTTTCCACAGTTGTCTACAACTGACTGTAAAACAATGTATTTCTGGTTTTACTAAAGAGCCTTTTACATATTAAAGAAATCAAATCTACATCCAAAAACCTTCCTTCAAATTCCACCTCACATTATTTCACTAGTAAATCCAATCAAAAATTTAAGAAAAAAAATCAATTTTCATAAAGTCTTTCAGAAAACACAGGGCAATATACTTCTAATTCATTTCATAAGGCTGACATACCTCTGATTACAAGACTTGAAAAAAAATTACACAAAGCAAAGCAAGACAAAACCACTCCCCAAACCTAGACATAAGCCTTCTTTTAAATCTTAATAAATAAAATCCCTCAGGATATCAAAAAGATAATACATTGTGGCCAAATGGGCTTTATTGTAGCAATGCAAGATCAGTTCAACAATCCAAAATCAATTAATGTAATTAACCATAAGAACCAAGAATAAAAAGGAATAAAAATTATGTAATCATCTAGGCAGTTATTGAAAAGATATTTGATAAAATTCAATACACATTCATTATTAAAAAAAATCAGGAACTTGTGAATTAAAAACTTAACCTAATAAAGATTATTTATAGAAAATTTATAACTCACCTATTAATAGTGAAAATCTGAATGATTTCCCCTATCATCAGGAATAGGTGATCCAGGATTTTAGGTCTCACCACTTCCGTTCAATACTATTGCCAGTACTAGCAAATTAGATAATAGAAGAATTAAATAATTGGCATGCATTTTATAAGGGAAGAAAAAATAAACTACAAATAGTTTTCAAAACATAGGTATTCTTCCCTAGTAAAGTAGGGACTTCTTTTGTCTTGCTGCTTTTAGGAATTTCTCATTAATCACTGTATTCTGCAAATTTTATTATAATATATCTTGGTGTTGGCATCCTCTGGTTCATTTTGATGGAAGACCTCTGTGCTTCCTGGATTTGGGTGTCTGTTTCCTTCCCTGGATTAGGGACATTTTCAGCTATGATTTCTTCAAATAAATTTTTTGCCCCTTTCCCCTCTCTCTTCTTCTGGGACTTGTAATGATATGAATGTTATGCAAAACATAATTTTTTTTTTTAAGATTTTATTTATTTGCCACAGAGAGAGAGAGAGAGAGAGAGTGAGAGAGAGAAAAAAGCAGGGGAAGTGGGAGAGGGAGAAGCAGGCTTCCCACTGAGGAGGGAGCCTGATGTCTGGCTTGGTCCCAGGATCCTGGATCATGACCTGAGCCACAGGCACATGCTTAATGACTGAGCCACCCAGGCACCTCAAACATAAGTATTCTTAAACAAAACCTTTGGCATTATATCGGAGTAACTAAGGAATATTGTCTTCGTCCAAGAGCCAATGGTGAAGATTATCTCCTTGACCAAACTTGAGTCAGGCTCCTCTGAGACTGTTTAGAAAAGATTGAAATAAATGAAAGAAATAATACACTGTGTTCAGGTGAAGGAGTGGGTAATACTAGACAAGATGCCTATATCAGTTCCTTCATTTGTGTTGAATTATTTTCAGAGTGAAGAGAGGGGATAGATGTGGGCAGGATCCTTTAAAGAATCACAAAGCAATTCCATTCATACCATCTTCTCAGTCCTCCATCTTAAGGTCTTACGGTTTCCAGATGGCTCTAGTCATCGTTTTAGTTTGTCAAAATACAAGTGGCTTGGTCGAGAGAAGCATGATAGGTTTTATTAATAATTATTAATAAATATATAAAAGCAATGTGGTATTTTTACAAAAGAGTACACAATCCCAGATTAAGTTAGAGAGGAAGAAATAAAAAGTCATGCTGTTGTTGCAGACTCCAAAGCTAAGGAGACAATTAAAATAGAATATTCTGGAAAACTGTTTCAGGAACTGTATTTGCTCAGAAATTTTTCAAAAACTTGAATTTTTAAAAAATTTTTATTGAGAAAAATTGCATGATAAAATTTCCCATTTTAAGTAGATTCTGATGAATTTGACAATACTTGTTTTGAAAATACCTGTCTTCTTGTGAAAAAAGGAAGATGAAAAATTGAAAAAAATATTGGAAGCCATGATAGAGTAGGGAGAGTTTTTGTTAATTACATGGATGCATTTTGTGACACATTTTGAGGTTTCTGAAGCCCAAAATGATACTGCTCGTTTGGGATCTATGGAATATGCACAAAAGAACAGTGGTTAACATTTAGAGACACCCTTGTGATTTGGGGAACAGCAATACCTGGTGGAGATGAGAAGGCACATCCTATAGACTATAAGCTTAATAGTTGAGAAATAAAAACATTGGGGAATGATGAAGGAAAATGCTGTTCCTTTATTCATTTGGTTTCCAGGAGGAGGAGGAAAATTTGTAAACCTACATTTTCCTCCCATGTTCTCCTCCCCACAGAACAGGAATAGGAATACATATCAAAATAGGACATAAAAATGAACAAAACATAACAAAAAACCAAGCTCTTTTTACTTGGTGATCGACTTCTGCCCATTGTGACACAGTAACCACATTATGTCACCATGCACAGATACCCTTCCTTTTGTTTCAAACACCACAAAGGAAAAAAAATTATGACTATATATATATAGCAAATAATGTGGATCAATACAAACTCCAGTTTAAACTTAATTTTGGAGGCTTCACTTATAGGATAGGCAATTGTGTAAAGTTTGAAGAGGATAACTATACACATATGATCTATCATATAGTCTGTATCTTGAAAGCAAAAAAGACTAGACCCCAAATGTGATCTAATAATGTACTTTTTTTTTTTTTTTTGAGAGTAGGAGGGGCAGAAGGTGAGGGAAAGAGAAAATCTTAAGCAGTTTCCACACCCAGTGCAGACAAGATGTGAGGCTCTGACTCACAGCCCTGAGATCATGACCTGAGCCGAAATCAAGAGTCAGATACTTAGCCTACTGAGCTACCCAGGTGCCCCTAAAATGTATTTTTTTAAAAAGATGTTATTTATTTATCTATCAGGGGGAGAGAGAGAGAGAGAGAGAGGGAAACAGAGAGTTAGCACAAACGGGGAGGGGCAGAGGGAGAGGCAGACTCCCTCCTCAGCAGGGAACCCAATGTAGGACTCAACCCCAGAACCCAGGGATCATGACCCGAGCTGAAGGCAGATGCTCAACCGACTGAGCTCACCACTCAGGCATCACTAATTATGTATTTTTTAAAATTATGTATTTTTAAAATCACTTTTATAACACCTTTTGATGTGTGGAAAATTCACGAGACTTAATTACATAAAAGAAGTAATGACTGTATAAATGCTCAGAATTTTTTAAAAAGTATTTTGTGAGTATAGTATATGGATATCTCAAATGTCAAAGTTATTTTACCAAATTCTTCAGTAAATGGAAATTGTAAGTTTTCCAGAAGCCTTTATTTACTATTCTTTTTTTCTTTGAGTCCCTTTATTTTTCTTTTAAATTAATTCATATCTATAATAAAGCTAAAATATTAATGGGTATTTATCAAGCATTGATTTTGTAGTTTCTCATTTACTAAAATAGAAGAAAGGGGCAAATCTTTACTAATTATTATTATGAAATTACATAAATTGTAAGATTTCTATTTAAAGTACTTTTATTTATAGAAGATATTTTTAGTTAATACCCAATGAAAAAATTTCACTGAAAGCTACATGCATTCACACCACACATTAATTATGTTATGAATTATTTATTAAAATAGCAGTTATCGCCTTGTAACTCTATGAACCTAGTGAAAGTACATTTTTTTTTTTCAAATTTTAAAATAGTTTTATGATACATACTTGTGCTCTGGATTCACAAAATTGGATTCTCCAGTTAAAAGATTATTTTCCCAACTTTATAAATAGTCAATGTAAGTAAACTTCTAATTTCCCACAATGCATATCTTAATTTAATCAATAGTTATTTTATTTTTGGCTTAAACAAGACAGATTTTCTTTGTTAAAAATGCAAAACAGTTTCCAAGACATTGTTTTGCACAAAAGGAATTTCAGAGAGCAATCCAACTTAAGAAAATAACTAACTTCATCTTTCTTTTACATTCCCATAAAATAAGCAGAGAAATGTGTCATTATGCTAAAAAAAGAGTCTATTTTTAGTTTAACTGATGGTTTCAGGCAATTATAAATAACATAAGAATAGAATTAAAAGCACAGCTTTGAAATTCAGCTAACAAAGAGATAATGATAATAAACACTGTAACATTAATTGGAACATTCCATTATTTTTAATAACTTAAGAGTTCCTCAATTCAAAGAGAACTTAAGAAATTTAAACATTAAGATGTTTAATACACACTGTAAATCATTCACTACTAAGAACCAACTTATGGTTGTATTTTTTTATGTAGTTACATTTTTATTTATAATTAATCAATGCATTTTTAACTGAAGTACCATTTTGACATACAATACTATATTTGTTTCAGGTGTATTCATAGATAGTATGAATATAATAATTGGACATTTATATTTGTGACTTTAGAAACTCTTACATTTGATTCCAGTACACTTCTTCCTCTTCCCCAAAATAAGCATCCATTGCTAACTTGCATAAATTAAATTACTATTAAGTTTTGTGATAATTCAAGCTGGGAAAAAATCTCTATCAAATTTTCCTTGTCAGTAAAAACTAAATAAAGCCTAAATTAAAATTAATTACTGTTGATAAATTTATTTGTAACAAATTGTAAAGCCATATTAAATTGGGGGACAAACTGAGAACATTTTCTTAAATATAATGAAATAAAGAGAACTTGAAATAAAAAATATTCTCTTTCTTGCCCTAGAACAAGTTTTAAAATCTCTATTTGCCTTAGGTTCATGATTTACAGGGTCCTTTTTTACCTATAAATTCTCATTTCTATGAAATTAGACTTAACAGGTGCTATATACTGCATACTTGAAACTTGGTTTTCTATACAAAATTTGTTTACAAAATATGCTAGACCTAAAATATTTATCTTTGCCAATGTTAAATTGTATATTCTTTAATATTTATTAACCAGGAGTCACCACTGTGACCTATACACATATATTGAAGTGAAGAATAATTTCAGTGAACTATCAACAAAAACAACTACACACAAATCATGTTTTGTTTTATGATCTACAAATTTAAGGGATGTTTTAAATCATAAGCATCTAAAAAGAGTATGTGAAAGCCATAGCCCCTATTTAATATGTATTAAATAAGAATGTGATATTTTCTTAGAAATAAAGATTTTTTAGATTTGTATGTTGATCATGTTTAATTTACTTTTACCTTCAAAATCATAGGGTTAAGGTATTCAATCACAATGTTGTAAAGATGTGGAATTTGAGAAAAAGATTATGAAAACTAGTGAATGCATTTAATTGATATTTCATTCTTAATTGGACCACCTACACATAAGAGTATTTGTGAAAAGTGAAAAGTCAACAACAACTACAGATTAACAAAAAGTTAGGAATGGTGGGGATTAATTGGTTGTATTAGACCACTCTCTTTATAATCTACTTAATTCTTCCATTATATATTATCTACTATGCTTTGGTATAAATTGAACAATTGCAGGCCATGTTGAGAGTCAAGAGGTTGAATGGGAATGAATATATACATATATATTTTTTTTTTTCTTTTTCTTTTTTTTCTTGCTTTTCTGAGGTGAATGAGGTATGATGGACAGAGGTGTCTTACTGTACTGGTCCATATAGGGACTGAATTTTAAATCAACTAGTTGAATAAGCAAATGGCGATTTTTATAAATTTTTAAAGTAAGACAGTGTTAGCCTTGAGTTTAACTATGTTAACCTTAATTCAATAGTAATACAGCATCAAAAAAAAAAAAAGAAAACAATTCCCTGAATTTGTAAAGTACTTTAATTAATGATGACTAGCACACATATTAATAACATTGAAAAAGAAAAAAAAGTTACTGAAAATGGAGTTACTAAAATAATTTTCTGTGCTTTCTCTTTAGAATAATTGAGCATTTTGTGTACTTTTTCTATACTGTTGGTAAAATATTATCACTGATATTGTAATAGGTTAAATGATAGTGCTGCCAAAATTATGCCTACCCAGACCCTGTGCATGTAAATGTATTTGGAAAAGGGGTCTTAGCTGAAGCACTTAAGTGCTTATCAAGATGAAATCATCCTGCAATTACCCATGTAGATCTTAAATCCCCTGACAAACGAACTTAGAAGAGAAGACACACACCTGATAAGATCATGTGAAATGGAGATGTAGACTAGAATGATGAATCTACAAGCTGAGGAACATCAAGTATTGTTATCATTTATCAGAAGCTAGAAGAGAGAGGCATAGAACAGATTTTCCCCCAGAGCCTGCTGACATTATAGTTTCCAACTTCTGGATTCCAAAACTGTGGGAGAATAAATATATGTCATTCACTTTCTAGTAATTTGTTATCGAATTTCTAGGAAACTAATATAGATAACTTTATAAAAAATATTTTGAAAGCAGTATAATGTTTTCTAAACATACGGTTATTATACTATCTTACTGTCAAAAAAAAACAAAACAAAACACTCAAAGATAAAATATTTAGTTACCATGCCCCACTGCCTATATAAACTATAAGGACAACTACAGTGATAAAACATAATATTGTATTTCCTATAATCTGGATAAGACATCTGTGATGTTGATGATTTTCCTACTATGTACACGCGTATTACTTTTTTGTTTAGATAAGTATATGATTATTATTTAAAATATGAAATGTAAAAATAATTTTAAAGAATTACAACATAAGTAAATACTTTAGACTGACATCCCTGAGATTACCTCATTTAATGTTTCAATATTGAAGTGGATTTTGCAAGTCACCACAGCAATATCTCCATTCCCATATACCTTTCCACACATTGCCACTTCTCTTCCCTATCAAGTGTTGGAATCTATTTTGCTTCTCCTCGAATTTCAGGAGAGAGGGATTGTGACTCTCAGGTACAATGTGCATGGCAGAAGTGGTATTATTTGACAGGTGGGTCTAGGTCATTAAAAGTAATCCACCAAGCCCTTTCTTTGAACGATCAACCGTAGAACCTACATACCATGTAGTCAAGGCGTTCTAGTCATATGGCTGGTCACACATAGGTATTCCAGTGAGAGTCCCAACTGAGGTCTCAACAAACAGCCAGTATCAGCTGTCAGCCAGTTAGCTAGTGAGCCTTCAAATTATTCCAACTTTCAAGCCCTCAAGGTGAAACCCTAGCCCTTGGGGAATTAAAACAAACTATTTTGCTGTGTCCTACCTTAATTCCTGGCCTATATAATCCATAGGATGATACATGGTTATTTTACATGTGAGTTTTAGAGTCATTAGGCATACATCACAGCTACTAGAACAATTGTATTTCGTATATAACTTTCAGTGGGTATCATGACACTGATAACTCATGCACATCATAAGGAGCAAAAAAAAAAAGCACAGTAGCCATAATATTGATCAAATACCTTTCATGCATATAATAATAAATTATCAGAGTAGGGGAAATTTAGTACAGTGTCTCATATGAAGAAGAGGCTCAGCAAATACTTGCTGAATTTAAAAAAAAAAGATGAGAAAACAAAATGTTAAATATATAAGTAAGTGAGAATCTTTTAAGATTTGGTTGAGAAATATTTATCTTCATATCTTTAATGGAAGTAATGAGTTTTTTGTAGTAAGAAAGAAATATAAGCATGTTTATAAGCATGATATAATATGTTTATATTATATCAGAGTTTTTATTTCATTTTTATTTTATTTTTTTTAAAGGTTTTATTTATTTATTTGACAGAGATCACAAGTAGGCAGAGAGGCAGGAAGAGAGAGAGGGGGAAGCAGGCTCCCTGCTGAGCAGAGAGCCCGATGTGGGGCTTGATCCCAGGGTGGGATCATGACCTGAGCCGAAGGCAGAAGCTTAACCCACTGAGCCACCCAGGCGCCCCTATATCAGAGTTTTTAAAGTTCTTCTCTGTATTATACACTTTCCTATAGACTAGAACGAAAACATGTGCAATGATAGTTTTGGGATTCTTTTTGGATGTCTAAGTTAAATGTGTTCTTTAGTGATTCACAGATCCTAAAATATACCTATATGTTTCTTTTTTTTCTGGATATTCTTTTTCCAATCATTTTAGGCACATATAAAATTTAAAATATCATTTTTATCAAGATTTATGTTTATGTTTCAAAATTACTAATGGAAAATATCTCTATTGATTCTGAGTAATGGTGATATGATTGTGACAAGCTATTGGTTATGTGTCTATGCACACACATATTTGACATCAATATAATGGAACATTTTTCTCTATATCATATTAGATATAGTTCAGGAAAAATTAAATATTTTAAAAGAAATTATAGACCAATATCCACCAATTGTTAGTAATAAAATTATATCCTTAAAAATGTAACAATGGAAATGAGCACATGAGAAGTAATAAGAGAAAGAACTCTGAACAAATAAGTTACATGTTTTATAAAAAAGTAATTATTATTATAAATAAATCTAAGCAAGGAAGAAAACAAGAACACATTGCTTATAGTTATTCTTATGCATCATATGTTTTCAACTATGTCAGATATTTCTAAAGTTATATAATGCAACAAGACTGAAGTATTGTGTGGAAAACAATTATATTTTGAGTGAGTATAGAAAGTTTTATATTAGGAATGTGTTAAGTTTATTTTTATCACTAGAAGGATGAGGATAGTGATTATAGTTAGCATTTATGACATTTCTTTATGGAATTTGAAGCCATTAAGCATGTGATAGATGTTATTGATCTCTTTTTTAATCCTTTTTTTATAAAAAAAAGAAAAATTATTGTTTTCCTCATCAGTCATCATAAAAAGAGGTTGAATTATGTTTTCAAATGCAGTTCCTGTCATCCTAAGTTATTAAGAAAATTAATTTGTCAAATTTTAATTATCTAGATCTGGTAAAATATTTGAATTTTATCATTTATTTTAAATGGGAAATTGTAAAGCAATAAATGATTTATATTAATTTCACTGCTTAGGCCATTAATGAACTCCTAATTGTCACACCTAATAGCTATTTGTCAGTCTTCAGGTTACTTTTACTCTCATCTTTAATCAAAGCTTCTTTCTTCTTTTTTTTTGAGCTCTCTCTTCCATCTGTTCTGATTCAGTCTTCAGTCTCTTTCACCATCTTCTCTTATTACATCTACTGCTTAAGTGTTGGAGTTCCTGAAATGGCTCTTTTCACTCCACATAGTCTGTCAGGGAGAATCATAAATTTGTCTAGGTTTAATTTATACTTGGTCCCATTTAGCTTACACTCTGGCTAGAAGAATTTATGGTGGAGCACATATTAATGCCTTCTCACATGGGTTTTTTCAGACTTCACTTATAATAAGTTTAAATAGTTTGAAATAGAACTTACATTCTTTTTTTTTAACATCTTAATTTTATTTTTCTCATGTTCCAAGATTCATTTTTTATGCACCACACCCAGTGCTCCAAGCAATATGTGCCCTCCTTAATAAACACCACTGTGCTCACCCATCCCCCAACCTCCCTCCCCTCCATAACCCTCAGTTTGTTTCCGAGAATCCACAATCTCTCATCTTTTGTCTCCCCCTCCGATTTACCCCAATTGACTTTTCCTTTCCTTCTCCTAATGTCCTCCATGTTATTCCTTATGCTCCACAAATAAGTTAAACCATATGATAATTGACTTTCTCTTCTTAACTTATTTCACTCAGCATAATCTCTTTCAGTCCCGTCCATGCTGATACAAAAGTTGGGTATTCATCCTTTCTAATGGCTGTGTAATATTGCATTATGGACCATATCTTCTTCATCTATTCGTCTGTTGAAGGGCATCTTTGCTCTTTTCACAGTTTGGTGATTGTGGACACTGTGGCTTTGAACATTGGGGTACAAATGGCCCTTCTTTTCACTACATCTGTATCTTTGGGGTAAATACCCAGTAGTGCAAATGCAGGCTCATAGGGAGCTCTATTTTTAATTTTTTGAGGAATCCCCACAATGTTTTCCAAAGTGGCTGCACCAATTTGCATTCCCACCAACAGTGTAAGAGGGTTCCCTTTTCTCCACATCCTCTCCAACACTCATTGTTTACTGTCTTGTTGACTTTGGCCATTCTAACTGGTGTAAGGTGGTATCTCAATGTGGTTTTGATTTGAATTTCCCTGATGGCTGGGGATGATGAACATTTTTTTCATGTGTTTATTAGTCATTCATATGTCTACTTTGGCAAAGTGTCTGTTCATGTCTTCTGCCCATTTTTAAAAATTTTTTAAAAATATTTTTATTTATTTGACAGACAGAAATCACAGCCAGGCAGAGAGGCATGCAGAGAGAGGAGGAAAAAGCAGGCTCCCTTCAGAGCAGAGAGCCTGATGCAGGGCTCGATCAAAGGACCCTGGGATCATGACCTGAGCCGAAGGCAGAGGCTTTAACCCACTGAGCCACCCAGGCACCCCACTTCTGCCCATTTTTTCACGTGATTTTGTGTTTTGTGGGTGTTGAGTTTGAGGAGTTCTTTATAGATCTTGGGTATCATCCCTTTGTCTGTAGTGTCATTTGCGAATATCTTCTCCAATTCCATGGGTTGCCTTTTTGTTTTGTTGACTGTTTCTTTTGCTGTGCAGAAGCTTTTGATCTTGATGAAGTCCCAAAAGTTCATTTTCACTTTTGTTTCCTTTGCCATTGGAGACATGTCTTGAAAAAAGTTGCTGTGGCCGATGTTGTAGAGGTTACTGCCTATGTTCTCTTCTAGGATTTTGATAGATTCCTGCCTCATGTTGAGGTCTTTCATCCATTTCAGTTTATCTTTGTGTATAGTGTGAGAGAATGGTCGAGTTTCCTTTTTCTATACCTAGTTGTCCAATTTTCCCAGCACCATTTATTGAAGAGACTGTCTTTATTCCACTGTATATTTTTTCCTGCTTTGTCAAAGATTATGTGACCATAGAGTTGAGGGTCCGTATCTGGACTCTACTCTGTTGCATTGGTCTATGTGTGTTTTTTTGCCAGTTCCATGCTGTTTTGGTGGTCACAGCTTTGTAGTGATGTTTGAAATCAGGAAACATGATGTCCCCAGCTTTGTTTTTCTTTTTCAACATTTCCTTAATGATTTGGGGTCTTTTCTGGTTCCATACAAATTTAGAATTGTTTGTTCCAGCACTTTGAAGAATGCCAGTGGAATTTTGATTGGAATGGCATTGAAAGTTTAGATTGCTCTGGGCAGTGTAGACATTTTAACAATGTTTATTTTTCCAATCCATGAGCCTGGAATGCTTTTCCATCTTTTTGGGTCTTCTTCAGTTTTTTTCATGAGTGTTCTGTAGTTCCTCTAGTACAGATCCTTTACCTCTTTGGTTAGGTTTATTTCCAGGTATCTTATGGTTCTTGGTGCTGTAGTAAATGGAATTGATTCTCTAATTTCCCTTTCCATATTTTCATTGCTAGTGTATAAGAAAGCGACTGATTTCTGTGCATTGATTTTGTATCCTGCTGCATTACTGTATTGCTATATGAGTTTCAGTACTTTGGATGTGGAGTCTGTTGGGTTTTCCAAATAAAGTATCATGACATCTGTGAAGAGAGAGAGTTTGACTTCTTCTTTGCCAATTTGAATACCTTTTATTTCTTTTTGTTGTCTGATTGTGTTGCTAGGACTTGTAGTACTATGTTGAAGAACAGTGGTGAGAGTGGGCATCTAAAACTTACTTTCTATTTATTTTTTATAAAAAAAAAACAAATTAAGAGTAAATATGATAGAGTGGATTATTATTGCCAACCTTTAGTTTCTTTCCTATAATGGAAGTATAGATCCATACCCTTGGCCATGTAAATTGTCTAGTGTTTTTCACTAGAACAGATCAAGTACATTTTCCTGTTGCCTTAATATTTGGCATAGCTAGGTGAGTTGTTTTTTCAAGTGAACTTGATGAGAGCCAAAAATTTAGGTGTGCTTGTAAGCTTTGGTTACTCTCATATTTTTCTAATCCACTATGAAGGAAAATAGGCATTGGTCCTAAAATTAGGAGACAAATGAAATAGACTTGAATCCAAATCTCAGCCTGAAGGCAAACCAGGGTGAGCCAGGAAAACCATTACTGACCCATATATCTGTGTGCAAATGATACATTTTAAATTTCTAAGATTAAGAAGTTGTTATGCATCGTTCTTACAATAAAGAATAAGATAGAAACAATGAATGCTGATCTAAGATTTTAATTTATTATTATTTGTATAAGCAAAATGCACAACATAATAATCCTACCCAGGACCCATATTACTTTTTAAAGCAGTATTACCCTCCTTTCTTATTCTGTAAACTCCAGTGTCATTTAAACAAAAGCACTTGGGGTGCCTGGGGGGGCTCAGTGGGTTAAAGCCTCTGCCTTAGGCTCAGATCATTATCTCAGGGTCTTGGGATCAAGTCCCGCATTGGACTCCCTGCTTAGCAGGGAGCCTACTTCTTCCTCTCTCTCTCTCTCTCTCTCTGCCTGCTTCTCTGCCTACTTGTGATCTCTGTGTCAAATAAATAAATAAAATTAAAAAAAACAAAAGCAGTATTATTATTATTTATTATATTAAGTTTTAGAAAAAAATAGTATGCTAACTTTTTTGTTTTTTGCTTATCGAAGCAAATTTTAGTAACACGTTTACAAAAATCTCCCCACATTCATCCCTTCTTACCAGCACAATCACAAAATGAAATACTAAGAGAAAATTTAAAAAGCCCAATTCATAGCCACAGGGTAAATTTTTACATTTTTATAATAAATATAATTTTTAGCTAAGTATTGCTATTAGTACCATAATCTCATAAAACCCTAATATCTTCCAAAAGAGAATTTTAAAAATATCCTTCTTATGCATCTATCTTTATATTCATTGTGTCAGATGGCACCCAACCAGTCACTCAAACTAGATACCTGAGAAGTGTTTAATTAATTAAACAAGGAGGTTATTTGACTAATGTGGCTCTAATGCTGTGGTAACCCTATGTCAGCGAACTAAAATCTAACCTTGTAAATGCCCGAGATTATAAACTTTAAACCTAGAGACAACTAATCACAAATACTAACTAGGCTTTAAGCTATAGCCAATCAATAATTTCTTGTTTTGCTCCTACCTTTTCTCTACAGAATTCTTTCCCAAAGTTTCTAGATTGACACTGTCAAGTAGATTCAGTTTTTACTGAAATGAAATTTTGCATATGCCTCAGTTTATCTTTTCTTTTTATTTTATTGTTTTTTAAGATTTTATTTATTTATTTGAGAGAGAGAGAATGAGAGAGATAGCATGAAAGGGGGGAGGGCCAGAGGGAAAACAAGACTCCCTGCTGAGCAGGGAGCCTGATGCTGGGCGACTTGATCCTAGGACTCCAGGATTATGACCTAAACCCAAGGCAGTCCCTTAACCAACTGAGCCAGCCAGGCACCTCTATTTATCTTTTAACAGAAGGAAACTTGAATTTTAATAACTCATATATTAATTGTGCATCTTTATTCATTTTTTTTTAAAGATTTTATTTATTTATTTGACAGACAGAGATCACAAGTAGGCAGAAGGGCAGGCAGAGAGAGAGAGGAGGAAGCAGGCTTCCCGCTGAGCAGAGAGCCCGATGTGGGGCTCAATCCCAGAGCCCCGGGATCATGACCTGAGCCGAAGGCAGAGGCTTTAACCCACTGAGCCACCCAGGCGCCCCTTTATTCATTTTTTTAATTTATCTTTTTCTCTACCCAAATGACTAAAACCAAAAATACAGCTCTCTCTTTCTTAAAATATTACCATATTTTTCTAATATGGCCTTTCTGCATACAGTATTATTGTACCCTCTTAAAAGAAAACAATACTGATGGTATTAGTAACAGTTATATTTAGATAGCTAACTAGTCTATCACATTTATTTTATATTTCAAGCATTGTTCTAAGAACTCTATATTAACCCAATTTTTATTTTTAAATTTTTAAATTTTTATTTTTTGTTTCAAGTTTTTATTTAATTCCATTTAGCATATTAACTTAATGTAATCCACTTGACATGAATTGATGAAATTGAGGCACAGAGGTACTACGTTAGTTACCCAAGTACACATGGCTAATGTGCAGCAGAGCTGGAATTTGAACAGAACTTATCTATTTCAAAAGTCCAGCAGTTAATGTAATCACTATCCATCCTATATTGCTTCTTCATATATGTGAAATAGAAATTGGAAATAAGTTAGATCACTTCTCTTTTTGAAAGCCTTGTTTGAAGTTCTTAATCACCTTTGAAATGATATTATGTAGACTTTGTGATGTGGCATAGGTCCACTGTGATTTATTTCATTCCTCTTCAGCTTCATTTCAGATGTTGTACCATTCCTCTCAGCAAATAGCAACAGATTTCTTCCACCATGCTGTTTCTGGCCTTTCTCACTCTCTTCTTAAGATGTGTCTCTCCACCTGTTTCTACTTTGAAAAGCCTTCCTCTTTCTTTAGGATTTATCCCTAAGCTGAATCAAGTCCTGAGAGATTCTGAATCAGGGAGCCAAAGTGAGATAGGAAACCTTCTTCCAGACTCCCAAAATTCTTTATGTTATAAAAAGTTCCTATAGATACTTGTTCTTCTCCATCTTTCACTCACTAGAGTTCGAGCTATTATGAATCAGGGATATTAACTTCTTTATCTTTGTTCCCCCAGACCCTAGAAAACATAAATTCTAAATCATTCTGATAGTTTCCTGGTGAGGTAGAAACACAATAAGATGATGTGAAATACTACAGAAGTATGAAGTATTATGATGATTAAATTTCTTAGTTAGTTACATTAATTTTTTTCTTCCACTTAGTGAGACTTTTAGTGTCTTGTGTTCTGGCAGGGTCAGAGGGAGAATGGAGAATAGCTAAAGATGTAAGTGAGGTTATAGATTTTACAAAAGTCTCACCTACTCTCAATAGTGCTTTTGTTAGAATAGGGCCAGTGAGAATTGAAAAGTAAAGTATGACTTTTAAAAAAAATAGAGGGTCAGAATAAAAAGGATTGGAAAATACATATTGTGAATACATAGTGAGACTTTCAGTACGTTGAAATGAAGCCCCCCTCCCCCTTTAGTCTTTATGTAATGCAGAGCTTTTGAAAAGGATGTCACAATATGAATTAGTTTATAAGAACTCTTTCAAAGAGATTTTGAGGATATATCTCAGCAAGAGATAAATAACAGGTGTATTTTTCCTTTGAAAGGAAGATACATTAATACTTCTGTTTGCTTGCAGTTCTGAAGTCACCAAGATTTTAAGAGCAGTTTTTTCCTCACTATTTCTGTTTTTTTGTTTGTTTGTTTTTTTTAAATATTTTATTTATTTATTTGACAGATAGAGATCACAAGTAGGCAGAGAGGCAGGCAGAGAGAGAGAGAGGAGGAGGCAGGTTCCCTGCTGAGCAGAGAGCCCGATGTGGGGCTCGATCCCAGGACACTGGGACCATGACCTGAGCCGAAGGCAGAGGCTTTAACCCACTGAGCCATCCAGGCGCCCCACTATTTCTGTTTTTTAAGGCCAAGTCAGTAACTGAATTAATCACCTCCTCATTGCTCACAAGTGATCAGGATGACAATTTCATGACATTTTAAACTGGCCAATTAACAAATGATCAGGGACTATTTTTTGACTTGGATTCCTATTCTTAAGAAATTGTAAACTGATACCACGTAAACACACACAGAATGTGTGGGAGTTCCTGACATCAAGGATGATGATATATCTATATATTTGTTCATTTAAGAGTACTTGTCTGAGGTGCCTGGATGGCTCAGTGGGTTAAAGCCTCAGCCCTCAGCTCAGGTCATGATCCCAGGGTCCTGGGATTGAGCCCTGCATCTGGCTCTCTGCTTAGCCAGGAGCCCGCTTCCCACCCTGCCCCCTTCTCCCCACCCTCCGCTCCGCCCCCCGCCTAATTGTGATCTCTGTCTGTCAAATAATTCAAATAAAATCTTCAAAAAAAAGGAGAGTGCTTGTCTGAGATTTTCCAATACTCTAAATTTCAGAGGGTACATGTGACATCACAATTATGTGCTGGATATAAAGAAGAGGGTGAGATAGGAGAACCCTTAGATTTCACAGAACCTACAGATTGGCAAGATATTTTTTTTCTTCTTTTTGTGTTTACCATATCTCTTTGGAACTGAAGCAGAATCTAATTTCTACTCAAAAATTCAAATATGGAAAAAGGGGATTTTTTTTTTTTGGCAAGTAAACTCACATTTGCTTTTCATTCTCTAATCTAAGCAAAATTATTTTATTTAAATTCAGTATATTTAGTCAGATCTAGTGATTTGATTAATGTCCTAGTCTTTTTCCAATTCATCATCTAGCCACAGTCTGTGGTGTTTCTTCCTACTTCATGTGGCCTGTCTTGTCATTGCATACTGTTTAGCGGTCACCCTAGCGTTGGTGAAATAAACCTGGCCTTCAGTTGTTGAGTCATTGTGTGACTGGTTGAATTCACTTTAGCCTATCTGGCCAGCAGATGTGCTGCTTGCCTTGTTCCTCTACTGGGTGTGACACTGGTTGCCAATTATGAAGAAGCAAAGAATTCCATAGACCCTGGAAAGGAAGTTGTTTTCTTTTCCTGGGTGCAGATATTGACTGATTGAGTCATTCTGTGTTTTCCAAAAAGGGCATTGAACTTTTAGATGTTTTCCTGCACTATATTGGAGCAAGTAGTGTTGATGAAGTTGTCCTCAAGATGATCCACACGTCCTATTTCTTTGCTTTTGTTCCTGAGCTGTATTGGATGTTGGGTTTTCTCCAACTTTGATTATGATAAGCAGAATTCCAAAGTACCACCTCAAGTTTTCCCACCAGAATCTATGTAACTGTGAGTATGATGAGATATGATGCCCCCAATGATTATGTTACCTTATGTAGCAAAGGATTTGGCACATGTAATTGACTTTATTAATCAGTTGATTTTGAGTTAATCACAAGAGAGATTGTCTAAGTGTACCTAGTATAACTGTATGAGTCATTTAGAAGCAAAACTTTTTATCAAATTTGTGGTAGAAAGGGAAACAAGAGAGATTTGAAGCATTAGAAGGATTCAGAGTACTCTGTTATTCAAAATAACAGAGAATACAATGGCCTAGAAGCCAAGAGCAGCTCCCACCTCACAGCAAGGAAACAAAGGGTGACATTAGCCCTGTAATAGCAAGAAACGAAATTCTATTAACAACCTTAATGAGCTAGCTTGGATGTAGATTCTTCTGCATACTTCTAGGGAAAAGCCTTATTTAGACAGTATTTTGATTTCAGCCTTGTGATACCCTAAGTCAAGAAACCAACAAAGCTAGTCTAGCCCAATATCTGGCCTACAGAATGTGAGACAATAAGCCAATAATTTACCCTCAATTCTGAGTGTTAGGATTTGTGTTATTTGACTAATTATGTTTGTGGTAATTGTTACATCTATTTTTTATGCAATGTCTCCTAGAATAATAAAATCAAGTTGATAAAGACAACTAAATAGAAAGGCCATGCTCATATGGAAAATAAGCTGAGCAAATGTCCATGGTTTCAGTTCTCATTGGAATTGTTTCTCATATTGCTGCAACCAAGTAGCCCATAGATAAAGATTTTTCAGTTCCAAAAATACAAAGATGACATTCATGCCACTAAAATGTTCTTTAAAGAGGAGGCTATTTTAAATATCATATTTTTCTGCTAGTAAATATAAAATATAGCTGCATTAGTATATCTATCTATCTATATATATATATCTCCTATGCTAAAAGATGATTTTCAAAAATTGATTAGATTATCATAAAATATTTGCCTATAGTATGACAATGTGATGGATAGTTCGTACAAATCAAATTCTCTTGTATCAAATTTTCTTTCTCACTTTATACCAGAAACTAAATTTAATTATGATAGTATATCATGTCATTTGTTTCACTCTTAGACTCTTAGACTTCACTGATAGAAGAGGTAATGTCTAAGACAAATGTCTTTTCTTACAAATCGTTAATGATATCCACTGCAAATGTATATTCATTTTATGTGAAATTAAAGCTAAAATATATAACGTTAAAACTATATCATTTTTTCTAAACATTGTACTGGACATATATAAGAATTAAAATAATATTAGAAAACATACATATATAATTTTGAGGTTAACATAACATAACTGTAGGGCTTAATGTCTTAAAGTTCAGGATTTGATTATTTTGTAAGTAAGATTTTTGTAAAAACAAAAAATCTTTTTTGTAAGATTTGAATTTTTATATTAGAAACAATTTATTGTTACAATGAAAGTATGACTAACATAGAAAACTGTAAAGAAAAAATAATCATCCATGAAACTATCATCCTAATAATCATGTTATTTTATCAGAACACATTTTGGGCTATTTCAATGCAAGAGACACTTATTTTAATATGTAAGATTTCAGTCTATGATGAATTTTCCACCTAATTTTATTTGATTAATTTTTTCATTAAAAGTTTCTAAAACCTGGGGCGCCTGGGTGGCTCAGTGGGTTAAAGCCTCTGCCTTTGGCTCAGGTCATGATCTCAGGGTCCTGGGATTGAGCGGCGCATCGGACTCTCTGCTCAGCAGGGAGCCTGCTTCCATCTCTCTGCCTGCCTCTCTGCCTACTTGTGATCTTTGTCTGTCAAATAAATAAATAAAATCTTAAATAAATAAATAAATAATATATATATATATATATTTTTTAGATTTTATTTATTTATTTGACAGAGATCACAGGTAGGCAGAGAGGCAGGCAGAGAGAGGGGAAGGGAAGCAGGCCCCCTGCTGAGCAGAGAGCCTGATGCAGGGCTTGATCCCAAGACCCTGGGATCATGACCTGAGCCGAAGGCAGAGGCTTTAACCCACTGAGCCACTCAGGTGCCCCAAATAAAATATTTTTTAAAAGTTTCTAAAACCGTTGTCATATATATATCGCTCTGTGTATATACATATATCGGACTATATGCTTAGGCATTTCTTTGTTCAGGAAGTTTGTTAAAGATTTGTTATTGCCGTATGTCATGTGGTTTTTGGCTTTTAGCTATGTGTTTGTTACTCTTGTGGTTTATGACTAGTGGTAGAATTATTACTTGGTTTCCTACTCCTCTTTACCCATTTAAAGTTAATATCTATTATTCGTTTTGATTTGTATGAAAGATAGTAAATAATTATCTATAAGAATCCATATCATTTCAGGTTAATAACGTGAAATTTTAAAATGTTCGAGCAGAATTGTTTTTCAAACTATGGCATTTAACATTATGAAAATAGCCTTATTGCTATACATACTTAATTCTCATTAATTCCCAATCCCAGTGGTATTCTGTCAATTTCTAGATATTTTAAATAAGGTAAAAAACTAGAGAAATATTAAAATGTCTTCATATTGCTATTTTGTCCTTATCTCTCCCCAAAACATAATTCAAAATATTTTCCAATTAGCTAGTTATTATGGAAATCATTTTAATCTGAATTATCCAGTAAGTATCATTATACAAATTTAAACTATATATTTCATATATAAATTATAACTACTTTTGAATGAGCATTTCGTATGCACAGAGCACACAATTGAGACAAGTCTTAATAGTACTGCTGTAACTATTACTTCTACTAATGTAGTTGACCCTTGAGTACGAGGGTGCTTAAGGAAAACAACCTGCCATGCAGCTGAAAATTTGCACACTACTTTTGACTCCCCCCAAGCCTAAGAATACTAATAGCTTACTTTTGATCAGAAGCCTTACTGATAGCAGTTGGTTAATACATTTTGTATGTTATATGTACTATATATTGTAGTCTTACAATAAAGTAGGCTAGAGAAAAGAAAATATTGTTAAGAAAATCACAGGGAAGGGCTGCCTGGGTGGCTCAGTGGGTTAAGCCTCTGCCTTCAGCTCAGGTGATGATCTCAGGGTCCTGGGATCGAGTCCCACATCAGGCTCTCTGCTAGGCAAGGAGCCTGCTTCCTCCTCCTCTCTCTTTCTCTACTTGTGATCTCTCTCTGTCAAATAAATAAAATCTTAAAAAAAAAAAAAAGAAAAGAAAATCACAGGGAAGGGGTGCCTGGGTGGCTCTATTGGTTAGGTGTCTGCTTTTGGCTCGTTTGAGGGTCTGCTGTAATGATAGCTCAGATACTGTATTCTGAGGAGCAGGTTTACTATCTACGTGAAAGAAGCAGGTTTAATTATTTTTTTTCTCTGTCTGTACATATAGCAAAAAAAAAAAAAAGGAAAAGACCCACTTTTATTGTTAATGATTTCAATTAAACCAATCCCTTTCATAATATTGTTGAAAACTTTAGATTGATAATTATGAATGTGACGAATACACAAAAAACGTATACAAGCATCTTTAACCCCCAAGTCAAGCACACCCTCAAACACAGGTGTTGGTGTGACTTGGCATCTGGTGTTTAGCACCTCTCGTCTTTTTCCTCTTTCATTTGGCATGGGAGAACTGAGATATCAAACTCCTGAGGATAGTCCATTCCAGAAAGAACCTGTCAGGGAATTGTGCTGCCAGCTATGCCTCTGGAAATGTCTTCTTAATGTTGAAAGCTTCCCTGGGCTGATTATCTAAGTGATATATTCTTTTATTTTTTTATAAATTTATAAAAAACTATTGTGAGAAGGGCGCCTGGGTGGGGTGGCTCAGTGGGTTAAGCCTCTGCCTTCAGCTCGGGTCATGATCTCAGGGTCCTGGGTTCGAGCCCCACATCGGGCTCTCTGCTCAGCAAGGAGTCTACTTCCTCCTCTCTCTGCCTGCCTCTCTGCCTACTTGTAATCTCTCTGTCAAATAAATAAATAAAATCTTTAAAAAATTTTTTTTTTAAATTAAAAAAAATAAATAAAAATAAAAAAAAAACTATTGTGAGAAACTTTCATATCTATCTCATACAGAATATCTATTTTTAAAAACACATTGACTTTTTCAAACAGAGAAAACTGAATCATCCTAGATTTGTGAAAGGACAATATGATATTTCTGTTTTAATGATGGTACAATCATGCTGTTCCCTACCAAATTCATCTGTCCTTCACCTTAGGCATGTTGACACTTTAGCCAATATTATTTGTCATTATTTCAGAATTTCTGCTTCATACTAATGTGCGGTTGGATGGCATATATCATTCTTCTGTATTTGATATTGACTCTCAGAGACAATTTTGTGTTTGTTGTGTTTCCTGCAAGTTGTGCTGGTAATATCCCTGATCATCTGGGTGCTACTTTAGAAATCTGTGTTTGGGAAAATATTTTAAGTAGAAAAATACTCAAATGTAAGAATAGAATAAAATTCTTTCTTTCCTCCTTCCTTCCTTCCTTCCTTCCTTCCTTTCTTCCTTCCTTCCCTCCTTCCTTCCTTCCTTCCTTCCTTCCTCTCCTTCAGTTATTCTTCCATTTAGTCAGTTACATGAGGCTATTTATTATAAACCACAATGTTAGTACTAAACACCTGGCAGTTATCATGTAAAACATGACCCTGGTCTTCAAGGAGATTACAGTTTGTTCAGGGAAAACAATGGTAATGAGGCAAACCATACAGCATCATGAAATTTATGATGATTAAAATATAGGATGCCATGAAACCAAGAAGAGAAGGAGATAGAACATCAAAATGGTTTTATAGTATCTACTTAAAATAAGAAGTACCTTTTCCTTTAGTTTTTAATTCAATTAATATTCTAATAAAACAAATTTAGATTAGTTAAATCATTGTGTGTGTGTGTGTGTGTGTGTGTGTGTGTGTGTGTTGAAAGAGTAAGAGTATTTGCTTGTTAGATAATGTCATGATTTTATTTTTTATTATTTTTGTTCCTTACTGATATACTTAACTCTCCAAAGAAAATTATTTGCATTTATCTGTTATTCAGGGTGTTCCTCCAACACCCAAAAATCTAGTTTTGACTTGTTTCTAACCATGCATATGCAACCATTGCAGCCCATGTTTCAGCAGTGACAGGCATAATTTTACTAGATGTTTTTTTCACATTATTATCAATTATGATTATACCGCTTTCCACGATTTCAAATATACTTAGTCTATTTTCTTAAAGGTAGATCATTTTCATTTGAACTATAGTTTTTAGCTGGCAGTTTGTCAGAGTCATACTAGTGATATTCTTAAAAATAACACATATTTACACAAAGTATGTGCGCATTCCAAGTATAATTTCTACTATTAAATGGCACTTTGTATAAAAAATTCTAAAATAATAATAATAAAATAATAAATAATAATAATAAAATAATAATAATAATAAATAAATAAATAATGGGTGCTTTTACGTAAGGACAAATTTGTGCTGACTTTAGTGGATTCTTTATTATATAGCTTGATAGCTGAATGCTTAAAAATTACCAGTTGTTTAAAATGTGTTATATAAAGTTATAGGGAAAAACATTGTCTTACTTTGATTACATATATATGTGTATTTGTGTATGTCATACATACATATATACATATGGATATACCATCTTTTATTTAAGATAATTTTTTGGTGTGATATAGAATGTGTTTCAGTACTTGAAATACCCCCCTAGCAATCCTAGACTCCTGGGCACCAAGATAATAGGAAAAAAAAAGAAAAAAAGTAATGACAAAGGGAATTTGTAGAAACTTGTGGGATTTATTATCTGCTGAAGAGGAAAAAAAAATAAAAATAAAAAACAAACCCTCTGGAGAGAGCAATATGATTTCTCAACCTTTGTCATTTGAGTACAAATCACATAAAACACTTCCCCCAAGGTACCCTATTGGGAATTCCTTAATAGTCTTTTCCTTTGGATTCTAATAATTTGTATGATATTCATAGCAAATAGAATGTACTTTTTGAAAATCACAGTTTATCTAACATATATCATGAAACATGAAATTCAAGGTTTTTTTTTTGTTTTGTTTTGTTTTTTTCTTTTTAAGAGACAGAAGAGGCTATATGTAAGGCTAATGTGACCTCTTAAAATAGTTTCTAGATCATGATCTCAAACTGGAGTCATTCAGTGCAGGGGACTTTCAGGATAATCCATTGCGATTATGGTGCAGGAATCATTAGAGGTAGAAATTAGAAATTTTATAATTTATACAGAAATTAGAAATGTATGTATTCGTGTGCGTGTGTATGCACATGTGCACATATTTAGTATCATCTTTTCCTGTCTATTTGATCTATGTATTATGATATTAAAATAGATTTTAACAAGGTATTATACACACAATTTTTAAAAAAATTGTATAATGTATAATACATATACATATATATGCACGTATGTATGTATGTACATATGTGCATATATATGTATAAATGTAGACATACTAGAAACCAGTGTTCCAATTTTTATTTTACTAATAGGAGACCATGGACAAAATGTTTTTGAAATACTAATTTATAAAAAATAAATATAAAAAGAAAATGTTTATATGTAGCTAGTTGGGTTGGCAATCCATTCGAAATGCAGATAGTGCTACGTCCCCAATATTGAATTAAGATGCCGTGATGGGGAGAAACATGGTTTGTCATTGTGACTTTCATGATTTAGAACATCTTGGACTTATGAATTCCAGTCAGGCATGCGAGAAGCCTCGAAGTTGTTACTGTCATACCGACAAGTAAAAAGCTGAAAAGCTTAGGTATGTTAGAGAAATTATGTCATAGGGAAATCTACTGCCCCCAAAACTGGAGAGGCAGGCAAACAGGCAGAGAATTATAGTTTTCTATAGGAGAAACCCATGTGCAGAAATCATTGCTGGAACCAGTTTTGGGGTAGGAAAACCCAAACTGCAGTAAGCAAACTTATGAAGGCTCAGTGTAGACAAGTCTGAGTTAAAAAAATCCAGGGGATCTTTGTCATAGAGGAATGAAAATTTGTAACTTTTACCTCCAGGAGCTTGACCAGTTTTTCACGGTGAATATTAGAGAAAATTCCTCTCATGCTTTCCTGAGGGGGAAGAGAAACATAACCATTTTGATTATGTACCAGTATTCCATGCTTCTTAACGAGGCCTACTTTCAGGAGAAACTATTTTACTAGAGTTTAAACCATTGGCATTTTTTTCAGAGTCTGACCTGGGAGAAGCAAAATATCCAACTTGATCCTACTGGAGGAAGGAAAATACCCAACTTGGGCTCCTGGGTGGCTCAGTGGGTTAAGCCTCTGACTTAGGCTCAGGCCCTGATCTCAGGGTCCTGGGATTGAGCCCCGCCCCCCAATCAGTCTCTCAGCTCAGCAGGGAACCTGCTTTTCTCTCTCTCTCTCTGCCTGCCTCTCTGCCTACTTGTGATCTCTCTCTCTGTCAAATAAATAAATAAAATCTTTAAAAAAAAGAAAAGAAAAGAAAAAATACCCAATTCTATGAGCTCATGTAGCCTTACTGTCCCATCCAAGGGAGGGAGTGGGAGCTAAGAAGCACTTGTGAAGTTTAGCTTTTAAATTTTTAAAAGATTTATTTATTTGAGAGCAGGGAGGGGAAAGGGGGAGGGAGGAGAGAATCCTCAGAGAGACTCCCTGCTGAGCATGGAGCCTCATGCAGGGCTCAATCCCAGAACCCCAAGATCATGACCTGAGCCAAAATCAAGAGTTTGTTGCCCAACTGACCAAGCCACCCATATACCCCACATTTACGAGGTTTATATACCAGAAGCACAGGCTCACCAAAGACTGAAACCCAATCCCTAATCGTAGGACTACAGACTATAGACCATGTACCCTCCACCCACACACTGTCACATTTCTAAAAGTGTATGTCACAATTCTTTTTACCCAATACATTATGTACAGATGTCAAGGAAAAAAATAAAAACAAAAACTACAAGGCGTATTAAGGGGCTAAAAGCACAGTTTGAAGAGACAGAGCAAGGATCAGAGTGAGACAGATACTACAAGAGTGCTGGAATATAAAACACCTATGGTTAATATGCTTAGGATTGTAATGGATAAAATAGCATGCGAGAACACTTGGGCAATGTAAGCACAGAAATGGAAATCCTAAGAAAGAAGAAACAATAAATGCTGGAGATCCAAAACACTGTAAAAGAAACGAAGAATGTTTTTGATGGGCTTATTAATAGACTAGACTCAACAAATGAGTCTCTGAGCTTGAGAGTATCTCAATAGGAATCTCCAAAACTGGGGGCGCCTGGGTGGGTCAGTTGTTCACTTTAGGTCATAATCCCAGGTTCTTGGGATCGAGCCCTGCATAGGCCTATTTCCTCTGCGGGAAGCCTGCTTCCCCCCTGTCTCTGCTTGCCTCTCTGCCTACGTGTGATCTCTGTCTGTCCAATAAATAAATAAATAAATCTCTTAAAAAAAAAAAAAGGAATCTCTAAAACTAAAAAACAAAGATAAAAAAAAAAAAAAAAGGACAAAATATGCAAGAACTGTGGGACAACTACAAAAGGTGTAACGCACCCATAATGGGAATATTAAAAGTAGGAGAAAGAGAAAAGAACAGTAGAAATATTTGAAACAATAATGACTGACAATTTCCCCAAAATATTGTGACACCACATCATGTATCTATGGTGCTCACAGCACATCACTCAGAATAAATGCTAAAGGAACATTATATTCAAAGTGCAGAAAATAAAGGGCAAAGAAGAAGTCTTAAAAGGAGTCAGAGAAAAATCTCTATTTGAAAATAATACTTGCATTTGACTCCTCCTCACAACCCATGCAAACACAAAGAGAGTGCACTGAAATATTTAAAATATTAGGAGAAATATAAAACAAAACAAAACAAAAACCCTACCAACCTAGAAATTCTGTATCTTGAGAAATCTTTAAAAAAGTAATGGAGAAATAAAGAGTTTTTCAAACAAAAATTGAGGGAATTAATTGTCAGAGATTTGCTTTGTAAGAAATGTTAAAAGGAGTTTTTCAGAGAGAGGGAAAATGACACAGGTCAGAATTCCAGATCTACATAAAGAAAGGAAGAACATCAGATATGGAATAGGTGAAGATAAAATAAAAATATTCATTTTTCTTATTTTTAACTGATCTAACAGATAACAATTTATTCAAAATAATATTAGTAACTATGTGTTATATAGTTATAAATACAGTGTATATCTCTAAGTGAAATTAATGACATAGGTGAAACATAGAAAGGAGGGAGGAATTGAGATTATTTTATAATTATAAAATACTCTTACTACAAAAAACACTAAAGTGTTTTTTGAAAGTGGACTTGGATTACTTATTTTGCCTAACATGATACCTTCTAGGCCCATCCATGTTGTTACAAATGAAGGTGACTTTTTAGCTATAAGACCAAAGTCACCATCCATGAAAGAAAGAATTGACTAAAGTTTAAAAAGTTCTCCTCTACAAAAGACAATGTCAAGAGAATGAGGAGACAAGCTATAAACTGGGAGAAAACATTTGCAAAAGGGCATGCATGATAAAGGAATGTTATACAAAATATACAGAGAACACTTAAAAGTCCAAAATAGGAAAATGAGCAACTCTATTAAAAAATGGGCAAAATATCTTAACAGACATTTCACCAAAGAAAATATACAGATGACAACCATTTGAAAGAGATGTTCCAATCATGGGTCATTAGAGTATTACAAATTTAAACAATATTGAGATACCACTATATATCTGCTAGAATAGCCCAAATTCTAAACATTAACACCAAATGCTGGGGAAGATACATGGCAATAAGAACTGCTATTCATTGCTGGTGGGAATGCAAATATTGCTGCTACCATGAAGGGTAGTTTGGCTATTTTCTACAAAACTAAACACAGTCTTACCATATTATTCAGCAATGGTGCACATGAGTGCACATGAAAACCAGCTCACAGATGATTATTGTAACTTTATACATAATTGCCAATACTGGGGCACCTGGGTGGCTCAGTGGGTTAAGCCGCTGCCTTCGGCTCAGGTCATGATCTCAGAGTCCTGGGATCGAGCCCCGCATCGGGCTCTCTGCTCTCTAGGGGAGCCTGCTTCCTCCTCTCTCTCTGCCTGCCTCTCTGCCTGCTTGTGATCTCTCTGTCAAATAAATAAATAAAATCTTTAAAAAAAAATAAATAATTGCCAATACTTAGAAGCAAGCAAAATATCCTTCATTAGGTGAGTGAAAACTGTGGTACATCTAAACAATGGAATATTTACTAAACACTATAAATAAATGAACTATCAAGCCACAACAAGACATTGAGGGACCTTAAATGCATTTTACTAAGTGAAAAAGAAAAATCTGAAAAGGCTATATACCATATGATTTCAACTCTATGACATTCTGTAAAAACAAAACTGTGTAGACAACAAAAGGAACAGTGGTTGCCAGGAGTTAGGGGGAATCAGTTATGAGTAGGGGAAGTGCAGAGGATTTTTGCAATAGAAATTACTCTGTATGATATTAAAATAATGGATACATGTCATTATACATTCATTCAAACTCACTGAAGTACAAAAGAAAAGTGAACTTTAATGTAAACTATGGCCTTTGAGTGATCATGATGTATATCAATTTAGATTCATCAATTGAGACAAATGTACCACTCTGGTGAAGAATATAGAATAGTATAATAATGATAGGGAGCTATGAATATGTGAAAGTGGGAGATATAAGGACAATATCTGTATCTTTCCAGTTAATTTTTCTCTAACCCTAAAATTGTTCTTAAAAAAGTTTATCATCTATCTATTTATCGACGCACACAACCCCTTTGTGCCCTACATTCATATTAAGTAAATACAGGATTCTCATTCTTTTATTTAAATTTGTAATTATTCTTTAATATTTAAGCAAACTTATTTATATTAATATAATACTTTAGAGAGAGCATATTGTTATCTGTTCATTTAATTGGTATAAGTCCTTATGTTCAGTTAATTATTAATGTCTTTTCATTTAAAATAATACTTATTGAAGAATATTAATTCAATATCTCAAGTAAAAATGCCTAGTATGTCATGGGTTGCAAATTGGACCCAGATTTTAAGAATCATATTCCATCCCTTATGGAATTAATGTGCAGTGACAAGATGGAAGGAAGCCATTTATTGACAAAAGAAATTGAAAACTTATAATTAGCCAGTCAGCCAAAGGAAAAATATATTTCCTTTGATCTTCCCAATATGATTGGACCAGGCTATCTATACCCACTCTTCCCTCCTCTCTTCAGTCTTATACTACAAATTTTATTCCAGCGTCTCCTCCCTTTGACTTCTCCAGACACCAGGTTGATGCTAGTCTCATTCTTCTTATACATATATAACACTTGAAGACTTACGCTCATCATTCATAAGAAACTTACTCCTATTGTGCTTTAGAACAAGTTCTAAATTTTTTTCAGCTTTCCCTGTATGAAAAAAAAAATAAAAGAAAATTTTCTGAAGAATCCTGTTTATATTCTCACCTTTACTGATACCCCAAAGACAAGGAGGCAGCAAAAGACTATTCCCACAAATAATAAGATATCCCTTTAAAAGATATCTCTTCTTTATTTATTATTATGTCTTTTATCACCTGAGATTATCAAAGAACTAGTTTCACCAGTGATAACTGTGATAACTTTAGAATATGCAGTTGTGGAAATCTTTTTAAAAAGTCCTCATTTTTTGAGAATTATCTCATAGAGGGCTGGCATGTAGATGTTTTTATTGCAGTATGGTGAGGTGACAATATGTCAGCGTGGGCCTAGTCTGTATGAGGTCTGCTAGGTCCCAATATAGTCTACAGGAGTCTTGAGTCCTCTTTAAGAAGTGTAATTACCTTGTCAGATCATGTGGAAAGATTCTGAGACTACCTGAAGAGAAAAGAGGCCCAGATTAGCCTAGACTTATAGCCACCCATGCCAGGCTCCAAGTATATGAGTGCATGTAATCCAGACAAGGCACCAGACGAATACCTCTAATATACCAGTCAATGCTGCATTGAACAAGAGTCACCCTACCAAGCCCTGGTCTGATTCCTGACTCACTAAGCTATGAGATCTAATAATAAAGTGGTTGTTTATGCCAGTGATTTTTGTTGTACTTCCTTATGCGGCAATAAATAATGGAAACAAAATTTATTCCTGACTATTCCTACCAAATTCGCTATTTTTTGGGATCTTTCCTACAATAAAGCTCACATTTCCATGTCAATGATCTAATGGTATGAGAGGGTGGAGGAGAAAGAGATTCCTTTAATTCGTAACTTACGACTATTCTGACAATGCATTGCATATCTGGGAAAATAAACACAAATGTGGATCATCTATGTGTTGGTCCCACTGTGCATTAGACTCAAGCGAAAACACAACATTCACCCAAATTACTATATTATTGTAGCTTACTATAGCTGTAGTGATTAGCATTATCTCATTAACTGTTAATTCCCCCAAAGCTGGGTCAAGTCACTTTCCTAAGGACCTAGTGACCATGTAACATGGCCACAGGTATCTTTAGGGACATATCTGTTGTAATGCATTATGACCATTTTGAAGGATCCCTGTCTCCCATACTATTAAGGGAGTTACCCCTTTGTCCCTCAAATTCGTGCACTGAATTGTTAAAACTTAATTGGCCGCACCAGTGATTTTAGTTCAAAGGAGTCTGGGAAATGTTTTCAGTCATATATTTTTTTTTTTTTCAAATAGAAAAAGAAGTGAAACGAAGATTGAGAAAGATAATAAATATCCATCAAAAAAAAGTATAGTTGAATTTTAAATAACAGTAACTGGTCCTGATTATATTTTTAAATTTTTACTAAAAACTTTGGTCTTTCAATTTGCAATTTACTTTCTAATCATGAAAATTAGATTATGTCACTTCCATATTTTCACATAATTCTCTCTTTCAGCATTTCTTGGTAATTTTAAACTCTATAATTCCAACAGATATTTGTCTTTCTATTTCCACAGAATACATGCACATGTGTACATTAGAATATGCTTTAAAGTTCAGGAACACTTGAATTAATCAAATTTTCAGCTTTTTCTTCTTTTGGAAACCACTTGATATCAAAACATTGTACTCCTTATATGTAATCATTGCCTAATTTCCTGGGTGGAGATTTTTACTCCTATCTTCATCCTATTGTCAGTTTTACACTAATTGATCACCATACTATGTTATGTCTTAAATTTTACAGGTACAAAATGAATCTGAAACTGATATTATTCTGAGAACAAAGTTATCTAATCATTTAAGTCATTCCATATATTTAAAAAATATATATCTGCTACTTATCTCACCCAAATACTTTTTGAAATCTAAAATAATTATTGTTTATCATAAAACATTTGCTTTCTTTATTTCAAAATAATAATCCTGAAACTAAGAACTCTTCATAATTTCTTAAAAAGCTTTAGTTACACAAATTGGCACATTCCATCTGTGGTAAAAAAGGGCTATCTGTATAAAATCTAAATAGATGTATTTTATGGGGAACTGCATTGGTTCAGAAACACTGAGTACTAATAAAATTATCAGCATCTAGTCCTGTAAACTTGGACAGGAATCTTAACCGTTATAAATCTTATATAACTTATATAAATCTTCTTTGGAAATAAAATAGAATACTTTGATTTGAATAACTAGATTAACATTTAGATTTCTTCTGACACTAAATTTAGATAATAAGGATGTATATGTATCTCTGCAATGTGGTTGTATTTTAAGCCAGAAATTCAGCATTTATAAATGTTTATTTTAGGTTTTATGCTTCATCTTGCAACAAATCTAAAGTGACACAGTAAAAGAATGTTTATTCTATTCATGAACCTCTTAATCCAGCTTCTTAAATGTTTACATGCTTAATTTCATCAATCGGGCATTTAGAATGAAATGAAAACCAACCCTCCAGAAAATTTTACTTCCCAGGTGGTGTTAGGATGTAATGTGCTGGAAGTAATATAAATTACTGATTTAAGAACCATTGGATAAGACAATATCTTTTCTAGACAAAGCTAAAATTAACCAATTTCTTTCAAATTTAATTTACAGTGTGATATATATGATTCATTTTAAAGGCAAGTACTACATATAAGGAAAGATAAATATCAGTAAACATTCTGAATTATAATCTATTTCAATAACAGTCTTCTACTAAAAGAGGAAAAAACATTCTAAAACAAGAGTCTCTTCAAAGATTTCATGTATAATTATTATTACTTAAGTGAAGAGAGGAAATTAAGTTTCTGGGTTTCTGTAGCAATCTTTTCTAGCAAAAAAAGAAGGAGAAATTTCCAACATAAACAACAAGTTATCTGAAGAGAAGTCAATTTTCACTTTGAGAATAATGGCACAAACAAATAGCTTTCCAATTTACTCAAGAGTGAAACAACAAAAACACTTTGCTTAAGCCATGAGAAAGTAAAACATTATTTATGGTTTTTTGCCATAAAGTTTTGCTGAATTTGTTAGTTTTTATTATTTTAACAAATAACTGCAAATAGTTGAAAAAAGATAATCAATTACATAGAATCTGCCTTTGGAGATGTTGTACTACTAAGGACTTTTTAAATGCGTGTACTGATGACTAATATGCTACAGAACAACTGTATCTACTTCTGGAAACAAAACAAAACAAAACTCACATTTATCATTTGTTCCCTTCATCTTGTGGCTCATTGATTGATTTTACCACTTATTGTCTAGGTTCCATGAGTGAATATTCAGGTACATCTCTCAAGAAGTGACATATTCAGTATTGGATTTGTGATCAATTTTATGGAAGGTTAGATGGTATGGAATAATAGAGTAATCTCAGTTTTTAAGTGCTCTGAGTAGTTCAGTTAACATATCTATTAGCTAGTGAATTTCAAGTAAAGTATTACATCCCAAATTTGTCCTGATAACTTACTTATGTTAAATAAATACTTGATATAAATATTCAGAGTGCATTTTAGTTTACAAATTCCAATGACATGAAATGTATTTTCAAAGTCCGAATTATTTTTCATGTGATATAGAAAGTGTTATGTTTTAATTGTATGTATATGATTATATATTCTAAGTATGCATTTATAAAAGTATACGTATTTGGAACTGTTTATAGAATAAATATGTGATTTATTGCATACATTTTGATTCCAAAAAATATTTTGATCAAATAATGAATTGAAATTCATTTAGCTATTAAAATATGCTTTTATTGATACAAGCCTAATAAATGAAGAGGTTGAAAAATTAGTATAATAGTAAAAATAGTAATACAAAGAACAATAAGAATAAGTAATATGAGCAATATTCTTATTGGATTTAAAATGAATACATGTGATGATTAGAGAAAAATAATTGTTAAAAAGGCTATTTTAAATATAGGACCATAGTATGTATTTTGCTAAATGTTGGCAAGAGGAATAAGCACTGCTGTAGCTACTCTAAAATTTTATTATATGAGCACTGAATTGGCTCAGGTGATTCTTTTTTTTTTTTTTTTTAATTTATTTGACAGAGATCACAAGTAGGCAGAGAGGCAGACGGTGGGGCGGGGAGCAGGCGCCCCACTGAGCAGAGAACCCGATGCGGGTTTGATCCAAGGACCCTCAGATCATGACCTAAGCCGAAGGCAGAGGCTTTAACCCACTGAGCCACCCAGGCGCCCCTGCTCAGATGATTCTTTTGACATAGTAAAAATCCATTTATAGGAATTCATTTGGTCAAGTAGAGAAATCAGGTTAATTTAATCACATAAACTTAAGTGAGTGGTAAGATATATAATCAATGTTTGTTATATATATGATGATGCATTCAGTATTCTTCGTCAGTTTTATGCCCTGAAGTATTCTAGTAAACTACTTCCAAGAGCATATCTGTTCCTATTGTCCTTCTGTTAATAGTGTAATACATTTTTTTAAGTAACAATAACTAGCCCATGCCTGGAAAATAAAAATGAAGAGACTTCATTTTAAGATTTGTCTGTGTCTAATGGCAATAGAAGAAATTAATTTTAACATGTGCAGGCTTGCCTGTAATGTGGCCTGAACCAAATAGACATGTAGGTCTAAATACCATGTCTATACTTTTCAAATCATAAATCAAATAAATTATTTAATAAAAAATATATTCTGCCTCATATTGACAAATACTTCTTGAAAATGACTTCAGAAGTAGGTTGGGACCCAGAATTCTTAGGCACCTTGGGGTTCTACAATACATTGTGTTAGCACATAGAGGGCGGGGCTCATTTTTTGTCCGCCACCCTTCTCTCCCAGCTTCTAGTTTTAGCCACCAAATATGTGCATATGGCATCTCAGACTGCATGTCCACAGTAACTCCTGCACCCAGGATAGTCACCACATGAACACTGCTGAACTCTGTGCATACAATGGAGACATTGGCCATTCTCCCAGAGTCAGATCCCTAATAATCAAGGCTGGTGCTATTTAGGCAGAGAATTCTGGCATCACGGATACCTGAAGCACCACTAGTATATTAGTTTCCTAAGGGTACCATAACAAAGTAACACAAACTGGATAGCTTGAACCAGAGAAATGTGTTGTATCATGGGTCTGAGGACTAGACATCTAAGACTAAAGTGTCGATGGCATTGGTCTTTCTGAAGGCCATGAGGAAGAACATATTCCGTGTCTCTATACTTCCTTTAATCTGACTTAGTCATCCATTTCTACATGTACGATAGTCTTATCAGCAATGTTTTCATAAATTAAAAGTCTTTTTGAGAGTTTACTTTATTCCATCATTCTAACAAAACATAGCAGTATCTTTAGAATACTGTTTTATTTTCCCTGTAAAGATCATTTTATAGACTCAGTTGTTTCTAATTATCAGATGGGATGACTAGAAACAAGACCTACTGAGGAGAAATACCTGTGAGGGAATATAGAGAGGAAGCTAAAATAAAGACTGAAGAGTCATGAGATCATGATGTAGATCTCAGTCCTAAGAAGGATAGAAGAAAGGAATGGAATGAAGGAAAGGTAAGAGGGAAAGAAAGAATGAAAGGATTGAAGATAATCTCTTTAGGCCAATCTGCTTTGCAATTCTAAGAATTTATCAGCAGACTCACTGGGATCTTCAAACAAAATCACCCTTCAGAGAAGTGCATACTTTATCCTTGGCTCAGAGCTGCACATGTCAGGTGTGGTGCCTGCTAATGTGGAGATGAATTTCAGAGCACAGCAGGTGGGCCTAGCAGTCAGCTGTGTGGCAGATGTGAGAGGCACATTTTCATAATGGCTATGTTCCTTTTGCTTAGTATAGTTTCTTTCTTTTTTTTTTTTTTCAGGGTATTTGGAAAACTCTCACCTTAGTTTTCACTACTTATCTATATCCCTAGGGAATACTTTCATATCTTTGTGACCTTGAGGTATTTGAATCCCCTATGGTTCAGTCCTTAGGCATTTTACCTTCTCTATATTCATTCAGTTCCTGGAAATTTTTATCCAGCTCTATGATTAAAATATGAAGAGGATGATATTTGTGCATATCCAGCCTGGTCTCTAATATGAATCTGTACTTGTTTTGCCTGGCATTGGAAAACAGGCAATACAATGCTGTGATTCCTGAGAGAAGGGAGATGTCGTTAGTAAGCATTATAGTCACTTGGATCCTCTTCCTGGGGAGAATGTTTTTCCTCTGGTCCCACAAGTTGGCATGCATAAAGAGCTGGAGTCCTAATGAATTAAGAAAGCAGATATTGGAATTCAGGGTCATTGATTCAACCATAACTTGTGATGAAAGGCAATGGAAAAAGTGCTCTGAAAAGAGGGTATGAGAGAAATTTCCCACAAGTCCTTGGCTGAATGTTGGACTCCCGACATTCCAAGAAAGTTTACCTCAGCTGGCTTACTAGACAGCAGTTGCTATGTTGTTCACAGTAGAGCCTAAATAAAAAACTGAGGGAAGCAGAATGGTACAGCCACGGCAGGAAGGAAAAACTTTGTTAGCTTCTGATAATTCTACAGGCGTAGGTTGATATACCTGTGATGCTCCTAAGGCATAAGGATAAAACTCTAGGAAAGCCCACTCTAACTCACCCTGGCAAAAACTGCAGAGAAACCCAAGTTGGGGACTTTAATGTCATTGAGTTAGGGAAACTTGGGAAATGAGCCTTTCATAAAGCCACCACATCATAGAATGGACTTGGGCTATACAAGTTCAAGAACAAAAGCCAGTAATTGAATTGCCTCCTGGAACAAACACCGATATTCCTTCAAGGAACATAATACAATTAAAGTCTCTGTGATGATCCATGTTCATTGCGCATTTTATGAAAATAATAATAGTAGTAATAATAATTATTATTGTAACTATCATAGTGAAGTTGACAGTAAGGAGACATGACAATTAATATAGGGTGGTACCATGGGTAGGATCCTGGAATAGAAAGCATTGAGGTATTATTCCTGGAATAAAAGACATATCAGAAAAGCTCAAAGGGTGGGCAAAAGCTAGTGGAATTGCATTGTTTCTCAGAATTTCTTCAAGTGGGAGTGGATAACATGACAGGAGGAGCGGGAGATATGAAGTATTAAGTAAGTATAACAAGTGGAAAGTAGGAAGTGGAAGGTATCAAGAATGTGGTGTGAATTTTAAAATGTAAATTGTCAATATTAACTCTAAATAGTCTCTGATAAGTGCATATCCTGATAGCCCTAGAACACCTATGGGCAGAATAATAAAAAGAAGTTGATCTAAGATGTCAATAGGAAAATCAAATTACCTAGTAAAATTAAATAAATGAATGAATGAATAACTGAAGTCAGAAAGGAAGTAAGAAAGATAAAAATAGAAAGGACAAATAGAAATCGCATAGCAAGGTGACAGACTGAAATCTAGTCACGCTAATAATTGCTTTAAAAAGAAATGGACTAAACAGTTTAATTAATTGACCAAAATTGTTAAATTGGCTATCAACCCTGATTAACACATTGCCTAAAAGACATACACTTTAATCATAAAACACAAAAGGCTAAAATAAAAATGCAAATTTTAGACATAGATTCTCTCAGCTGCTCTTCAGCTGTGAAAGTATATTTATTTTCCTCTCATTTATGTTGCCCCAGGATCCAAATAGGTCACAACTACAATATGTTTAGATCCTACTAGCCATAAACGGAATGTAAAGTGAGTGTGCTTTTCAATAGACAAACAACAGCAAATATTGCTCACATTCTGTGCCTTTTTCATTTTTATTTTTTGCTAGAATTAATTACTTGAGTTTTCTCTCCTCATTCTTTTAAATTTTAACAGACTTTATTTCTCACTAGTAGTAATGGGAATGGGGTGAGCTTCTGTGTAACTACTTTATATGGTTGCCTGAAGTTTGTTCCTATGTGCTATGTCAATATTTATAAATTGGCTCTGCATTAGACCCACCTAGTAGCTTTGGAAAAGTACAGATTTATGGCTTTTCTTTTGGTCTACTGTGTGTGTATGTCTGTGGTGGGGAAGTGTTGGGGGCATGGAAACCAAGGAAATGGGTTTTCTGTGTTCTTTAATAACACTTTTTTATTGTTTATCTCCGAACTGGTATGTAGAAACCACTATAATTTAATACTGAAATAAATATATATATATTTAAGTGAGATCATTTTTGATTATTTTATGAGGTAACATGCCGAAAGACTTTGGATTTTAACAACAACAACAAAAAAGCATCCAGTAAAATAATTCAGAAGCTAGGTAATTAATAGAGTCTAAGGTAATGATATATATTGCATTATTTGTTAAAGTCCACATGTTCAGATAGTGTGGGAAGTATTTTGAAACCTAACAAAAATACAGCAGACACTGAGCTTACTTTTCATTATAAGACTTGTGATAGTTCAAAACACTGTTTTCTCCCCCTTTTAAAATGAAACAGAGTCTTGTGATTAGAATAAACCAGATAGAAACTGTTCTCAGAAATTAGAAGTCTTTGTAGTTGTCAGATAGAATAAACACATTCTTGATGGAGTGGCTAAGTGACAGCAGCCACGTTTTGTTCATTACATTACCAGAAGATACCCAGTGAATGGTAATTTCTGTGCTCCTCAACCTGCATTGTTATTTAAAAAAAAATGAAGAATGACTTATGAAGTCCTTAGCAGTAATGATGCTTGTTCCAGTGATGAGAGAAAAAGCCAAGCAACTGTAGGATGCAGTGTTCAAGGAGGATTATGAGTAAAGAAGGAACACATCAGAGCTTTTGTAAACCTGATAGAGGGATTACTTGAACTATAGAAAATAATGGAGTGTTAGCCATCATGATACTTCTACTTGATTTACTGAGACTTAGGGGGCTATTGAAATCATTATCACACAAAGCATTTCAAGTTACATAATATTCCAAATTGAGTATTTCTTTTTGGATCAAAAAATATAAAATATTAGGCAGTAATGAGACATGATTTTCAAAACTAAATGAAAATGAAGATCTCTTTGAATATGATTATAGCATAGGTATGCATGCATTATGCTGTTATCCTTAACTGGTCAAAGTCTTTAGCCAATTAAATGCCAAATATCAAATAATGCACATAAGAGTAGAAGTAATGCTATTTTGATTTAGTCAATGAAAATAATATTTGAGCCTGTATTTTTAAATGGGTTAACAAAAAGTTTAGTAAGATCCAAGTTGTTCACTAGCAAAACAATAAATCTGAAAGTTCCCTGTCTATCTATCTATCAATAGATAGATAAAAGTATGGAGATGAACATTAGAGTACCAGGGAAGTTTAAATAGTTTTTTATTTGTTAAATCCAAATGTCACTCAAAATTAAATTTTACAGTCATGAACTTTTTTACTAAGGGAAGTGGACTCACATGGACTTATAATGATACTGTGGAATGAAATAAGATTTCAGAGAACTTTCTTTGCTTTAAGGAAAATTATGTAGAAATTAGGTAGAAAGCAAGGTATAGGGGTGTCTGAGTGGCTCAGTCTGTTAAGCATCTGCCTTCCACTCAGATCATGATCTAGGGGGTCCTGGGATCAAGCCCCATGTTGGGGGGCGGACCTTGCTCAGTGGAGAGTCTGCTTCTCCCTCTCCCTCTGCCCCTCCCCCAGCTTGTGCTCTCTCTTTCTTTCTCTCTCAAATAAAAAAAAAATCTTAAAAACAAACAAACAAAAAAGCAAGGTATGTGGGGTAAATGTCAGTTTTAGAAATAAACTAAATATAGATTCTGCCACTTGGAAGTCATGTTGTTATATATAAGGTTTCTTTTCTTTTAATATTTATTTATTTGAGAGAGAGACAGAGAGAGAGAGAGCATGATAGGGGAGAAGGTCAGAGGGAGTAGCAGGCACCCCATGGAGCTGGAGCCCAATGTGGGACTCGATCCCGGGACTCGATCCCGGGACTCCGGGATCATGACCTGAGCCGAAGGCAGTTGCTTAACCAATTGAGCCACCCAGGTGCCCCTATATATAAGTTTTTAAACCTAAGACTTAACTCTATATTTAAGCCTGATACTCATCTAAAATAGCTAATATAATTTCTGACATATAATTCTCAGCCAATAAATGAATGTTTATTTTATTATCAGTGAATTTTCAACAATATTATATTATTATTGTTTATTGCTAATGCTAAATTTTAAAAGTAATGTGTATCACTGGGGAGTATTAAATGGCTGAATAATTAAATCTGCATTCTTATAATGTTCCAAAACTACAGAAACTACAGAAAAATTAGGATGTCATGATGCTGTCTAAACCAAATACAGGTTCTGAATTTATGTAAATTGAATATTTTCATATTTATATCCTACCTCTTAAGTATACTGCCTAAAACCAATACTGAGCTACTTTATTTTATTGACATCACTATAAATTTCTGTATGCAGAAATGTAATAAATGAAAAATAAATGAAATTACACATTTGAGATTATATAATTAGAAAAAAATGCTATTTAACTCTTTACCATAAATGTTATTGTTTCTATTGCATGCAAATTTTGAGAATTATTCATTTAATGATTACCATATAGTTTGAGAAGCCAATTATTTTGAATCCTATTTGAATTTTCTATTTTGAGTTTTCTGGGATTGATCTTACCCCAACATAATATTTAGCTCATAGAGAGTTTTAACATTATAGTACACAGATATATTAAATGATACATTTACAAAGCAGCTATAGTTCTGTTATTTCTTATATAGTGTGATTAAATTCAATAAAAAAAGAAGACTCATTTGTATAAGATATACTTAAATATAAATATATTTTAATAAATAAATATTAAAATATAAATAAATAAATTTAAGTATATTATATCTGCTTTATTACATAAGCACTATTACATATGCCTGCTGTCATGTTCATTAAAAATAAAACTGTCTCTTCCTTACATTATCAAAAAATAATCTTTTTCAAAGATTCAGTCAATAATAGCATAATGATTACAAATGGTGGTGATTGTGGTCAGAATGAGTTACAAGGTAGAGAAACTATGCTATTAAGATTTTTTATATTAACTTTACAATTTCAAGTGAGGTCAATCAACTCTGCTTGTCTATCTATCTATCCATCACCTACTGTATTTCAAAATTGATTTTTTCACATTTATTATAATTCATTATCTCTAAAATACTAAGAAAAATAAGCTCTTTGAACTTTGTCAAAAATATATATTTCATTACTAAGAAATGACTTGAAAATATTGCTAGCATTTATTCAAAGCATATATTGGATGTCAAGTAGTTTAAATTAGGTTGTATTTGAATACCTACACACTAATTTTTTTTTTTACATTGCTTCTAGCTTCTACTCCATTTCACTGACTGGCATTCCTCACTTTACCCTTCTATATACAATGAACATGTTTCTGATGAATGAGGTTATAGTTAATGAGCAGGCATGAAGCACCATTCTTATAAAGAATAAAATGTGCTCTTATTATATCTTTTATAAAGAAGAGAAAATAATTACTGGTGATAGTCATTGCCCAACTTGAGCCTCTCTTAGTCTATTTTTTGCCTATTGATTCTCTAATCTTGTGCATAGTTAAAACAGTAAGAGTGACAAAATGTGCATAATTCTCCAGATTTCATAATTGAATTTTCAATGACCTTTAAAACATCTTATTGAATGCCATTTTTCATGTTATTGGGGAAAATCGAGATCAATGGAACATTAAATATTTACAATGGATCTCTACCTCATGAGTAAAAATATGTCTAGCAGGGCAGACTCACAAATTTATTAATTCTAATAAAATTATTATTAACTAATCTATTATAATAAAATTAATGACCTTAAATGTAAATGTTAATGAAAAGGAGTCTGGAAATGGAAGGTATATTTATGAAATAGTTACAAGTCTTCACAAATAAGATGGGGTATAGGGAAAACAAGTGTCTGGTACTAGATCCTCCCTAGTTATATAAACTGTAATAAATACTATTTTAATCTTTCCACAGCATTGTTAGATGCATTTCATATTTTATTCCTTTTTCCCCTAAAACTTTAGGAACATCATGAGAGACTGATTATGCTTTTCATTTTCTAATTTTGAGACAACTAGAAATGGACATCCTCATATAAATGATTCTAATATAATCACAGCATCTTCAATGAACAATGCACTGAAATTGACTTCACCATTAGCTCCAACAGTTAAGAACCTTCATACTACACTGGTTTTATGACTTCTCTAAAAATTCTAAATCTTCACAATTAAGCTGACATAAGTAAGTGAAAGCATGAATTTTTCATTAAAACAGTATAAATGAATTTCATTTTCCTTGCTTCTTAGGACATACGACAAGAAATTCTATATCATAGTTCTAAAACTTAATAAAAAAAGACTCAGTTTTCTTGATCCACATGCATACAAAGCTGATGTGTGTGAGAATAAAATTCCTTGGAATGTGAACACTTCATACAATGGTGTTACCAAGATTTGTAGGAAAGCAATGTTTAAGTTAATTTGTATTATATTGTTTGTTACATCATCTGTTACATTTATGTTACATTTTACAAAGGATTACAAGGGATTTTACACAGCTAATTTTCTTTGATGGGGAAAGATTTTTTAAAGGATATTTTTGATAGTTTTCCACTTACTGTATTTCTTTTTTTGCCCCCACTTACCATATTTCTAAAAGCTTTTCTCTTTCAGTTATCATTGTGATATCCCTTATGCCTGTCATGAATTTTTCTTTAAGAATCTAATGTCAAATCCAACCTAGGGCAGCATTTCTTAAGCAAAGTCCTTATGCTAGTATCAAAGATAATAAAGTGTTCATCAAACAAAGTGATAACAAGGAAAAGGGTGACCATTTATAGTCCCTTTCAGGTGTATTTGTTGACCTCAGTGACTTAAGCAGTTCGGATCACAATTTCTGACAGTTGGGATTTTTGAGCAGCTTTTCTGAAATGCCAAATGAAACAAGGCTATAGCTTTGAGATTCATTTTTATTTTCCCTGAGGAATAAGGTCCCATTCTAAATGAAGATGAAAATATTGAGTGTCTGTGAATTCTCCAATAGGGGAAAACATGTATCTATATATAGGATTATATTTCCAAATATAAGCTGCTGATTGCTAGAAGTTTCTAAATATTGCAGAAAAAATATGAATAACACATTTAAAATATTTGTAATTTTACTTAAATTTTCAAAAATGTTTTAGAGGTGCTCTTCAATAGTATCAATGTGTATGGGCTTATTTGATTTTGAGAAAATAAATTTTTGAATATACCAGAGGCCATTGACATGGCAGATCAAGTCTGGCAAGAGTCTGACTGACTTTCATCAATATGATAAATCACACCTTAATCTCTTCAACCAGGAGCCCCAGATTCATGGATATTGTTCCAATTAAATGACATTTCTTATTTATGCAGAATGTATAAGAAGGTTTTGATACCTTTCTTTGTTCAAGGCCACTTATCATTTAGAAACAGAATTGAAATGCTTTGATAGACTAAGGCAGGATTTGTCCTTCCACTGTTTACATGTGAAGATAGACATGAGCACTTATTCTGTGACAAAGGATTGACAGCACAAAGCTTCCTTTGCTAAGTAGCCTGCATGGTCTTTAAAGGATGAATGCATGGTAAAATTGCAATGAAAGACAAGTAGTAGCTCTCCATGAATCTTAGAGAAAAATAAACAAACAAAATGTTACTAAAAGCATTTAACTGATAAAAATTGTTGAAATACATGATAATACAACAAATTTAACATTTTATATATATGTCTGATTATGGGTTCACAGACTTGCAAATAAATTTTGATATGGTAAATTTCTTTCAAAATAAAACTTTTGCATAGGTTTTACATGGGATTGATGCTACACAATGCCAAAATAATAGTCCAAAACAATCCAAATAAAAGTAATAAAACTAGCAAAATGTATATATAATTTTTTTTTCTCCTCAGTGATTCAGTGAACAGGCTAATTTCATAAATAGTTGTACAAAAATTTATTCAGACAAAAGAACAAACTGGAATTGTTACATATTTAAAGTAAAACCATCAATAATTCAAATCAAAATTTATCATTTTAAAGATTTTATTTATTTATTTGACAGACAGATGTAGGCAGCCACGGACCCAGCTAGAGGCAAGGGATCAAACCAAGCCCTGACTCGTGCCTCCTGAATATCAGTTGAGCTGCGCTTGAGAAAGAGCCTGAGCTATGGACCCTAAGACTCGCTGACGTGACTGCCTGCATGTATTAAGAGGCAAAACTGGGTTGTACATTTAACTGTTACAAGATTTCCCTGTACTTGCACGGGTTATGAATTGCACTATTGTAGCTCATGAATTGCTAGTTAAAGATTAGCTAAGTAGACAAAAGTTACTGGCGTCACGAGATCCGCTACCAGTGCTTCGGAAAGGGGTTTTGTACAAGCTTAAGGTGTTTCATGTGAATATTACGTGTGTATGAGCAATCAACCGAAAATAGAAACTTCCTTATAATTGTTTCTGTTAACTATATAATGCCTCACAGCCTTGAATAAAATTGGCACTGCTTGGACATCATCCACTGTGTCCCTTCTGTCTTCATTTCTTTACAAGTCTTACTCTCTCTCCATTCTCTTACCCTCTCGACCCTGCTCGTGTCGTCGCACCGGCCGAGACAGACAGATATCACAAGTAGGTGGAGAGGCAGGCAGAGAGAGGAGGAAGCAGGCTCCCTGCCCAGCAGTGAGCCCGACGCAGGCCTCAATCCCAGGAACCTGGGATCATGACCTGAGCCGAAGGCAGAGGCTTTAACCCACTGAGCCACCTAGGAGCCCCATCAAATTTATCATTTTAATAAGTGTTAGTTTTAAATAACTTAACATATAATGCTAATTATTCATGACATGTATACATTGTCTATGATTTTTTTAAATAAGCTAATCATACATATATTTAGAATATGTTATGTGTAGCTTCTATGTAAATAGTATGACTATCTTCAAGTTGTAGGAAAAACATAAGCAGAAAATAGAGATTTCATGGTTTCAGCAAAAGAGATCCATGAAATTCTATTATGTACTGTATCATCTCCAAGTAATATCAATTCCTCTAGGAACCCTAAATACTAGCCACCACCAAATATTTTCATATAAGGTATTTTCATGTAAGATACAAGGGTGGTAAGGGAGAAAGATAGAAAAGACACACTGTTAAACATAAATCATAACTGCCTCTAAATGTTTATGTTCATGTTAAACATAAATCATAACTGCAGCTAATCTTGAAACCTAAATGGGAATGTGTTACTTCATTCTACAGATACCCATTCCACGTTCTCACCCTCTCTGCCAACAACTCAGCTGGATGGGTTCTTGGTCAGGTAACGTAACTTTTATTTTTGTAGAATCTGAGTCCTTGCTGATACTGCCTAATTGGCCGATATGGTTTTACATTGGTCAATAATGTAGTATGGTGGAGTATTACATGCCATCTCGTTGACTCACCAGGGCCCCAAAGATTATGTAGCAGAAACCAATTTTTCCCTCATAATCCGAGTCAGTTATACTCTCAGCTAAGTGACTAGAGGGCAATCTTAAATTGGATTTCATCTACATCTGCAGTTTTCTTGGTGGACACATTCATCTATTGGTCACTCGGTTTTCCAGTCTTTTATCAAAGACAGGAAGAGGCAGAACATGGTGATTGTGTTATTAAGGTCATAGTGAAAGAGGTTCATCTCAGTTTCACCCTATACTTCTCAAGGCTAAGGCTCTTGTCTCTGGGAGAGAGGGCATCATATATTGGTCACTGGTTTAAAAGACATACCATGTGATGTAGACTGTGACTCCCTTTGTAAGATTTTATCTTCTCCTTGGTATCATAATTTAGCTTTCAATAAGGCATTTCATATTTCTACCAGATTACTGCCTCTGGCTGATAAGGAACATGTTAATATTAGTAAATTCAATGACACAAGCATTTCTTTTTAAAAAACAACTATGGAGTTATGATTGATATACAATAAACTATACATGTTTAAATATCTTGACAGGTTCATATGTACATACACCCATGAAACCATCATCACAGTTAAGGTAATGAATATATACAAGCATTATCGTGTATGTTTTCTTGCACCCCATTGCAATTTTTTTTCCTTAGGTCTCTTTCTATCACATACCTAACAGGTAACCACTCATCTGCTATTTTCTTTATTTATTGAAGAAGGATACATCTGGTCTCTTTTGCTTCTTCTTGGTCAGAAGTAGAAGTCTACATTTTTTATACTGTGAAATGTATCTCTTGAGCAGGAATAATATTGGCAATATTGAGTAGGACAATATGGCAGTAGATAAAGATTGTTTCAAGTACATGGTTAGTAATGCTGATAGAAATGCTATTGCCAAGGAATGCAAATCCATACCAGAATATATATTCTTATGAGAAAAAAAATAACACCATCCAATCCTTGATGCAAAGGATTTAATCAGTCTACCACAAGGTAGCCAGCTAGTTGCTCCATGATAACTGTGACATATCAGGTTACAGCATCAGCCTATAATGTTAGCAGGTTTCATACTCAGTCGTAGTACTGGGGAGAGAATCCTTGGTGAGAAGTCTATATATCCGAATTCATGATCTTTCACTTTAGTTGCCCCTGACAGGCATATTCACTGAATATAAATAGTTCTACATAATGTGCCCATACAGAATATATCTCAGGTCGTCTATATTTCCACATAAAGTGGATCAGATATTTCACCCAAATATCTATGTACTGGAAGGACTTCCTGTCACTAAAGTCATTCAAAACAACCCAAGTAGTGTCACCATGCAAGAGGTATACATTTTCAGCTGGACTTGAAATATAATGCAGATTCATGTATAAATAAGGATAGACCATAGGCAACTCCCCACAAGAACCTAGGTATGGGTTGAGAGAGAGAGAGAGAGGTGGCAAAGTACTTAGAGCAAGTACCATGGAGATCTAAACTGGCTACATATGCACATTATTTGTGTTCCCAGAACATACATGTATATTTTCAGGACATATGTGGACAAAATTTATATATATGTATTATATAAATGTATAAAAATTGATATATAATCTACTTTGAACTTCAGTACTACTAAGCACATTTAACTGTTGGTTTAGTTCATCTTATATACTGTGTTTATGGTGATTGGTAATATAGGGACTTGGTATCTCCTGGTCAGGAGTTCAGCTTCTACCAGGGCTCATTAGGAAGCTAAAACCTGGCATTCTTCCAAAGTATTGCTGGTCTGTGGTGTGATTCTCCAAAGAGAGCTCACCAGAGACTCCATTCAGAATTTATTACTGCTACAGATACCTCTAATACCATTTGATGTGCTGGATCATAAAGCAAGACAGCTTGCACCACAGCTTGAACCTAATTCAGAGACCTATTTTGCTCCACAACCCACTCAAAATTGGCAGCCTTTTGGGTTACCTGATAAATGGGTTAGGCAGCATAGCCAAATGTAGTATATATTTGCTCCAAAATCCAAGGAGACAAACCAAGACTTTTGCCTTTTCCTCATGGTGAATGGTGCAAAGGGTCTCTTATCTAAAAAGGGGACCCTATCATTCCTCTGCATGAAATGTTTTATTTTTGTTAATTTATTTTTTTGCATGAGGTGTTTTAGAAGAGCAACTTTCTTTTCAACTGTACTATCATAAAGAGAAATAAAATTTACATGGTCCTTTGGCAAGACACCAAGTATAATCTTAACCTAGCATAAATTAATATGTTTTTTTTTCACTGATGGAAATTAGAAAAAAAATGTTACATGATAGATGCTAGGGTTTGCATTCTTTCAATAGACACCACATCTGGAAGAGGAATTATAATTAGCATCATCACCCAAGAATGTCATGATGATATATATCATTGTAATTCTTTAGGGTTTATCTGGATTTAGCACTGATCGAAAGATTTAAATGGAGATGAGTAGTAAATATCAACTCTGCAATCCTCAAGCCTTTGGTGGTAATAGAAATTCTCTATAGCTCACATGCTACGGTTCACTATCTTTGTAGGATGTGGGCAGTTTTAGCCACTTCTAACCAGCCTCTTCTATATGTTGATTCCTGTCTATAACATCATTCCAAAGGTTAGTGCACCAATGTGGAGACTTTGCCAAATACTAAGCGTACCCAATCTGACTATATCTTCTAGAATAGGAGAAACAACTTTGGAGTGGATCTGTAGTCATATTGGATCCACTGCTAGAAGGCCTTGGGTTCCACTTAATTTACTAGTACTCTGGTGAACACATGGCATTTTGCATCTCTGCAGATCAACAAAAGCTGAGGAGTTATACAGTATCTTCAGTGTTTATCTGAGAATGTCATTGGTTAATGGCCGAAACTCTCTCTGGTAAAGTCTTCAGAGAACAATCTCGGGATTTATATGAGGCCCCGATGTTGGACTCTTCTTCAAAGGCAGACTGCCTCCTCCACAATGGAAGAAATCCAGAGATAGTTTCTAAAATTTTGGGTGCTGTATTAGTTTCCTATGCTATCATAGCAACTTACCACAAACTGGATGCCATAAACAAACTAACAAAACAAAGAAACAAAAAAAACAGAACAAAACAAAACAAACAAATTTCTCTCTCAGAGTTCTGGAGACTAGAAGTCCAAATTTAGAATATCAGCAGAGTTGTTTTTTTTCTTGATGCTTTCAGGGAGAATCTGTTTTGCGCCTGTGTTCTAGCTTCTCAGGGTAGCTGGCAGTCCTTGTGTTCTTTGAATTAGAACTAGATCACCCTAATCTTTGCCCTCATCATCGCATGGCCTCTTTCCCTGTGTCTCTGTGTGTTTCCAAATCTCTCTCTCCTTATAAGGACAACAACCATTGGGTTGTTGTCCTAATCTAGTATGTCTTCCTCTTAATTTGATTACATCTACAAAAATACTATTTCCAAATAAAGTCACTTTCACTAGTACAAGATATTAGGATTTCACTATATCTTATAGAGTTACAATTCAGCCGATACAAGGGTGTATAGACCCTGCCAAAGATAGTGTAGTAACTCTGAACTTAGTGTGTCAGAAAGCAGAGTGACAAATGTGGAGTAGACCAGGAAAGCCAAATGGAAGATATCAACTACACATGCCAACTGGATAGAATAATCAAGAAAGATAGTTCTTGAAAACAAAACTATGAGCAGCAAAAAACAGTCTGGTCAATTAATGCCGTATCAAGTTATACTTGGAGTATTTGTGCATTACGATATGGTGTATGCTTTGTGTTAAAATCTGCCATGTAGGAGCGCCTGGGTGGCTCAGTGGGTTAAAGCCTCTGCCTTCCGCTCGGGTCATGATCCCAGGGTCCTGGGATCAAGCCACACATTGGGCTCTCTGCTCAGCAGGGAGCCTGCTTCCTCCTCTCTCTCTCTCTCTGCCTGCCTTTCTGCCTACTTGTGATCTCTGTCTGTCAGGTAAATAAATAAAATCTTTAAAAAAGTTAAAAAAAATCTGCCATGTAACTATTGAAACTAATTTTCTAAATGGGAATTTTTATTGTTATATCCTATTTTTTTTTGCTCTTAGTTTGCATAGCAGGTATTTTGGTAGGAGTTGTAAGCTGTGCTTTATCCATGAGTTAATGAAATTAACCAAGGCAAATGGATAGTCTTAAACTCTGAAGTTGGGCCAGGATTACAAATTTTGGTAAAACTCTGGTTTGCTCTCTTTTCAGTAAATAAATTATATTATTTGATACTTATTTGTCTAATTGTCAGTATTCCTTATGGTCACAACCATTGTTTATGGATGACATCTTCTCTATTTGATCACTGTCCATACAGTACTGATTATTAAAATTTTTGACTGGATATATGCAGTAGTGGTAGTTTCCTTTTCAGAGTACATATCTAGAAAAATGATGGATGTGTTTGTTTCATAGACAAGGTGTACATGAAAATGGATGTTTGATGTTTTGCTTCCCAGCATCAGTTGTCAATTTCATCATGATAAAAACCTTCTTGCATGGCATTTGGAAGATTACCTCTAACATAATCAATGTAGTTAGGGGAGGTATTTATCAGGAACATTGACAGTTCCCAATGGCTGTAGTGATTAGCATGTGACCCAGTGAACATAATCACAAATGTACTGGTTTAGGGATGGCCATATAACACAAAACAAGTGCAGTGGTGTTTTCCCTAGGTTTTAACATTGAACACTGGGGACATCTGAAGTCTTCAAATAATGAGACTGCTGAAAGCTTAGAATTCCTGAAATCATCTTCCCTAACTTTCTCAAAACTAAAAACAAACAAATAAAAAATAAATAGATAAACAAATCTCATCTTAGATGAAACATTACCCATAGATGGAAAATCTCAGAAATCCACAACTTAAGAGTATTTGTTTCTCTCATTCATGCCAGAAATGAATTTACCAGGATTTTCAGAATGCACATGACCATAAATGTCCCTTTGGATTAAGATAGTCTGATTAATTTCCCTGATTTCCAAATAAAAATATCTTGACTAAACAGCAAAGTTAGATAAATAGATGCATCCAACTGTATTTAGTATTAATACCAGATTTTACATCCATATTTTTCTTTTCTTAAATCTTTGGCTTATTAAGTCCAGACCATAGTTGTGGCAAGATTTTTGGCATGCGGAACTGCAGGAAAAGTGGTAACCTTATGCAGAAAGAACTAAATCCTTTTGTGCTGAATAGAACAAAAATTAAACACAAGAATATATGTGTGCATATGTGTTTGTGAGAGGTGAGTTTCTAAAAATGTTCATTTCTGAATAGTTATTTCTCAGCTATACACTTGAAGTTTTCTATAATATAGAGTTAAACATGCACATCTAAGTCTAAATTAGACCTAGCAAAAGCATTTTAAAAATATTTGTCTCATTCTTTCACCTTTTAGGGCATTTGCATATTAATATTTTCTCCATGTTATACACAAGAAAGCTGACTCAGTAAGTTGAGGTAACTTCCTCAAGGTCATTTTAATGAGCAAGTGAAATTGTCATTTTCACACACATTTGTTCCAATGAACAAACAAACTGATCTAAAACAGTATCTGCCCTAGTGATACACGTTTGTACAAATCCAGACATTTGCCTTTCAATTTCATTTTCAGGGATGTGTTGTACCCCCAGGGAAATCAATCTAGTGTTCTCCCAACATCTAGAGATTAATGGAAACAACAGTTACTCATCTTGGAGATCCTCTTTTTAGCACACTAACTTCCAGGACCTTCTATTGCTGGAAATGCCTGCCTTCCTCTATAATAAATCTATTCTGTTAAGAATTTCTTCTGAAATGCTGCTGCTTATATTTGCATCCCTCCAATTATATTATCTCCTGGCTGCTTTGGACTAAGCTCAGTATTTTGTTTTGAGCAATAACAGTTACACTAGCCAGTTATACTAGCCTAACTAGTAAATGTACTCACATGCAAATAAAAGGATACCATTTCTATCAGAATTTAAATTTGAAGAATTCAATATTTATTTACAAATATTTAAATCTGCTGTTGATTGCATACAGTGTCAAGAGCCATGCAATATAAAAGTAAAGAGTTCTAAGTGTCTAAAACTAATAGTTTATTAGGAAAACAAAGATACTAATGTTCTTTGAATATACAGGTACATGGATTATATAAGCTTATTATTTTATGTGTGTTTTTACCTTGCTGGGAAGAGGATTTTTTTTTAAAATTTAATTAATTTATTTATTTTAGAGAAAGAAAGAGTAGGTAGAAGGGTGGAAGAGAAGGGAAAAGGGCAAGCAGTCTTGGTGCTGAGCACAGAGCCAGAGGCAGGGCTGGATCTCATGACCTGAGATAATGACCTGAGCCCAAATCAAGAGTCAAAGGCTTAACTGACTGAGCCACCCAGGGACTGACCCCCTTGGGAAGATGATTTTAAGTTTATATCCTATTTTATTAATATTTTTGAATGTTCCAGCTGAGAACATCACAGTGATATTGTGAGATTAATATTTTGAATAAGATACAAAGTATTTAAATAAGTATATTTTGATAAAAAATATAGACAAATTCATTCTGAAGAGTTGTCATTAAAGTACACAGTAATTCTTCGTCTGTAGGAGAAAAGGAAGATATTAATTAAATGCATTAGGAACTATAACCAGGTGAAGGAGAAAATTGCTATACCATGTTAAAGTAAGAAGACAAATGCTTTATACTGAGTATATTCTAAAAGTTTATATCATAAAACTTTTATTCATAGAGCAATTTTTAGAAGTATTTTCAAAAATTTATTTTGAATTTTTTTAAAAAAATCGCTCAGATATCTCTGATATCTCTAATGACTTCAAAATTGATTTGATGTTTCTATAATTTCATGTAGGATTTTAGATTTTTCTTCTATTTATATTTATTCATTTGAATTTTTATAAGCATTGCATTGGAACAAGAATCTTATTTTGAACCCAAAATGCTGTGTTATAGTTCTGAATCTGCATCTTTCCTCTCTATGGCCATGGATCATTTTGAGATCACTGCTGCAATAATCTAGTTGATGAATAAGACATAGCCCTCATGGACTTCAATAAATAGAGTTCTAAGTTTGCTGATAATAGTGCCCAGAATAAAACCAAAATATAACATTAGCAAATTCCAAATCAAGGTGTACTATTCACAGTACAGTTCATTAGATCAGAAGTTGTGCATATCAGACCAGGGAAATTGATTCATATAGAAAACAGAAGGCATAGTCAAAGCTGTTCTCTGGATCACTAGGTTTTGCCCCCAGGTGTGTGGACTAAGCCATTGGTAGAGAAAAAAACAGGTAAATATTCTGAATAATTTCTGACTAGATATTTAATCTTGCCTTACTGTGTATAGCAACACCCCTTGTCATAGTGTTACTGCAGGTTTTATTAGTGCATGGTTAGTAGTTTTATTAGTGTAACTGAGATTACATATGGTTTATTTTTCCTCTGCAGTATAACAAATATCACAAACTTAATAACATAAAATATCATCAGTTTATTAGTTCACAGTTCTGTAATTCAAAAGTCTGGCACAATGTTTCTGAGTTCTGGGCTCAGGGTATCACAGACTGAAATTAAGGCCAAGTTCTCAAAGAGAGTTGGGGAGAATTAGCTTCTAAGCTCATGAGGTTGTTGGAAGAATTCAATTCTTGTGGCAGATGGATTGAAGTCCCTGTTTTCTTGTTGGCTGTCACTCTTGGAGACTGCCCACATCCTTTGACATGTGATCCCTCCATCTTCAAAACCAACAGTAGCATGCCAAGTCTTTCATGTGCTTTCAATCTCTGATCTTAAAGGGCTGATATGAATAGGTTAGGTCCAATAAAGTAATCTCCTTTTCTTAAGGTCAGCTGTGTCTGATAGTCTACTCTCCTAAAACAAAATCCACCAAAAATCACAATCTCTAGGATTGTGTCCTAGAGACACAATCACTGTGTCTCTGTCCATCACTGTGTCCATCACTGTGAAGCCATGCTACCTTGGAGGGGGTCATTTTGTAATTTTGTAATTTGTTATTTTGTAATTCTGACTACTACAATGTACATGACACAATTTTGTAAATAATAAACAATAAATAAATAATGTAAATAAATATAAAGTAAATAATAAAGATCTAATCAAACATATGATATAATTACTTAACCCACATTCAGATTTGGTGATGTAAAAATATGTAGCTTTACAATGACCTGTGTTTTATTCTTAGTACTTGTTCTACATTTTTTGAAATACTGTAACATGCCATGATGCAATAAATATAGTTAAATCCTTCAGGGGAAAAATGCTACATGGGTTATTTTATATTTTCAGTCTATGTACTAAAACTTTATTAGAATTTGAGTTGTATGGGGATCATTGCACTATATCAAGTAAGTTGAGCAATTTAATAGCGTTTCTTTAAGTTGTTTCCTGTATTTATTTTGATCATCAAAGCTTATTGGAGGATCTTTACTTATAGTAATGGTAGACTAGTTTATTTTCCACGTTCTAGAACAAGTTTCCCAATTAGACAACCTACTAAAAACAAACAATTAAAAGACATACCAAAGGCATCATAGATTTACTAAGACAGTAAGAATTTGTGGAGCCAACATCAAGGATTAAGGGAAGTTTAAGGATGTGAACACAGCATTTGACACTACTTCTTCCCGTGAGGCATTTGGTAATTCCAAAATTCATGGCTAAGAAACTGAGAAATCAGAGACAGCATTAGACAGACTTAAGATAAGCTGCACAAAAATTGCGGTTCTGGGGATCACAAAGGAACAGAAACTCTAAATAAGGAGGAAAGATTTCACTTAAAACACCAAAACTAGACATCTTTGGAGTAGGAAGAAGCAGAAACATGGCTGAGGGAGAAAAATGCAGGTTTAAATTATTTTATTGCTGTCAGTTTAGCTATTCTCATGAAGCAAAAAATAAACTTCCTTCAGAGGAAGAGAACATCATAAATCTTCATACCTCTATAATTTTTCATATGCCATACCTGACACTCAATCAAAATAATAAAAATCTAAAACTGTAGTCAAGCACATAAAAAGGCAAATGTTGACTCTGAACTAAGAGAAAAAAACAGACAGTAGAAATCATCACAAGTCCAGATATTGGGGTTACCATGCAAAAGTCATAAATAACAATAATTAATGTATTAAATAAATTAAAAGCCCAAGGAGAATTTTTTGAATTCAAGAGAAAAAAAAATTTATAAGCCCTCAAAGGTTATTTAATGGACCCAACCTAAGAAGTGGGTCAGAAAAAAAAAAAAAAAAAAAAAAAAAAGCACATTGAACAGAAAAAGATGTGAAATACACAAAGCATCATGAAAAGTTTGTGAGAATCAGATAGAAATCTAATATATGTGTAACTGGAGTCTCAAAGAGCAGAGTTAGTATTTGATGTGAAATACCTAATATTTTAAAAGACAATTACTTACTATTAGAATGCTGAAAAGCATCATGCACAGATCTATACAATGAGCTCTAAGTAGTATAGATAGTAATAACAGGCATAACTGTGTCTATGCATTTTGTAGTAGTACTTATTAGAACATTTCAAATATGAGATCATAACTGCAGTCTTCAGAGAAAAAGACATATTAACATCGAAAGAACAGAGTTTTCACTGACTGATAAAGCCAAGGGAGGAGCCATCTAAAAAATGTCAAATATCCCTAGTCTTTCTCATAGTAAAATCACTTCCATTTTCTTTTCATTGAAGTATAATTAACATACAGTGTTACATTAATTTTAGATGTCAACATAATGAATCAACAACTGTATACATTTTTTAGTGCTCATCAACATAAGTGTACTTTTTTTTTAAATTTTATTTTTTTATAAACATATAATATATTTTTATCCCCAGGGGTACAGGTCTGTGAATCGCCAGGTTT
>NW_019154116.1:20557480-20570602 GCF_002288905.1 Enhydra lutris kenyoni | reverse complement strand
AGCAAGGCTAAAGAATCATGGGGAGAAAGCCATGAGTTCCGTGCTTTGCTTTCTCCTCCTCTGGAATTCCGCTGCTCTCCTTGGTATTGAAACTGCACCCCTTGGTAGGTGAACTTGGTCCTGGCTGGATTTCATGTTGATCTTCTGGCGGAGGGGCCTGTTGTAGTGATTCTCAAGTGTCTTTGCCCCAGGCGGAGTTGCACCGCCCTTACCAGGGGCCGGGCTGAGTAATCCACTCTCTCAGGTTTGCTTTCGGGAGTTTTTGTTCCCTGAGTGCTTTCCGTAGAGTTCCAGAGGACGGGAATGAAGATGGCGGCCTCCCGGTCTCCGGCCCAGAGGAGCCAAGAGCCCGGGGCCCCACTCCTCAGTGCTCCCTCAGAGAACAGCACCCAGTTACTCCCGTCACCCTGCCTCCGGCCGCGCTCCGAGCTGACCGAGCCTGTGACCGGTTCAAGGTAACCCCGAGCTGAGAGCTCACTCCTCGGCTCTGTCTCTGTAGCTGGCTTCCCTGTTCTAATACCTGTAAGCTCTGCGACACTCAGACACCCTTGATCCTTCTGTGACCCTGTGGGACCTGAGGCCACGCTGACCCTGTGTGGGCTTCACCCCGGTTAAGCCTTTGGAGCGATGCCCCTCAGCGGAACAGACTTTTAAAAGTCCCGATTTTGTGCTCCGTTGCTCCGCCGCTTGCCGGGAGCCGGCCCCTCCCCCCGCGGTCTATCTTTCCCATCGCTTTGGATTCACTTCTCCGCCAGTCCTACCTTTCAGAAAGTGGTTGATTTTCTGTTTCTAGAGTTGCTGTTCTTCTTCTCTTCGATCTCCCATTGGATTTGTAGGTGTTTGCAATCTTTAGATAAGCTATCTAGCTGATCTCCCGCTACCTGAAGTAGTCTCAGCCTGCTACTTCTCCGCCATCTTGACTCCTCCATAAGTGTACTTTTAATCCCCTTAACTTATTTCACCCATCCTCCCCCTACCCCCGACCTCTCCTATGGTAACCATCAGTTTGTTTTCTGTATTTAAGAGTGGGTTTCTTCTTGTTGTTACTGTTCATTTGTTTGTTTGTTTCCTTTTTCTCTGTTCATTTATTTTGTTTCTTAAATTTCACATATAAATGAGATGGTATGGTATTTGTCCTTCTCTGACTGACTTATCTTACTTAGAATAATACCGTCTAGGTCCACTCATGTTGTTGCAAAAGGCAAGATTTCATTCTTTTTTATGCCTAAGTAGTATTCCACAGTACGTATATACCACATCTTCTTAACTGTTCATCTATGGATGGACAGTTTGATTGCTTCTGAATCTTAGCTACTGAAGTAATTAAAGTAAGGATACATATACCTTTTCATTTTCTTTGGGTAAACACCCAGCTGTGGGATCATTGAATCATATGATAATTCTATTTTTAATTTTTGGAGGAATCTCCATGCTATTTTCCACAGTGGTTGCACTATGTGCATTCCCACCAACAGTGTATAGTGGTTCATTTTTATCTACATCCTCACCAATAGTTGTAAAATATTTCAATTCTTAATGATTTACTGAGATTCTAAATGTTTTAATAAATTCCTATTGCTTTAAAGTTAAATCCAATGTATACCATTTTCTTGTATAAACAAACAAAAATATCTATTTGTTATAACCTCAATTAGGCATTCTATTACAAAAAGATGAAATTACCCCTAACCTTTCAAATGTACCTATTTATATATTACAGAAAATTTCACTATGGCTTCTAAAAATAGTGTATAATATCTACTCAAAAAAAAAAAAAAACCACACAAGAATGTCAGAAAGAGTTTGAAAAGTAGGAGAACAAAGGGAATAATGAGTTGCTGTATTTCTCTTGTATGTTTTACTTCTATAACTTCCAGCTTTTTCTTTTGTATAATATTTCTTTGCTAACATTTTCTATTTTTTTTATTTCAAGATAATTTTTACTTAATTTTTTTAATCTTTTTCAATGGCTCCTTGAAAATGCTTATCAGATAATTTCAACATCTAATTCATCTAAAAGCTGCCATTGGTTGATTGTCTTTTCATTTCAATTGTGATTTTCTTGCATCATTTTTATAATGTGTGATCTTAGATTGTGTCCTAGATATTTTGTTTATTACATATGGAAGTCGGAGTCCTATTTAAAACTTTGATTGTAACAGAAAGTCGCCCTGTTTAGGTTATCATTACAAGCCTTGGGTACTTTTGTTGACTGTATGGTTCAAAAGGCAGTTTGCTGGAACCTTCACCTTCTGGTGCTGCTGACCTTCCTCTAAATCCTGCTGATGTAGTCTGAGAGAGCTGTAGGGAATTGCCCAGCCCTCAATGCTGTATTTTTGTTGATGGAGGCAGGGGATATTGAGATTCCCCTATAGATGCTCCCCAGAGGTTCTTGCATCTCACACCCAGAGAAGTGGAATATTAGGACCATGGGAACAAAGAACCTTCCTGGCCAAGCTTTTCATTGTGTCTGCTTTCCTCTTCTCATTTCAGTCCCTGTATCTCAGCGCCTCTGGTTAGAGGATGGGTTTTCCCAGAGAGAGCTCAGTCCCTTCAGTAGATTCCTTTGTCTGCCTGTTTCATCTTCTCCCAGCAGGGTGGATGGTTTTGAGGAATCTCAGGTTTTTCAGATACTGGATAAAAAAGGCTTTGGGGATTAGAGCTCTCATATCAATTCTGCTTTTTTTTTTTTTTCTTTCCAGTCTTTTAACACATTTTTAGCGTCAGATTGCCCAGATTAGAAGCTTCCATCTACATTTTTCCCCCAGATGTGGGCATACAGCTGCATTCTGACATATGGTTTGCCAGTATGGATAAATATTGTACCAGAGCTTCTAGGAAACTTCATAAGAGAAAGTAAAATTATGTCTTTTTAAAAACCTTTCTGTTGGCTCCTAGAAGAAAGAAGTTAACATATTAAACTGTAAGGCTAAGGCAATGGGAAGAAAAGCAGGGAGATGGGAGAATCTAGTACCTTTGGCACTAGACTCCAATAGCTCCCCATTAGACCTAGACTCCCTACCTCTCTACACCTGTGAGAGAAAAAACTTATATATGTAATAGTACCACTATTAGAATTTTCCATCATTTATAGGTAGGTAATACAAAATTTCCTGCTTAAAAGTAGGATCTTACAAAAGCTTAAACTTAAACTTGGCATTGACTCAGCAGATGAATCAAAGATAAATTTTGCAGATGGAAAGCTATGATGTGTTCATTCCTGACTTTAACTTATAATACCATGAAAACCAGTCTATATCACAACTGAGATTCTAGCATTATGATTACCTATAGAAAAAAAAATGGAAGTGATTGTGTGTTGGCAGTTTCTTACTGTTCACAGCAAAATCACATGAGAGAGATGAGCTGAGAGTAGAGCTGGCTCATCCACGTACAAAAACATATAATATCCACTCACTGGATTCAAAGTACAAAAGGCAAATTGTTTTTGACCCTCAAATTGAAATAGTTAGAAGACTATGTCCTTCTTCAAGTTGTAAATCTACTTTCTGATATGGAGTTACAGATGTTGCTTTTCACCTGAACCATATTTTTATTCTCAGATGGCATAGTAGACCAAATAAGGGCAACCTCTGGCTGACAAGGAGCAAGGAATCAAGAATCTTATTCCTACATCCTGTAGGAACTAGACTCCTCCAATCACCTCTATGAACTTACAAGCAGATACATCCTAGGGTCTCCTGGTAAGAGCCCAGCAGGCCAAACCTTGATTTCCACCTCGTGAAATTTGAAATGGAGCTTGAATTTGAGCCAACCTGTACTTCTGACCTATAGAACTGTGAGGTAGTAAATGTGTATTGTTTTAAGCCAGAGCTTGTGGTGAATTGTTACAACAAAGATAAAAAACTAATACAAATGGCTCCAAGGTATCAAAATGAGGGAGCACAGAAAAAGACCAGAAATTCAAAGCAAAGCATGGTATCTATACAAATTCTAACCAGACTCGTCTAGAATGTCTAACCAAGGAACTTAGTTAAGTTCTAGGGCAGAGATTTGATAATTGTTGTACAGAGTAATGGCTATGTTTCTCCACTCCCCACCTCAAACTGGTTGCTAAATGTGAGTTAATAGTAGTCATGTCGTTTCTGCTCCAATATGCACATTGGACATTGGAAATTCAGGTGAAATTATATAAAAATTTCAGAAAGTATATGTTGTTTATTTTGTTTTAGGTGTTTTCATTTTAAATATGTGATATTTCTATATACATTAAATTTAAAAATCAATTCCTTTATTGTGTTTTTTAAAGTTTTTATTTAAATTCCAGTTAGTTAACATACAGTATCATATTAGTTTCAGGTTTAGATTTTAGTAATTCCTCACTTCATACAACACGTAGTGACCATCACAAGTGCCATCCTTAATACCCATCACCCATTTAATGCATCCCCCCACCCACCTCATCTCCAGAAACCCTCAGTTTGTTATCTCCCAGGTAAGAGTCTGTTTAATTGTTTGCCTCTCTCTTTTTCTCCCTTATGTTCATCTGTCTTGTTTCTCAAAGTTCACATGTGAATAAAATCACAAGGTATTTGTCTTTCTCTAACTTATTTTACTTAGCATAATATACTCTAGCTCTAACCACATAGTTGCAAATAGCAAAATTTCATTCTTTTTGATGGCTGAGTACTGTTCCTCTGTGTGTGAGTGTGTGTGTGTGTGTGTGTGTGTGTGTGTACCACAACTTCTTTATCCATTCATTAGTCGATGGACATTTGGGCTCTTTCCATAATTTGGCTATTGTTGATAATGCTACTATAAACACTGGGGTGCATGTATCCCTTCAAATAAGGTTTTTTTTTGTATCCTTTGGGTAAGTACCATGAAAAAAATCAGTTCCTTTATTAAACATCAATTAAGTATCTGCTATATTTCAGGCATTTTGTCAGGTAAGAGAGATATTCAGATTAATAAAACTTGCTTCTCCAAGTAATGTACAGTTTACTAGTACAACACCTAGATATTGTATGTCTAAAATGAATTCATATTCCATAATCAGTGGGGCAATGACAACTCACATAGGAGGAAGTGTGATGCAAAGAAAAGAAGGAGCAGGGTCATACAACCTGGTTTGTAAGTGGTGATTCTATGCTATGTAGATGTAAAATCCTAAGAAAATTATTTCATTTCTATGTACCTTAGTTTCTCATCTTTAAAATAGACATATGACATCTTCTGATCGAGTTTGTGAAAGTATTAGCTCTAATAAAGGTAAAGAACTTAGCACACTATTGGTTGTATTGTGATGAGTTCACAAAGAATATCATAATCAAAGTGATCCAGTAGCAGTAATAATAGATATTTTGGGCTTTTTTTAAACTTTTGGATCACTCGATCATGGGAAGCAACATTCGGATCTTTGAATCATATTGAAAGTCACTCAGAGGTGGTGGATTTGAGGTGGGTTCATTAACTGAAAGGATTTTCTGGCTGTCTTCTTTATTTTTAATTAATTGATAGTTTTGGCTGTCTTCTTTGGAGTATGGTGGCAAGAGTAGTATACATTAAAAAATATAAGGATATGTATATTTAGATGTCCAAAAGGAAGAAGTTGGCAAAATTCATTAGTTAGAATTATAGTAATTTATTTGGGCAAATAGCCACCCAAAATAAAGACTTTATTTACTCATCCTATTACCTGTGAATAGGTGGTGCCATCTGGATTGAAATTGTACTTATTGGAGATACCAGATGAAAGATTTTATTCCTAATGCATGGAGCACTTATCAGCCATTGAACTGCCTAGCCAGACTTTAATATTAGAGAAAAACAGCTTTATTTTATTTAAACCACTGTCATTCTCGGATGTCCATAATTGTCAGCTAAAACTTATCTTAATACATATATTACTTAAGTATTTTGTCAGATTGTCTATATTAATACCAAAAAGAGAAATATTTTAAAGTCATGAAACAAAAACCAGTTAGGTTTTTGAAACATGAAACAAAACCAGTTAGGAGGAAAGGTGGGACAGGAAACTTGTTTTTCATTTTAAGATCCCCAGTGAAAATTTGATATTCATTTTTTAAATTTTATTTTATTTAAATTAAATTAATTAATACAGTGTATTATTAGTTTAAGAGTTAGAGTTCAGTGATTCAATAGTTGTATACAACACCCAGTCCTCATTACATCACATGCCCACTTAATGCCCAGGATCCCATTACCCCATCCCTCCACCCACCTCCCCTCTAGCAGTTGTTGAAACAAACCCTCAGTTTGTTTCCTATCATTAAGTCTGTTATGGTTTGTCTCCCTCTCTGATTTTGTCTTATTTTATTTTTCCCTCTCTTCCCCTGTGATCTTCTGTTTTGTAATTCCACATATGAGTGAAATCACGATAACTGTCTTTCTTTGATTGACTTATTTCACTTAGCATAGTACCTTCTGGTTCCACGCATGTCATTGCAAATGGTAAGATTTCATTTTTTTTGATGACTGAGAAATACTCCATTGTATACATACACACCTCATCTTCTTTGTCCACTCATCTGTAAGTGGACATCTGAACTCTTTCTGTAGTTTGGCTGTTGTGGACTACCCTACAACCTAGCAATTGCATTACTAGGTATTTATTCGTAGGATGCAAATATAGTGATCTGAAGGGGTACCCACACCCTAGTGTTTATAGCAGCAAAATTTTATATTTACAGTTTTATATTTAAAATTTTAAATGTAAGTTATGTTTTATTATATATTTGTGAATGTCTAAAACTTAAAAATTAAAAATAAAAAGCAGGATACAAAAAAAAAAAAAAAAAGAAGTAGGGATAGTTAGGGGTTATGCAGGCCAGGGATCACTGAAACCTGGAAAACAATAGAAGTGGAAAGATAGTTCCATGAGTTGAATAGAAACATTCTTTGTTCAGTTCTGTAAAGTAAGAAACATTATAGGAAAGTTGAGAATGGCCCTTTAATAGAAATTTTATATTTTGGTTAACCCAGTATCATGAATTCCTTCCTACTTGGGATGATAGCCCTCTGTGTATTTATTATTGTGAAGGAGGTCCCCGTACTTCCCTATGGAAAGCTATAGGGGAAAGCATATATCCCATTCCTTTTCCTCCTGGCAACTACAGCTTGGCAGCGTCAGGTGGATCTTTCAAGCCCGTTTCTTTGACCTTTGAAAGAATGATAGGAGGAGGATGCTTTATTATGTAGATGTGATGTGGGTCTGGAGAAAGTAGAATAAATTGTGACTGTTTCCTTAGACTGACCAGGTAGCACAATCATGGTTGTGATAGTAGTTGTATCCTGCATTCTTCTTGTTCATTTTCTGAAATTGCTAATACCTTTCCATTACATTTTTTTAAAAGATTTTATTTATTTATTTTGAGAGAGAGAGAGAGAGAGAGAGAGAGGGAACGTTGAGGGGGGTGGGAGAGAGAGGCAGAGAGAGCAAGAGAATCTAAAACAGACTGCCTGCTGAGCTTGGAGGCCAAGGTGGGGATCATGCAAGATCAAGACCTGAGCTAAAATCAAGAGTCAGATGCTTAACCGACTGAGCCACCCAGGCAACCCTATTACATTCCCTTTCTGCCTAATTTAGTCATTTCTGATTTTGTATCGTCCTGCTTGCTAATACACTTCTCTAATTAATTTCATACTACTCCTTTCTCCTTCATTATCATTCAGCATTGCAGGCCCATTTTCTGATTCTTGAATACATCACAGTTCTTTCAGCCACAGAGAACTGGGAGCTTCTCCTCTGCCTAAGTATATCTTCCCACAGAGTTTTTGCATGATTGCTTAACACTCAGATCTCCTCTCAGAGACAGAATTTCTTCACATTTTTTTCACAGTACTTAGAATCAAATGAAAATGATTTTGTTACTTATTTATGTAAATGTTTGTATTTGCAATTATTTTTTAGTTGGCTTTTTAATTTTTGACTTGTCCTTCCCATTAATATAAGCTCTCAGATCTGGGACCTAGTATGGCTCTGTCAGACAAATAACCCAGAATGACTCCTAATATAGTGTTTTCTAAATAAAAAATAAAAATGTAAATCAAGGGGAAAGACTGAAGCTCAATAAAAAGTTATACCAGAAGAATCTATATAGTTGCTGAAAATAAATAGCATATTTAACTCTTGAGTTTTCTAAATATTTGCTTTTATTTTAATATTGATCTCTGTCATTACATGCATTCTCTTTCTATTTGTATAATAGTTATTTGTCAGTTTATAACCTGATTTAATGCATAATTTGGTTCTATAAGGATTTATCTGAGACAAGATGGGATGAGTTACTGGAATGAGCACAGACTAGATGAAGGGAGCTTGAGATTTGTAGCCAGGGGTGAATCAACTAGATAAGTCCAAATGACAAGGTTAGTAAAAACCCAAAAACCATGAATCTGTTCAGAGGGAAAGTAAAACAAATACAAACAAACTAACTAAAATTGGAATTTCCTGTGTTTGGAAAGAAAGGTTTATTAAAGCTTAAATGGAAGCTATAGGTAGGAAAGTATTGTTTCTTAAGTTCATAGGCCGAACTTGACCACTTTAAGTCAACCATGGGAGTTATTGAGACATTTGTCAGGGGCAGTACTGCCCCAACTTCATGTGCCATTCCCTCTATACAAACTGCTTCTCCTTTTGACGTAGTGTTCAATGTCAGTTTAGAAGGTTTACCTGGAAAGATGATTATGTAGGTCAGAACAGTACCTTTGGGGATCAGTTTCAAGCACACTCTGTACCCCAGACTGAAAATTCACACCATATTCTATCCCTGTCCTAAATTATGTTTAATCAATGTGATGGAAATAATTCACAAGAGGTTTCTCACCGATGATAAATGACAGAATTAAAATAAAATTCATAGGCACCACAAAACACTAAAAATATGCCCTCTTGAAATTTAAAGTTCTAAGGTATTAAAGTTCAAATGTATTAAAGATTGAAACTTTTCTTTTGAGTAAAGTTGAAATAAAGCACAAACAACAAAGATCAAAGTGACATCCTTGGGCAGAGAAATGATCTTGATTTGTGGACAGAAGTGGATCATAAGGAAGCCCTTACACAGTTCCTTCTTTAGTCTTGAATACAGGGTAGTATACAGAACAGTTGATGAACACTGTCCATTTAAGCCGAGTACTAATGATAGAAGGCTAGGAACTCTTCAGGATTTTGTAGTACATGGGAATTCATCTGCCTTGCAATTTAAAAGCATCAAATGTTTTGGGCGGCCTGGGTGGCTTACTGGGTTAGTGTCTGCCTTCATCTCAGGTCATGTCCCTGGGTCCTGTGATCCAGCCCCACATCTGGCTCTCTGCTTAGCAGAGAGTCTGCTTCTCCCTCTGGCCCTCCCCACTGCTCATGCTTATGCGCTGTGTCTCTCTCCTTCTCTGGAAAAAAAAAAGAAAAAGAAAAAAAAAAAGCATCAAATGTTCTTTTGCCAAACCACCCAATGTTGAAAAGTCCTGTCAAGATTTTTTTCCCCCTTAACTGAGTTTTTGCCTTAACCAGCTACTCTTATAGTCTGGAGTCCTGAGCCTTTCTGTAGCCCTTGCTACTTTCTCTCTAATTCTTGCTTCAGCTGGGAATACTTATGCAGACCTCTACGGCTATGAATTATCAGACATTTGTACCATCCTTCTAGTATTTTTCCACCTTATGCTGCCTCTGTAGACTTACTTGAAGGTCCCACCATATGTTTAGTTTTCAAAAGAGTCCAATAAAAAGTATTTTCTTCTTGACTAGAATTCTGAGTGAGTTGGGAAATAAAATAAGGGGGAATCTGTTGATGAACTAAAAACACTGTTATTGCTGAAAACAAGTTCGGGGTTTTAAGCCCAGAATTAAGAAGAGTACCCTTGCACAATTCAGTGCCACACGGAACTGATGCAGGTAGACCTTAGAGAGAGCCTGTGGCTGGAAGCAATTAAAGCCTGAGAAAACGAAAGTCAAGATAGAATTGAGCATTCCAGATAATTCAATCTCAGATTTGCAAAGCAATGATCATTTCATCTCTCCTTGTGTGTACACAGTAAGGGAGCAGAGAGAACTTGAATTGTGCCTGGGGGAGCAGTTTCTGCATGCTAACTGGGAAATGGGGAAAATATTTATATTTTTAGGAACATATGCTCTTCTAATTAAGTTTTAACCATCTAGAAATTCTCTCTAATATCACCAGTTAGCTTTGCTACACTCTGAATTGTTAGAAGCTAAACATGAGCTGTGGAAGGAATGTCCTGATGCAGAGTCCCATGTCCGTGAATGGGAATGATAGAGACTTGCGCTGGAGGCAAGGGCAGTTATAAATAAGCTACACCTTAAAAACCCAGGGGCACAACATCCTACCTTGTGGCTTCCGAGACCTTGGGGCTGGCAGATCAAGAGAGAGAGGTGTGGAGCATGCACTCTCCTCTCCCACTTCTGCTCCAGAGTAACCCCTAAACTCATTGTAATGCATTTGCATTGTAGTAATAGAGCCCGCCACCACCATGGAGAAAGGTGACGGGAGGGTTCTGGTACAAACCTCATCGGGTCAAAAAGAAACCCCTCCAATACTGTGGGAGGAATCCCCCAAATGACTGGCAATAGCCTCCATTAGAGAACACCTCACTGTACATGACAGTTTCTCCCAGCCTATAGAGACCTGTAATATCCAGTCCCAAAACAACTGAGGGCCTGGTTCACCTGAGGGAGCCTGTGGGTTCTCCTACCTTGAGAGAGTACTTTTGCTTTAATAAACTGCTTTGTGCTGGCTCCTTTCCTTCTGGCTGTGTTTATTCGATTATGCAGTCCCATGTAAATATTCTCATGGAGAATCCAAGGATATAGCCCTCCATTCACACAGCGCAGACTCTCCCACCAGTAACAGAACCACAATACATAATAAAATATAAAAAAGTCTAAGGGGCCCTTCATCTGGGTTCAATGAAAATTTATACATAGATATACAGATAGGTGGCTTATTTATCACATTAACTTTAGCGATACCTGGTGTTCCAATAAACATACATAAATCTCAAAAAAGAATAGATAGGAAAAATGATATAATTGTGTTATGTAGTATAGCCCATATTAAGATGTTCATACACACACATGCATATACATACACCTGTGTACATAATGCCTCAATGCATACTAAGGAGTAGGAAATCTTTATTATGTTTCACTCTCTTCCTGTGTAATAATCTATCCCATATACTTTAGAAAGCAGTTACACACACAAAAAAGCTCTTATCTTAATTTGAATAGTATAATCTGATCATTTCTATTTTGCTGTGTTTCACTTATTGTTTTTAATTATTACGTTGAATTCATGAGCCTATAATAGCTTACATGCATCAGTAGATATCTTTCATCAGTACCAATATAGATATACAAGTATTTCTATCTTAAAATTAACATGTAAATTTCAAATGGGCATTCTGTTTTTGATACTTCTTTAGGTTTCCACTTTCACTTTAAAAATATCTAAATATGTCTTTTTTTCAAATAGCAGCAGTTATATTAAAACTTTACTTCACTCACCAATTACTGAGATATTTTCTTAGTATTGGTAACAAATATCTATCTCCTCAATTATAATTTAAATTTAAATTTGTCATTTACCACACTATAAATACATATATCGCAAGAATTTCTTTTTGTATTTCTTTTAATGTGAAGAAAAAATGCAAACTTTTATTGTTTAGGAAAAAAAAATCTTGTAGTGTTAGTTGTAGCCAAGTACAATATTACTATGAAAAACATAAATTGCCATATGATTTGTAAATCATGAGTTTTCAGATTAGGAGAAATTATATTTTGTCTTCAAAAAATTTCTTAATTTTGCTGATGCTAAATACTTTTATTTTGTAAGTAGCTAGAAATGTAGGAATATAAGGAATATAAGGAATAAAACTGCAGATGATTCTAATCCTCAACAAATATACCTTAATAAAATTGGAAGTTATTTATAGAAAACAAATAGATAACTGTAAAACAAAACCTATTGAAATTATTTAAATAGAGAGCATGAAATTCTGCAGTTGAGAGATGTAAAAGTGATAACAAAGTTTAGATGAAAAATAAATAACCAAAAATATGATTTAGTTATTATCATGAATATAATTTGTTATAGTCTGACAAGTGTGATCTTGATAAATATAGAGAAAAGGGTTGAAAATATTGGGCATAGATTTTTCTACAGCAATTGCAATAGCACACACATATTTTTTGTTTAGATATCTTAATTTAAGAAGACAAGCATATTTCTTTGAATTTAAAAGCTAACCTTTTATGAGTGGACTGGTAATTCAAGTTAATTTATATGTGTATTTTAAATGATGTTATCCCATTGATATATAAGCTGCAAAATAAGTTCTCTGAAATTGAATCTGTACTGAAAGGGATGATAGAACTGATTTAAGTTTTCATTTTCTGCTTTTAAGTGAATGTGTTTGCACAGGAAATTACGTGTGTGTGTGTGTGTGTGTGTGTGTGTGTGTGTGTGTGTATACCTTTGGTCTTTCATTCTCTCTTTGAGCCTCAGTTCCTATTTTTCAAGAGGGGTAATGCTCTGAATAAGTTTAATACGTTTAATGTAATAATTACCAAATGTTTCCTGAATAGAGCACAATAATTGTTATTTTTAAAAAACCTGAATAAAATAATAATTTTCACCCTACAGGTTGTCACCCATTTATACTTTATTCAATGTATTAGTCCCAGGGTCTAGTCATGGTCTCCCTTGGAAACAGTCAGATATGCCTTTTCCATGATGTACAACAATGTTCAGAGAATGAAGGAACAGACCATCAAGGGAAGTGAGGTGAGCCTCACATACTCTCCTTCACAATTCTGAAAAGAGCAAAAATCTATCAAGGGAAATATGATCGAAGAGATGGACATAAGAGCACTAGGTTTTTGAGAGAAGCTGCAGAGTGTGTGATTCCGGAAAAGATTTAAGTAACTATTTCTGTCTGTAGGAATAGCAAGTCCTGGGAGTTGATGTTTGAATGGCAGGTCTCCGTTCCTCAGTTACCTAAAAGCAGCTAAAGCAGAATGATGAGGAAATGTTTGTTTTTCTTTTTTTTTTTTTTTTTAAAGATTTTATTTATTTATTTGACAGAGAGAGATCACAAGTAGGCAGAGAAGCAGGCAGGGAG